>NW_026061768.1:1643330-1971996 GCF_023897955.1 Schistocerca gregaria
ATGCGGAGACACTAAAAGCACCATAATAGAACACAGAAGAAGCTTCTAAGATGATGTGATAGCCAAAACAAAGCAGTACAATTCAAGTTGGAGCTATCAATTATTGTCTTTTCAGACGGCTTTGGTGCCTTGGACATGAGCTAGGACCTTAAGATTTTGCATGAAGGAGGATCTAGCAGAAGCATTGCACGGGGGAATTTGAAAAGTGTTCATATTAAATGAAAACCTGAGAAATCCGCCCGGTTTCTTCATTTGTTATCGAATCGACTTAAAACCATATCCACACATTGGCCGTTTTTCTCTCTGAGACGGTTACATTTATCGTCTGCAATGCTATGTCGGGTGCTGCGGTATGCGGAGACACTAAAAGCACCATAGTAGACCACAGAAGAAGCTTCTAAGTTGAAGCAATAGCCAGTAAGAAGTAGTATAATTCAAGTTTTAGTTGTCGATTATTCACTTTTTAGCCGGCTTTGGTGGCTTGGACATGACCTAGGACCTTAAGATTTTGCATGAAAGGAGGACTAGCAGCCGCGTTGCACGAGAGAATGTGAAAATTGTTCATATTTAGTAAAAAACTGAGATATAAGTCCGTTTTCGTCATTTGTTATCCAATCGACTTAAAGACAGATCAACACATTGGCCGTTCTTCTCTCTAAAACGGTTACATTTATCGTCTGCAAGGCTATGTCGCATGCTGCGTTATGCGGAGACACTAAAAGCACCGTAGTAGAACACAGAAGAAGCTTCTAAGTTGAAGCAATAGCCAGTAAGAAGCAGTACAATTCAAGTTTTGATTATCGATTGTTGATTTTTAGCCGGCTTTGGTGCCCTGGACATGAGGTGGAACCTTAAGATTTTGCATGAAAGGAGGACTAGCAGCCGCGTTGCACGGGAGAATGTGAAAAGTGTTCATATGTAGTAAAAACCTGAGAAATCCGTCCGTTCTCGTCATTTGTTATCGAATCGACTTAAAGCCAGATCGTCACATTGGCCGCTTTTCTCTCTGAGACGGTTACATTTATCGTCTGCAAAGCTATGTCGCGTGCTGCGGTATGCGGAGACTCTAAAAGCACCGTAGTAGAACACAGAAGAAGCTTCTAAGTTCAAGTAATAGCCAGTAAGAAGTAGTACAATTCAAGTTTTAGTTGTCGATTATTCACTTTTTTGCCGGCTTTGGTGGCTTGGACATGACCTAGAACCTTAAGATTTTCCATGAAAGTAGGACTAGCAGCCGCGTTGCACGGGAAAATGTGAAAAGTGTTCATATGTAGTAAAAACCTGAGAAATCCGTCCGTTTTCGTCATTTGTTATCGAATCGACTTAAAGCCAGATCGTCACATTCGCCGCTTTTATCTCTGAGTCGGTTACATTTATCGTTTGCAAAGCTATGTCGCGTACTGCGGTATGCGGAGACACTAAAAGCACCATAGTAGAACACAGAAGAAGCTTCTAAGTTGAAGTAATAGCCAGTAAGAAGTAGTAGAATTCAAGTTTTAATGTCGAATATTCTATTTTTAGCCGGCTTCGGTGGCTTGGGCATGACCTAGGACCTTAAGATTTTGCATGAAAGGAGGCCTTGCAGCCCCGTTGCACGGGAGAATGTGCAAAGTGTTCATATGTAGTAAAAACCTGAGAAATCCGTCCGTATTCGTCATTTGTTATCGAATCGACTTAAAGCCAGATCGTCAAATTGGCCGCTCTTCTCTCTGAAGCGGTTACATTTATCGTCTGCAAAGCTATGTCGCGTGCTGCGGTATGCGGAGACACTAAAAGCACCATAATAGAACACAGAAGAAGCTTCTAAGATGATGTGATAGCCAAAACAAAGCAGTACAATTCAAGTTGGAGCTATCAATTATTGTCTTTTCAGACGGCTTTGGTGCCTTGGACATGAGCTAGGACCTTAAGATTTTGCATGAAGGAGGATCTAACAGAAGCATTGCACGGGGGAATTTGAAAAGTGTTCATATTAAATGAAAACCTGAGAAATCCGCCCGGTTTCTTCATTTGTTATCGAATCGACTTAAAACCATATCCACACATTGGCCGTTTTTCTCTCTGAGACGGTTACATTTATCGTCTGCAATGCTATGTCGGGTGCTGCGGTATGCGGAGACACTAAAAGCACCATAGTAGACCACAGAAGAAGCTTCTAAGTTGAAGCAATAGCCAGTAAGAAGTAGTATAATTCAAGTTTTAGTTGTCGATTATTCACTTTTTAGCCGGCTTTGGTGGCTTGGACATGACCTAGGACCTTAAGATTTTGCATGAAAGGAGGACTAGCAGCCGCGTTGCACGAGAGAATGTGAAAATTGTTCATATTTAGTAAAAAACTGAGATATAAGTCCGTTTTCGTCATTTGTTATCCAATCGACTTAAAGACAGATCAACACATTGGCCGTTCTTCTCTCTAAAACGGTTACATTTATCGTCTGCAAGGCTATGTCGCATGCTGCGTTATGCGGAGACACTAAAAGCACCGTAGTAGAACACAGAAGAAGCTTCTAAGTTGAAGCAATAGCCAGTAAGAAGCAGTACAATTCAAGTTTTGATTATCGATTGTTGATTTTTAGCCGGCTTTGGTGCCCTGGACATGAGGTGGAACCTTAAGATTTTGCATGAAAGGAGGACTAGCAGCCGCGTTGCACGGGAGAATGTGAAAAGTGTTCATATGTAGTAAAAACCTGAGAAATCCGTCCGTTCTCGTCATTTGTTATCGAATCGACTTAAAGCCAGATCGTCACATTGGCCGCTTTTCTCTCTGAGACGGTTACATTTATCGTCTGCAAAGCTATGTCGCGTGCTGCGGTATGCGGAGACTCTAAAAGCACCGTAGTAGAACACAGAAGAAGCTTCTAAGTTCAAGTAATAGCCAGTAAGAAGTAGTACAATTCAAGTTTTAGTTGTCGATTATTCACTTTTTTGCCGGCTTTGGTGGCTTGGACATGACCTAGAACCTTAAGATTTTCCATGAAAGTAGGACTAGCAGCCGCGTTGCACGGGAAAATGTGAAAAGTGTTCATATGTAGTAAAAACCTGAGAAATCCGTCCGTTTTCGTCATTTGTTATCGAATCGACTTAAAGCCAGATCGTCACATTCGCCGCTTTTATCTCTGAGTCGGTTACATTTATCGTTTGCAAAGCTATGTCGCGTACTGCGGTATGCGGAGACACTAAAAGCACCATAGTAGAACACAGAAGAAGCTTCTAAGTTGAAGTAATAGCCAGTAAGAAGTAGTAGAATTCAAGTTTTAATGTCGAATATTCTCTTTTTAGCCGGCTTCGGTGGCTTGGGCATGACCTAGGACCTTAAGATTTTGCATGAAAGGAGGCCTTGCAGCCCCGTTGCACGGGAGAATGTGCAAAGTGTTCATATGTAGTAAAAACCTGAGAAATCCGTCCGTATTCGTCATTTGTTATCGAATCGACTTAAAGCCAGATCGTCAAATTGGCCGCTCTTCTCTCTGAAGCGGTTACATTTATCGTCTGCAAAGCTATGTCGCGTGCTGCGGTATGCGGAGACACTAAAAGCACCATAATAGAACACAGAAGAAGCTTCTAAGATGATGTGATAGCCAAAACAAAGCAGTACAATTCAAGTTGGAGCTATCAATTATTGTCTTTTCAGACGGCTTTGGTGCCTTGGACATGAGCTAGGACCTTAAGATTTTGCATGAAGGAGGATCTAACAGAAGCATTGCACGGGGGAATTTGAAAAGTGTTCATATTAAATGAAAACCTGAGAAATCCGCCCGGTTTCTTCATTTGTTATCGAATCGACTTAAAGCCATATCCACACATTGGCCGCTTTTCTCTCTGAGACGGTTACATTTATCGTCTGCAATGCTATGTCGGGTGCTGCGGTATGCGGAGACACTAAAAGCACCATAGTAGACCACAGAAGAAGCTTCTAAGTTGAAGCAATAGCCATTAAGAAGTAGTACAATTCAAGTTTTAGTTGTCGATTATTCACTTTTTAGCCGGCTTTGGTGGCTTGGACATGACCTAGGACCTTAAGATTTTGCATGAAAGGAGGACTAGCAGCCGCGTTGCACGAGAGAATGTGAAAATTGTTCATATTTAGTAAAAAACTGAGATATAAGTCCGTTTTCGTCATTTGTTATCCAATCGACTTAAAGACAGATCAACACATTGGCCGTTCTTCTCTCTAAAACGGTTACATTTATCGTCTGCAAGGCTATGTCGCATGCTGCGTCTTGCGGAGACACTAAAAGCACCGTAGTAGAACACAGAAGAAGCTTCTAAGTTGAAGCAATAGCCAGTAAGAAGCAGTACAATTCAAGTTTTGATTATCGATTGTTGATTTTTAGCCGGCTTTGGTGCCCTGGACATGAGGTGGAACCTTAAGATTTTGCATGAAAGGAGGACTAGCAGCCGCGTTGCACGGGAGAATGTGAAAGTGTTCATATGTAGTAAAAACCTGAGAAATCCGTCCGTTCTCGTCATTTGTTATCGAATCGACTTAAAGCCAGATCGTCACATTGGCCGCTTTTCTCTCTGAGACGGTTACATTTATCGTCTGCAAAGCTATGTCGCGTGCTGCGGTATGCGGAGACTCTAAAAGCACCGTAGTAGAACACAGAAGAAGCTTCTAAGTTCAAGTAATAGCCAGTAAGAAGTAGTACAATTCAAGTTTTAGTTGTCGATTATTCACTTTTTTGCCGGCTTTGGTGGCTTGGACAAGACCTAGAACCTTAAGATTTTCCATGAAAGTAGGACTAGCAGCCGCGTTGCACGGGAAAATGTGAAAAGTGTTCATATGCAGTAAAAACCTGAGAAATCCGTCCGTTTTCGTCATTTGTTATCGAATCGACTTAAAGCCAGATCGTCACATTCGCCTCTTTTATCTCTGAGTCGGTTACATATATCGTTTGCAAAGCTATGTCGCGTACTGCGGTATGCGGAGACACTAAAAGCACCATAGTAGAACACAGAAGAAGCTTCTAAGTTGAAGTAATAGCCAGTAAGAAGTAGTAGAATTCAAGTTTTAATGTCGATTATTCTCTTTTTAGCCGGCTTCGGTGGCTTGGGCATGACCTAGGACCTTAAGATTTTGCATGAAAGGAGGCCTTGCAGCCCCGTTGCACGGGAGAATGTGCAAAGTGTTCATATGTAGTAAAAACCTGAGAAATCCGTCCGTATTCGTCATTTGTTATCGAATCGACTTAAAGCCAGATCGTCAAACTGTCCGCTCTTCTCTCTGAAGCGGTTACATTTATCGTCTGCAACGCTATGTCGCGTGCTGCGGTATGCGGAGACACTAAAAGCACCATAATAGAACACAGAAGAAGCTTCTAAGATGATGTGATAGCCAAAACAAAGCAGTACAATTCAAGTTGGAGCTATCAATTATTGTCTTTTCAGACGGCTTTGGTGCCTTGGACATGAGCTAGGACCTTAAGATTTTGCATGAAGGAGGATCTAGCAGAAGCATTGCACGGGGGAATTTGAAAAGTGTTCATATTAAATGAAAACCTGAGAAATCCGCCCGGTTTCTTCATTTGTTATCGAATCGACTTAAAGCCATATCCACACATTGGCCGCTATTCTCTCTGAGACGGTTACATTTGTCGTCTGCAATGCTATGTCGGGTGCTGCGGTATGCGGAGACACTAAAAGCACCATAGTAGACCACAGAAGAAGCTTCTAAGTTGAAGCAATAGCCAGTAAGAAGTAGTACAATTCAAGTTTTAGTTGTCGATTATTCACTTTTTAGCCGGCTTTGGTGGCTTGGACATGACCTAGGACCTTAAGATTTTGCATGAAAGGAGGACTAGCAGCCGCGTTGCACGAGAGAATGTGAAAATTGTTCATATTTAGTAAAAAACTGAGATATAAGTCCGTTTTCGTCATTTGTTATCCAATCGACTTAAAGACAGATCAACACATTGGCCGTTCTTCTCTCTAAAACGGTTACATTTATCGTCTGCAAGGCTATGTCGCATGCTGCGTTATGCGGAGACACTAAAAGCACCATAGTAGACCACAGAAGAAGCTTCTAAGTTGAAGCAATAGTCAGTAAGAAGTAGTACAATTCAAGTTTTAGTTGTCGATTATTCACTTTTTAGCCGTTTTTTGTGGCTTGGACATGACCTAGGACCGTAAGATTTTGCATGAAAGGAGGACTAGCAGCCGCGTTGCACGGGAGAATGTGCAAAGTGTTCATATGTAGTAAAAACCTGAGAAATCCGTCCGTTTTGGTCATTTGTTATCGAATCGACATAAAGCCAGATCGTCACATTGGCCGCTTTTCTCTCTGAGACGGTTACATTTATCGTCTGCAAAGCTATGTCCCGTGCTGCGGTGTGCGGAGACATTAAAAGCACCATAGTAGAACACAGAAGAAGCTTCTAAGTTGAAGCAATAGCCAGTAAGAAGCAGTACATTTCAAGTTTTGGTTAACGATTATTGATTTTTAGCCGGCATTGGTGCCTTGGACATTAGGTGGAACCTTAAGATTTTGGATGAAAGGAGGACTAGCAGCCGCGTTGCACGGGAGAATGTGAAAAGGGTTCATATGTAGTAAAAACCAGAGTAATTCGTCCGTTTTCGTCATTTGTTATCGAATCGACTTAAAGCCAGATCGTCAAATTGGCCGCTCTTCTCTCTGAAACGGTTACATTTATCGTCTGCAGAGCTATGTCGCGTGCTGCGGTATGCGGAGACACTAAAAGCACCATAGTAGAACACAGAAGAAGCTTCTAAGTTGAAGCGATAGCCAGTAAGAAGTAGTACAATTCAAGTTTTAGTTGTCGATTACTCACTTTTTAGCCGGCTTTGGTGGCTTGGACATGACCTAGGACCTTTAGATTTTGCATGAAAGGAGGACTAGCAGCCGCGTTGCACGGGAGAATGTGAAAAGTGTTCATATTTAGTAAAAACCTGAGAAATCCGTCCGTTTTCGTCATTTGTTATCGAATCGACTTAAAGCCAGATCGTCACATTGGCCGCTTTTCTCTCTGAGACGGTTACATTTATCGTCTGCAAAGCTATGTCGCGTGCTGCGGTATTCGGAGACACTAAAAGCACCATAGTAGAACACAGAAGTAGCTTCTAAGTTGAAGCAATAGCCAGTAAGAAGCAGTACAATTCAAGTTTTGGTTATCGATTATTGATTTTTAGCCGGCTTTGGTGCCCTGGACATGAGGTGAAACCTTAAGATTTTGCATGAAAGGAGGACTAGCTGCCGCGTTGCACGGGAGAATGTGAAAAGGGTTCATATGTAGTAAAAACCTGAGAAATCCGTCCGTTTTCGTCATTCGTTATCGAATCGACTTAAAGCCAGTTCGTCACATTGGCCGCATTTCTCTACGAGACGGTTACATTTATCGTCTGCAAAGCTATGTCGCGTGCTGCGGTATGCGGAGACACTAAAAGCACCATAGTAGAACACAGAAGAAGCTTCTAAGTTCAAGTAATAGCCGGTAACAAGCAGTACAATTCAAGTTTTGGTTATCGATTATTGATTTTTAGCCGGCTTTGGTGCCTTGGACATGAGGTGGAACCTTAAGATTTTGCATGAAAGGAGGGCTAGCAGCCGCGTTGCACGGGAGAATGTGAAAAGTGTTCATATGTAATAAAAACGTGAGAAATCCATCCGTTTTCGTCATTTGTTATCGAATCGACTTAAAGCCATATCGTCACATTGGCCGCTTTTCTCTCTGAGACGGTTACATTTATCATCTGCAAAGCTATGTCGCGTGCTGCGGTATGCGGAGACACTACAAGCACCATAGTAGACCACAGAAGAAGCTTCTAATTTGATGCAATAGCCAGTAAGAAGTAGTACAATTCAAGTTTTAGTTGTCGATTATTCACTTTTTAGCCGGCTTTGGTGCCTTGGACATGACCTAGGACCTTAAGATTTTGCATGAAAGGAGGACTAGCAGCCGCGTTGCACGGGAAAATGTGAAAAGTGTTCATATGTAGTAAAAACCTGAGAAATCCGTCCGTTTTCGTCATTTGTTATCGAATCGACTTAAAGCCAGATCGTCACATTGGCCGCTTTTCTCTCTGAGACGGTTACATTTATCGTCTGCAAAGCTATGTCGCGTGCTGCGGTATGCGGACACACTAAAAGCACCATAGTAGAACACAGAAGAAGCTTCTAAGTTGAAGTAATAGCCAGTAACAAGCAGTACAATTCAAGTTTTGGTTATCGATTATTGATTTTTAGCCGGCTTTGTTGCCTTGGACATGAGGTGGAACCTTAAGATATTGCATGAAAGGAGGATTTGAAACCGCGTTGCACGGGAGAATGTGAAAAGTGTTCATATGTAGTAAAAACCTGACAAATCCGTCCGTTATCGTCATTTGTTATCGAATCGACTTAAAGCCAGATCGTCACATTGGCCGCTTTTCTCTCTGAGACGGTTACATTTATCGTCTGCAAAGCTATGTCGCGTGCTGCGGTATGCGGAGACACTAAAAGCACCATAGTAGAACACAGAAGAAGCTTCTAAGTTGAAGTAATAGCCAGTAAGAAGTAGTACAATTCAAGTTTTAGTTGTCGATTATTCACTTTTTAGCCGCTTTTGGTGGCTTGGACATGACCTAGGACCTTAAGATTTTGCATGAAAGGAGGACTTGCAGCCGCGTTGCACGGGAGAATGTGAAAAGTGTTCATATGTAAAAAAAGCTGAGAAATCCGTCCGTTTTCGTCATTTGTTATCGAATCGACTTAAAGGAAGATCGTCACATTGGCCGTTCTTCTCTCTAAAACGGTTACATTTATCGTTTGCAAAGCTAGTTCGCGTGCTGCAATATGCGGAGACACTAAAAGCACCATAGAACACAGATGAAGCTTCTAAGTTGATGTAATAGCCAGTGAGAAGAAGTACAATTCAAATTTTAGTTGTCGATTATTCACTTTTTTGCCGGCTGTGGTGGCTTGGACATGAGATGGAACCTTAAGATTTTTCATGAAAGGAGGACTTGCAGCCGCGTTGCATGGGAGAATGTGAAAATTGTTCATATGTAGTAAAAACCTGAGAAATCCGTCCGTTTTCGTCATTTGTTATCGAATCGACTTAAAGCCAGATCGTCACATTGGCCGCTTTTCTCTCTGAGACGGTTACATTTATCGTCTGCAAAGCTATGTCGCGTGCTGCAGTATGCGGAGACACTAAAAGAACCATAGTAGAACACAGAACAAGCTTCTAAGTTGAAGTAATAGAAAGTAACAAGTAGTACAATTCAAGTTGTAGTTGTCGATTATTCACTTTTTAGCCGGCTTTGGTGGCTTGGACATGACTTACGACCTTAAGATTTTGCATGAAAGGAGGACTAGCAGCCGCGTTGCACGGGAGAATGTGAAAAGTGTTCATATGTAGTAAAAACCTGAGAAATCCGTCCGGTTTCGTCATTTGTTATCGAATCGACTTAAAGGAAGATCGTCACATTGGCCGCTCTTCTCTCTGAAACGGTTACATTTATCGTCTGCAAAGCTATGTCGCGTGCTGCGGTATGCGGAGACACTAAAAGCACCATAGTAGAACACAGAAGTAGCTTCTAAGTTGAAGTAATAGCCAGTAAGAAGTATTACAATTCAAGTTTGGTTATCAATTATTGATTTTTAGCCTTCTATGGTGCCTTGGACATAGGGTGGAACCTTAAGATTTTGCATGAAAGGAGGACTAGCAGCCGCGTTGCACGGGAGAATGTGAAAAGTATTCATATGTAATAAAAACGTGAGAAATCCATCCGTTTTCGTCATTTGTTATCGAATCGAGTTAAAGCCATATCGTCACATTGGCCGCTTTTCTCTCTGAGACGGTTACATTTATCGTCTGCAAAGCTATGTCGCGTGCTGCGGTATGCGAAGACACTAAAAGCACCATAGTAGACCACAGAAGAAGCTTCTTATTTGAAGCAATAGCTAGTAAGAAGTAGTACAATTCAAGTTTTAGTTGTCGATTATTCACTTTTTAGCCGGCTTTGGTGGCTTGGACATGACCTAGGACCTTAAGAATTTGCATGAAAGGAGGACTAGCAGCCGCGTTGCACGGGAGAATGTGAAAAGTGTTCATATGTAGTAAAAACCTAATGAATCCGTCCGTTTTCGTCATTTGTTATCGAATCGACTTAAAGCCAGATCGTCACATTGGCCGCAGTTCTGTCTGAAACGGTTACATTTATCGTCTGCAAAGCTATGTCGCGTTCGGCGGTATGCAGAGACATTAAAAGCACCATAGTTGAACACAGATGAAGGTTCGAAGTTGATGTAATAGCCAGTAAGAAGTAGTACAATTCAAGTTTTAGTTGTCGATTATTCACTTTTTAGCCGGCTTTGGTGGCTATGACATGACCTAGGACCTTAAGATTTTGCATGAAAGGAGGACTAGCAGCCGCGTTGCATGGGAGAAAGTGAAAAGTGTTCATATGTAGTACAAACCTGAGAAATCCGTCCGTTTTCGTCATTTGTTATCGAACCGACTTAAAGACAGATCGTCACATTGGCCGCTTTTCTCTCTGAGACGGTACATTTATCGCCTGCAAAGCTATGTCGCGTGGTGCGGTTTGCGGAGACACTAAAAGCACCATAGTTGAACACAGAAGTAGCTTCTAAGTTGAAGCAATAGCCAGTAAGTAGCAGTACAATTCAAGTTTTGGTTATCGATTATTGATTTTTAGCCGGCTTTGGTGCCCTGGACATGAGGTGGAACCTTAAGATTTTGCATGAAAGGAGGACTAGCAGACGCGTTGCACGGGAGAATGTGAAAAGTGTTCATATGTAATACAAACCTGAGAATTCCGTTAATTTTCGTCATTTGTTATCAAATCGACTTAAAGCCAGATCGTCACATTGGCCGCAGTTCTGTCTGAAACGGTTACATTTATCGTCTGCAAAGCTATGTCGCGTTCGGCGGTATGCAGAGACATTAAAAGCACCATAGTTGAACACAGATGAAGGTTCGAAGTTGATGTAATAGCCAGTAAGAAGTAGTACAATTCAAGTTTTAGGTATCGATTATTGACTTTTTACGCTTCTCCGGTGCCTTGGACATGAAATAGGAACTTAGGATGTTGCATGAAAGGAGGACTAGCAGACGCGTTGCACGGGAGAATGTGAAAAGTGTTCATATGTAGTACAAACCTGAGAATTCCGTCCATTTTCGTCATTTGTTATCAAATCGACTTAAAGCCAGATCGTCACATTGGCCGCAGTTCTGTCTGAAACGGTTACATTTATCGTCTGCAAAGCTATGTCGCGTTCGGCGGTATGCAGAGACACTAAAAGCACCATAGTAGAACACAGATGAAGGTTCGAAGTTGATGTAATAGCCAGTAAGAAGTAGTACAATTCAAGTTTTAGGTATCGATTATTGACTTTTTACGCTTCTCTGGTGCCTTGGACATGAACTAGGAACTTAGGATGTTGCATGAAAGGAGGACTAGCAGCCGCGTTGCACGGGAGAATGTGAAAGTGTTCATATGTAGTAAAAACCTGAGGAATCCGTCCGTTTTCGTCATTTGTTATCGAATCGACTTAAAGCCAGATCGTCACATTGGCCGCTCTGCTCTCTGAAACGGTTGCATTTAACGTCTGCAAAGCTATGTCGCGTGCTGCGGTATGCGGAGATACTAAAAGCACCATAGTAGAACACAGAAGAAGGTTCTAAGTTGAAGAAAGAGCCAGTAAGAAGTACTACAATTCAAGTTTTAGTTGTCGATTATTCACTTTATTGCCGGCTTTGGTGGCTTGGACATGACCTAGGACCTTAAGGTATTGCATGAAAGGAGGGCTAGCAGCCGCGTTGCACGGGAGAATGTGAAAAGTGTTCATATGTAGTAAAAACCTGAAAAATCCGTCCGTTTCCGTATGTTGTTATCGAATCGACTTAAAGCCAGATCGTCACATTGGCCTCAGTTCTGTCTGAAACGGTTACATTTATCGTCTGCTAAGCTATGTCGCGCGCTGCGGTATGCCGAAACACTAATAGCACCATTGTAGAACACAGAAGAAGCTTGTAAGTTGAAGTAATAGCCAGTAAGAAGTAGCACAATTCAAGTTTTAGTTGTCGATTATTCACTTTTTAACCGGCTTTGGTGGCTATGACATGACCTAGGACCATAAGATTTTGCATGACAGGAGGAATAGCAGCCGCGTTGCATGGGAGAATGTGAAAAGTGTTCATATGTAGTAAAAACCTGAGAAATCCGTCCGTTTTCGTCATTTGTTATCGATTCGACTTAAAGCCAGATCGTCACATTGGACGCTTTTCTCTCTGAGACGGTTACATTTATCATCTGCAAAGCTATGTCTCGTGCTGCGTTATGCGGAGACACGAAAACACCATAGTAGAACACAGAAGAAGCTTCAAAGTTGAAGCAATAACCAGTAAGAAGTAGTACAATTCAAGTTTTAGTTGTCCATTATTCACTTTTTCGCCTGCTTTGGTGGCTTGGACATGACCTACGACCTTAAGATTTAACATGAAAGGAGGACTAGCAGCCGCGTTGCACACGAGAATGTGAAAAGTGTTCATAAGTAGTAAAAACCTGAGAAATCCGTCCGTTTTCGTCATTTGTTATCGAATCGACTTAAAGCCAGATCGTCACATTGGCCGCTTTTCTCTCTGAGACGGTTACATTTATCGTCTGCAAAGCTATGTCGCGATCTGCGGTATGCGGAGACACTAAAAGCACCATAGTAGAACACAGAAGAAGCTTCTAAGTTGAAGTAATAGCCATTAAGAAGTAGTACAATTCAAGTTTTAGTTGTCTATTATTCACTTTTTAGCCGGCTTTGGTGGCTTGGACATGACCTAGGACCTTAAGATTTTGCATTAAAGGAGGACTTGCAGCCGCGTTGCACGGGAGAATGTGAACAATGTTCATATGTAGTAAAAACCTGAGAAATCCGTCCGTTTTCGTCATTTGTTATCGAATAGACTTAAAGCCAGATCGTCACATTGGCCGCTTTTCTCTCTGAGACGGTTTCATTTATCGTCTGCAAAGCTATGTCGCGTGCTGCGGTATGCGGAGACACTAAAAGCACCGTAGTAGAACACAGAAGAAGCTTCTAAGTTGATGTAATAGCCACTAAGAAGTAGAACAATTCAAGCTTTAGGTATCCATTATTGACTTTTTACTCTTCTTTGGTGCCTTGGACATGAGCTAGGACCTTAATATCCTGCATGAAAGGAGGACTAGCAGTCGCGTTGCACGGGAGAATGTGAAAAGTGTTCATATGTATTAAAAACGTGAGAAATCCGTCCGTTTTCGTCATTTGTAATCGAATCGACTTAAAGCCCGATCGTCACATTGGCCGTTCTTCTCTCTGAAACGGTTACATTTATCGTCTGCAAAGCTATGTCGCGTGCTGCGGTATGCCGAAACACTAAAAGCACCATAGTAGAACACAGAAGAAGCTTCTAATTTGAAGTAATAGCCAGTAAGAAGTAGTACAATTCAAGTTTTAGTTGTCGATTATTCACTTTTTAGCCGGCTTTGGTGGCTTGGACATGACCTAGGACCTTAAGAATTTGCATGAAAGGAGGACTAGCAGCCGCGTTGCACGGGAGAATGTGAAAAGTGTTCATATGTAGTAAAAACCTAATGAATCCGTCCGTTTTCGTCATTTGTTATCGAATCGACTTAAAGCCAGATCGTCACATTGGCCGCTTTTCTCTCTGAGACGGTTACAATTATCGTCTGCAAAGCTATGTCGCGTGCTGCGGTATGCGGAGACACTAAAAGCACCATAGTAGAACACAGAAGAAGCTTCTAAGTTGAAGTAATAGCCAGTAAGAAGTAGTACAATTCAAGTTTTAGTTGTCGATTATTCACTTTTTAGCCGCTTTTGGTGGCTTGGACATGACCTAGGACCTTAAGATTTTGCATGAAAGGAGGACTAGCAGCCGCGTTGCACGGGAGAATGTGAAAAGTGTTCATATGTAGTAAAAACCTAAGGAATCCGTCCGTTTTCGTCATTTGTTATCGAATCGACTTAAAGCCAGATCGTCACATTGGCCGCTTTTCTCTCTGAGACGGTTACATTTATCGTCTGCAAAGCTATGTCGCGTGCTGCGGTATGCGGAGACACTAAAAGCACCATAGTAGAACACAGAACAAGCTTCTAAGTTGAAGTAATAGCCAGTAAGAAGTAGTACAATTCAAGTTTTAGTTGTCGATTATTCACTTTTTAGCCGCTTTTGGTGGCTTGGACATGACCTAGGACCTTAAGATTTTGCATGAAAGGAGAACTTGCAGCCGCGTTCACGGGAGAATGTGAAAAGTGTTCATATGTAGTAAAAACCTGAGAAATCCGTCCGTTTTCGTCATTTGTTATCGAATCGACTTAAAGGAAGATCGTCACATTGGCAGTTCGTCTCTCTAAAACGGTTACATTTATCGTTTGCAAAGCTATGTCGCGTGCTGCAATATGCGGAGACACTAAAAGCACCATAGAACACAGATGAAGCTTCTAAGTTGATTTAATAGCCAGTAAGAAGTAGTACAATTCAAATTTTAGTTGTCGATTATTCACTTTTTAGCCGTCTTTGGTGGCTTGGACATGACCTAGGACCTTAAGATTTTTCATGAAAGGAGGACTTGCAGCCGCGTTGCACGGGAGAATGTGAACATAGTTCATATGTAGTAAAATCCTGAGAAATCCGTCCGTTTTCGTCATTTGTTATCGAATCGACTTAAAGCCAGATCGTCACATTGGCCGCTTTTCTCTCTGAGACGGTTACATTTATCGTCTGCAAAGTAATGTCGCGTGCTGCAGTATGCGGAGACACTAAAAGAATCATACTAGAACACAGAACAAGCTTCTAAGTTGAAGTAATAGAAAGTAACAAGCAGTACAATTCAAGTTGTAGTTGTCGATTGTTCACTTTTTAGACGGCTTTGGTGGCTTGGACATGACCTAGGACCTTAAGATTTTTCATGAAAGGAGGACTAGCAGCCGCGTTGCATGGGAGAATGTGAAAAGTGTTCATATGTAGTAAAAACCTGAGAAATCCGTCCGTTTTCGTCATTTGTTATCGAATCGACTTAAAGCCAGATCGTCACATTGGCCGCTCTTCTCTCTGAAACGGTTACATTTATCGTCTGTAAAGCTATGTCGCGTGCTGCGGTATGCGGAGGCCCTAAAAGCACCATAGTAGAACACAGAAGAAGCTTCTAAGTTGAAGCAATAGCCAGTAAGAAGTAGTACAATTCAAGTTTTAGTTGTCGATTATTCACATTTTAGCCGGCTTTGGTGGCTTTGACATGACATGGAACCTTAAGATTTTGCATGAAAGGAGGACTAGCAGCCGCGTTGCATGGGAGAATGTGAAAAGTGTTCATAAGTAGTAAAAACCTGAGAAATCTGTCCGTTTTCGTCATTTGTTATCGAATCGACTTAAAGCCAGATCGTCACATTGGCCGCTTTTCTCTCTGAGACGGTTACATTTATCGTCTGCAAAACTATGTCGCGTGCTGCGGTTTGCGGAGACACTAAAAGCACCATAGTAGAACACTGAAGAAGATTCTAAGTAGAAGTAATAGCCAGTAAGAAGTAGTACAATTCAAGTTTTAGTTATCGATTATTCACTTTTTAGCCGTCTTTGGTGGCTTGGACATGACCTAGGAACTTAAGATTTTGCATGAAAGGAGGACTAGCAGCCGCGTTGCATGGGAGAATGTGAAAAGTGTTCATATGTAGTAAAAACCTGAGAAATCCGTCCGTTTTCGTCATTTGTAATCGAATCGACTTAAAGCCCGATCGTCACATTGGCCGTTCTTCTCTCTGAAACGGTTACATTTATCGTCTGCAAAGCTATGTCGCGTGCTGCGGTATGCCGAAACACTAAAAGCACCATAGTAGAACACAGAAGAAGCTTCTAATTTGAAGCAATAGCCAGTAAGAAGTAGTACAATTCAAGTTTTAGTTGCCTTTTATTCACTTTTTAGCCTGCTTTGGTGGCTTTGACATGAGATGGAACCGTAAGATTTTGCGTGACAGGAGGACTAGCAGCCGCGTTGCACGCGGGAGTGTCAAAAGTGTTCATATGTAGTAAAAACCTGAGAAATCCGTCCGCTTTCGTCATTTGTTATCAAATCGACTTAAAGCCAGATCGTCACATTGGTAGCAGTTCTGTCTGAAACGATTACATTTATCGTATGCAAAGCTATGTCGCGTGCTGCGGTATGCAGAGACACTAAAAGCACCATAGTAGAACACAGATGAAGGTTGTAAGTTGATGTAATAGCCAGTAAGAAGTAGTACACTTGAAGTTTTAGGTATCGATTACTTACTTTTTACGCTTGTTTGGTGCCTTGGACATGAGCTAGGAACTTAAGATGATGCATGAAAGGAGGACTAGCAGCCGCGTTGCACGGGAGAATGTGAAAAGTGTTCATATGCAGTAAAAACCTGAGAAATCCGTCCGTTTTCGTCATTTGTTATCGAATCGACTTAAAGACAGATCGTCACATTGGCCGCTCATCTCTCTGAAACGGTTACATTTATCGTCTGCAAAGCTATGTCGCGTGCTGCGGTATGCGGAGACACTAAAAGCACTATAGTAGAACACAGAAGAAGCTTCTAGGTTGAAGCAATAGCCAGTAAGAAGTAGTACAATTCAAGTTTTAGTTGTCGATTATTCATTTATTAGCCGGCTTTGGTTGCTTGCACATGACCTAGGACCTTAAGATTTTGCATGAAAGGAGGACTAGCAGCCGTGTTGCACGGGAGAATGTGAAAAGTGTTCATATGCAGTAAAAAACGGAGAAATCCGTCCGTTTTCGTCATTTGTTATCGAATCGACTTAAAGCCAGATCGTCACATTGGCCGCTCTTCTCTCTGAAAAGGTTACATTTATCGTCTGCAAAGCTATGTCACGTGCTGCGCTATGTGGAAACACTAAAAGCACCATAGTAGAACACAGAAGAAGCTTCTATGTTGAAGTAATAGCCAGTAAGAAGTATTGCAATTCAAGTTTTTGTTGTCGATTATTCACTTTTTAGCCGGCTTTGGTGGCTTGGACTTGACCTAGGACCTTAAGATTTTGCATGAAAGGAGGACTAGCAGCCGCGTTGCATGGGAGAATGTGAAAAGTGTTCATATGTAGTAAAAACCTGAGAAATCTGTTATCGAATCGACTTAAAGCCAGATCGTCACATTGGCCGCTCTTCTCTCTGAATCGGTTACATTTATCGTCTGCAAAGCTATGTCGCGTGCTGCGGTATGCGGAAACACTAAAAGCACCATAGTAGAACACAGAAGAAGCTTCTAAGTTGAAGTAATAGCCAGTAAGAAGTAGTACAATTCAAGTTTTAGTTGTCGATTATTCACTTTTTAGCCGGCTTTGGTGGCTTGAACATGACCTAGGACCTTAAGATTTTCCATGAATGGAGGACTTGGAGCCGCGTTGCACGGGAGAATGTGAAATGTGTTCATATGTAGTAAAAACCTGAGAAATCCGTACGTTTTCGTCATTTGTTATCGAATCGACTTAAAGCCACATCGTCACATTGGCCGTTGATCTCTCTGAAACGGTTACATTAATCGTCTGCAAAGCTATGTCGCGTGCTGCGGTATGCCGAAACACTAAAAGCACCATAGTAGAACACAGAAGAAGCTTCTAAGTTGAAGCAATAGCCAGTAAGAAGTAGTACAATTCAAGTTTTAGATGTCGATTATTCACTTTTTAGCCGGCTTTGGTGGCTTGGACATGACCTAGGACCTTAATATTTTGCAGGAAAGGAGGACTAGCAGCCGCGTTGCACGGGAGAATGTGAAAAGTGTTCATATGCAGTAAAAACCTGAGAAATGCGTTCGTTTTCGTCATTTGTTATCGAATCGACTTAAAGCCAGATCGTCACATTGGCCGCTCTTCTCTCTGAAACGGTTACATTTATCGTCTGCAAAGCTATGTCGCGTGCTGCGGTGTGCGGAAACACTAAAAGCACCATAGTAGAACACAGAAGAAGCTTCTATGTTGAAGTAATAGCCAGTAAGAAGTATTACAATTCAAGTTTTTGTTGTCGATTATTCACTTTTTAGCCGGCTTTGGTGGCTTGGACTTGACCTAGGACCTTAAGATTTTGCATGAAAGGAGGACTAGCAGCCGCGTTGCATGGGAGAATGTGAAAAGTGTTCATATGTAGTAAAAACCTGAGAAATCAGTCTGTTTTCGTCATTTGTTATCGAACCGACTTAAAGTCAGATCGTCACATTGGCCTGTATTTCTCTCTGAGACGGTTACATTTATCGTCTGCAAAGTTATGTCGCGTGCTGCGGTTTGCGGAGACACTAAAAGCACCATAGTAGAACACAGAAGAAGCTTCTAAGTAGAAGTAATAGCCAGTAAGAAGTAGTACAATTCAAGTTTTAGGTATCGATTATTCACTTTTTGGGCGTCTTTGGTGGATTGGACATGACCTAGGACCTTAAGATTTTGCATGAATGGGGGACTAGCAGCCGCGTTGCATGGGAGAATGTGAAAAGTGTTCATATGTAGTAAAAACCTGAGAAATCCGTCCGTTTTCGTCATTTGTTATCGAATCGACTTAAAGCCAGATCGTCACATTGGCTGCTTTTCTCTCCGAGACGGTTACATTTATCGTCTGCAAAGCTATGTCTTGTGCTGCGGTATGCGGAGACACTAAAAGCACTATAGTAGAACACAGAAGAAGCTTCTTAGTTGAAGCAATATCCAGTAAGAAGTAGTACAATTCAAGTTTTTGTTGTCGATTATTCACTTTTTAGCCGGCTTTGGTGGCTTGGTCTTGACCTAGGACCTTAAGATTTTGCATGAAAGGAGGACTAGCCGTCGCATTGCATGGGAGAATGTGAAAAGTGTTCATATGTAGTAAAAACCTGAGAAATCTGTTATCGAATCGACTTAAAGCCAGATCGTCACATTGGCCGCTTTTCTCTCTGAGACGGTTACATTTATCGTCTGCAAAGCTATGTCGCGTGCTGCGGTTTGCGGAGACACTAAAAGCACCATAATAGAACACAGAAGAAGCTTCTATGTAGAAGTAATAGCCAGTAAGAAGTAATACAATTCAAGTTTTAGTTATCGATTATTCACTTTTTAGCCGTCTTTTGTGGCTTGGTCATGACCTAGGACCTTAAGATTTTGCATGAAAGGAGGACTAGCAGCCGCGTTGCACGGGAGAATGTGAAAAGTGTTCATATGTAGTACAAACCTGAGAGATCCGTCCGTTTTCGTCATTTGTTATCGAATCGACTTAAAGGCAGATCGTCACATTGGCTGCTTTTCTCTCTGAGAGGGTTACATTTATCGTCTGCAAAGCTATGTCGCGTGCTGCGGTATGCGGAGACACTAAAAGCACCACAGTAGAACGCAGAAGAAGCTTCTAAGTTGAAGTAATAGCCAGTAAGAAGTAGTACAATTGAAGTTTTAGTTGTCGATTATTCACTTTTTAGCCATCTTTGGTGGCTTGGACAAGACCTAGGACCTTAAGATTTTGCATGAAAGGAGGACTAGCAGCCGCTTTGCACGGGAGAATGTGAAAAGTGTTCATATGCACTAAAAACCTAAAAAATCCGTCCGTTTTCGTCATTTGTTAACGAATCGACTTAAAGCCAGATCGTCACATTGGCCGCTCTTCTCTCTGAAACGGTTACATTTATCGTCTGCAAAGCTATGTCGCGTGCTGCGGTATGCGGAAACACTAAAAGCACCATAGTAGAACACATAAGAAGCTTCTAAGTTGAAGCAATATCCAGTAAGAAGTAGAACAATTCAAGTTTTGTTGTCGATTATTCAGTTTTTGTCCGGCTTTGGTGGCTTGGACATGACCTAGGACCTTAAGATTTTGCATGAAAGGAGGACTAGCAGCCGCATTGCACGGGAGAATGTGAAAAGTGTTCATATCTAGTAAAAACCTGAGAAATCCGTACGTTTTCGTCATTTGTTATCGAATCGACTTAAAGCCATATCGTCACATTGACTGCTCTTCTCTCTGAAACGGTTACACTTATCGTCTGCAAAGCTATGTCGCGTGTTGCGGTATGCGGAAACACTGAAGGCACCATAGTACAACAAGAAGAAGCTTCTAAGTTAAATTAATAGCCAGTAAGAAGTAGTACAATTCAAGTTTTAACTAACGATTATTCACTTTTTAACCGGCTTTGATGGCTTGGAAATGACCTAGAACATAAGATTTTGCATGAAAGGAGGACTAGCAGCCGCGTTGCACGGGAGAATGTGAAATGTGTTCATATGTATTAAAAACCTGAGAAATCCGTCCGTATTCGTCATTTGTTAACGAATCGACTTAAAGCCACATCGTCACATTGGCCGCTCTTCTCTCTGAAACGGTTACATTTATCGTCTGCAAAGCTATGTGCGTGCTGCGGTATGCGGAAGCACTAAAAGCACCACAGTAGAACACAGAAGAAGCTTCTAAGTAGAAGTAATAGCCAGTAAGAAGTAGTACAATTCAAGTTTTAGTTATCGATTATTCACTTTTTGGGCGTCTTTGGTGGATTGGACATGACCTAGGACCTTAAGATTTTGCATGAATGGGGGACTAGCAGCCGCGTTGCATGGGAGAATGTGAAAAGTGTTCATATGTAGTAAAAACCTGAGACATCCGTCCGTTTTCGTCATTTGTTATCGAATCGACTTAAAGCCAGATCGTCACATTGGCTGCTTTTCTCTCCGAGACGGTTACATTTATCGTCTGCAAAGCTATGTCTTGTGCTGTGGTATGCGGAGACACTAAAAGCACTATAGTAGAACACAGAAGAAGCTTCTTAGTTGAAGCAATATCCAGTAAGAAGTAGTACAATTCAAGTTTTAGTTGTCGATTATTCACTTATTAGCCGGCTTTGGTTGCTTGGACATGACCTAGGAGCTTAAGATTTTGCATGAAAGGAGGACTAGCAGCCGCGTTGCACGGGAGAATGTGAAAAGTGTTCATATGCAGTAAAAACCGGAGAAATCCGTCCGTTTTCGTCATTTGTTATCGAATCGACTTAAAGCCAGATCGTCACATTGGCCGCTCTTCTCTCTGAAACGGTTACATTTATCGTCTGCAAAGCTATGTCACGTGCTGCGGTATGCGGAAACACTAAAAGCACCATAGTAGAACACAGAAGAAGCTTTTATTTTGAAGTAATAGCCAGTAAGAAGTATTACAATTCAAGTTTTTGTTGTCGATTATTCACTTTTTAGCCGGCTTTGGTGGCTTGGACTTGACCTAGGACCTTAAGATTTTGCATGAAAGGAGGACTAGCCGTCGCATTGCATGGGAGAATGTGAAAAGTGTTCATATGTAGTAAAAACCTGAGAAATCTGTTATCGAATCGACTTAAAGCCAGATCGTCACATTGGCCGCTTTTCTCTCTGAGACGGTTACATTTATCGTCTGCAAAGCTATGTCGCGTGCTGCGGTTTGCGGAGACACTAAAAGCACCATAATAGAACACAGAAGAAGCTTCTATGTAGAAGTAATAGCCAGTAAGAAGTAATACAATTCAAGTTTTAGTTATCGATTATTCACTTTTTAGCCGTCTTTTGTGGCTTGGTCATGACCTAGGAGCTTAAGATTTTGCATGAAAGGAGGACTAGCAGCCGCGTTGCATGGGAGAATGTGAAAAGTGTTCATATGTAGTAAAAACCTGAGAAATCCGTCCGCTTTCGTCATTTGTTATCGAATCGACTTAAAGCCACATCGTCACATTGGCCGCTTTTCTCTCTGAGACGGTTACATTTATCGTCTGCAAAGCTATGTCGCGTGCTGCGGTATGCGGAAACACTAAAAGCACCATAGTAGAACACAGAAGAAGCTTCTAAGTTGAAGTAATAGAAAGTAAGAAGTAGTACAATTCAAGTTTTAGTTGTCGATTATACACTTATTAGCCGGCTTTGGTGGCTTGGACATCACCTAGGACCTTAAGATTTTCCAAGAAAGGAGGACTTGCAGCCGCGTTGCACGGGAGAATGTGAAAAGTATTCATATGTAGTAAAAACCTGAGAAATCCGTCCGTTTTCGTCATTTGTTATCGAATCGCCTTAAAGCCAGATCGTCACATTGGCCGTTCCTCTCTCTGAAACGGTTACGTTTATCGTCTGCAAAGCTATGTCGCGTGTTGCGGTATGCCGAAACACTAAATGCATTATAGTAGAACACAGAAGAAGCTTCTAATTTGAAGTAATAGAAAGTAGGAAGTAGTACAATTCAAGTTTTAGTTGTCGATTTTTCACTTTTTAGCCGGCTTTGGTGTCTTTGACGGAAATGGAACCTTAAGATTTTGCATGAAAGGAGGACTAGCAGCCGCGTTGCACGCGAGAATGTGAAAAGTGTTCATATGTAGTAAAAACCTGAGAAATTCGTCCGTTTTCGTCATTTGTTATCGGATCGACTTAAAGCCAGATCGTCACATTGGCCGTTCTTCTCTCTGAAACGGTTTCATTTATCGTCTGCAAAGCTATGTCGCGTGCTGCGCTATGCCGAAACACTAAAAGCACCATAGTAGAACACAGAAGAAGCTTCTAAGTTTAAGTAGTAGCCAGTAAGAAGTAGTACAATTCAAGTTTTAGTTATCGATTATTCACTTTTTAGCCGGCTTTGGTGGCTTTGACATGATATGGAACCCTAAGATTTTGCATGAAAGGAGGACTAGCAGCCGCGTTGCACGCGAGAATGTGAAAAGTGTTCATATGTAGTAAAAACCTGAGAAATCCGTCCGCTTTCGTCATTTGTTATCGAATCGACTTAAAGCCAGATCGTCACATTGGCTGCTCTTCTCTCTGAAACGGTTACATTTATCGTCTGCAAAGCTATCTCGCGTGCTGCGGAATGCGGAGACACTAAAAGCACCATATTAGAACACAGAAGAAGCTTCTAAGTTGAAGAAACAGCAAGTAAGAAGTAGTACAATTCAAGTTTTGGTTGTCGATTATTCACTTTATGCCGACTTTGGTGGCTTGGACATGACCTAGGACCTTAAGATTTTGTATGAAAGGAGGACTAGCTGCACCGTTGCACGGGAGAATGTGAAAAGTGTTCATATGTAGTAAAAACCTGAGAAATCCGTACGTTTTCGTCAGTTGTTATCGAATCGACTTAAAGCCAGATCGTCACATTGGCCGCCCTTCTCTCTGAAACGGTTACACTTATCGTCTGCAAAGCTATGTCGCGTGCTGCGGTATGCCGAAACACTAAAAGCACCATAGTAGAACACAGAAGAAGCTTCTAAGTTGAAGTAATAGCCAGTAAGAAGTAGTACAATTCAAGTTTTAGTTGTCGATTATTCACTTTTTAGCCGGCTTTGGTGGCTTGGACATGACCTAGGACCTTAAGATTTTGCATGAAATTAGGACTTGCAGCCGCGTTGCACGGGAGAATGTGAAAAGTGTTCATATGTAGTAAAAACCTGAGAAATCCGTCCGTTTTCGACTTTTGTTTTCGAAACGACTTAAAGCCAGATCGTCTCATTGGCCGTTCTTCTTTCTGAAACGGTTACATTTTTCGTCTGCAAAGCTATGTAGCGTGCTGCGGTATGCCGAAACACTAAATGCACCATAGTAGAACACAGAAGAAGCTTCTATGATGAAGTAATAGCCAGTAAGAAGTAGTACAATTCAAGTTTTAGTTGTCGATTATTCACTTTTTAGCCGGCTTTGGTGGCTTGGACATGACCTAGGACCTTAAGATTTTGCATGAAATTAGTACTTGCAGCCAAGTTGCACGGGAGAATGTGAAAAGTGTTCATATGTAGTAAAAACCTGAGAAATCCGTCCGTTTTCGTCTTTTCTTATCGAATCGACTTAAAGCCAGATCGTCACATTGGAAGCTTTTCTCTCTCAGACGGTTACATTTATCGTCTGCAAAGCTATGTCGCGTGCTGCGAGATGCGGAGACACTAAAAGCACCATAGTAGAACACAGAAGAAGCTTCTAAGTTGAAGGAATAGCCAGTAAGAAGTAGAACAATTCAAGTTTTAGTTGTCGATTATTCAGTTTTTGGCCGGCTTTGGTGGCTTGGACATGACCTAGGACCTTAAGATTTTGCAGGAAAGGAGGACTAGCAGCCGCGTTGCACGGGAGAATGTGAAATGTGTTCATATGTAGTAAAAACCTGAGAAATCCGTACGTTTTCGTCATTTGTTATCGAATCGACTTAAAGCCAGATCGTCACATTGGCCGCTGTTCTCTCTGAAACGGTTACACTTATCGTCTGCAAAGCTATGTCGTGTGCTGCGGTATGCCGAAACACTAAATGCACCATAGTAGAACACAGAAGAAGCTTCTAAGTTGAAGTAATAACCAGTAAGAAGTAGTACAATTGAAGTTTTAGTTGCCGATTATTCACTTTTTAGCCGGCTTTGGTGGCTTGGACATGACCTAGGACCATAAGAGTTTGCATGAAAGGAGGAATAGCAGCCGCGTTGCACGGGAGATTGTGAAATGTGTTCATATGTATTAAAAACCTGAGAAATCCGTACGTCTTCGTCATTTGTTATCGAATCGACTTAAAGCCAGATCGTCACATTGGCCGCTCTTCTCTCTGAAACGGTTACACTTATCGTCTGCAAAGCTATGTCGCGTGCTGCGGTATGCGAAACACTAAAAACACCATAGTACAACAAGAAGAAGCTTCTAAGTTGAAGTAATAGCCAGTATGAAGTAGTACAATTGAAGTTTTAGTTGTCGATTATTTACTTTTTAGCCGGCTTTGATGGCTTGGACATGACCTAGGACCTTAAGATTTTGCATGAAAGGAGGACTAGCAGCCGCGTTGCACGGGAGAATGTGAAAAGTGTTCATATGTAGTACAAACCTGAGAGATCCGTCCGTTTTCGTCATTTGTTATCGAATCGACTTAAAGGCAGATCGTCACATTGGCCGCTCTTCTCTCTGAAACGGTTACATTTATCGTCTGCAAAGCTATGTCGCGTGCTGCGGTATGCGGAAACACTAAAAGCACCATAGTAGAACACATAAGAAGCTTCTAAGTTGAAGCAATATCCAGTAAGAAGTAGAACAATTCAAGTTTTGTTGTCGATTATTCAGTTTTTGTCCGGCTTTGGTGGCTTGGACATGACCTAGGACCTTAAGATTTTGCATGAAAGGAGGACTAGCAGCCGCGTTGCACGGGAGAATGTGAAAAGTGTTCATATCTAGTAAAAACCTGAGAAATCCGTACGTTTTCGTCATTTGTTATCGAATCGACTTAAAGCCATATCGTCACATTGACTGCTCTTCTCTCTGAAACGGTTACACTTATCGTCTGCAAAGCTATGTCGCGTGTTGCGGTATGCGGAAACACTGAAGGCACCATAGTACAACAAGAAGAAGCTTCTAAGTTAAAGTAATAGCCAGTAAGAAGTAGTACAATTCAAGTTTTAACTAACGATTATTCACTTTTTAACCGGCTTTCATGGCTTGGAAATGACCTAGCACATAAGATTTTGCATGAAAGGAGGACTAGCAGCCGCGTTGCACGGGAGAATGTGAAATGTGTTCATATGTATTAAAAACCTGAGAAATCCGTCCGTATTCGTCATTTGTTAACGAATCGACTTAAAGCCACATCGTCACATTGGCCGCTCTTCTCTCTGAAACGGTTACATTTATCGTCTGCAAAGCTATGTGCGTGCTGCGGTATGCGGAAGCACTAAAAGCACCACAGTAGAACACAGAAGAAGCTTCTAAGTAGAAGTAATAGCCAGTAAGAAGTAGTACAATTCAAGTTTTAGGTATCGATTATTCACTTTTTGGGCGTCTTTGGTGGATTGGACATGACCTAGGACCTTAAGATTTTGCATGAATGGGGGACTAGCAGCCGCGTTGCATGGGAGAATGTGAAAAGTGTTCATATGTAGTAAAAACCTGAGAAATCCGTCCGTTTTCGTCATTTGTTATCGAATCGACTTAAAGCCAGATCGTCACATTGGCTGCTTTTCTCTCCGAGACGGTTACATTTATCGTCTGCAAAGCTATGTCTTGTGCTGCGGTATGCGGAGACACTAAAAGCACTATAGTAGAACACAGAAGAAGCTTCTTAGTTGAAGCAATATCCAGTAAGAAGTAGTACAATTCAAGTTTTAGTTGTCGATTATTCACTTATTAGCCGGCTTTGGTTGCTTGGACATGACCTAGGACCTTAAGATTTTGCATGAAAGGAGGACTAGCAGCCGCGTTGCACGGGAGAATGTGAAAAGTGTTCATATGCAGTAAAAACCGGAGAAATCCGTCCGTTTTCGTCATTTGTTATCGAATCGACTTAAAGCCAGATCGTCACATTGGCCGCTCTTCTCTCTGAAACGGTTACATTTATCGTCTGCAAAGCTATGTCACGTGCTGCGGTATGCGGAAACACTAAAAGCACCATAGTAGAACACAGAAGAAGCTTTTATTTTGAAGTAATAGCCAGTAAGAAGTATTACAATTCAAGTTTTTGTTGTCGATTATTCACTTTTTAGCCGGCTTTGGTGGCTTGGACTTGACCTAGGACCTTAAGATTTTGCATGAAAGAAGGACTAGCCGTCGCATTGCATGGGAGAATGTGAAAAGTGTTCATATGTAGTAAAAACCTGAGAAATCTGTTATCGAATCGACTTAAAGCCAGATCGTCACATTGGCCGCTTTTCTCTCTGAGACGGTTACATTTATCGTCTGCAAAGCTATGTCGCGTGCTGCGGTTTGCGGAGACACTAAAAGCACCATAATAGAACACAGAAGAAGCTTCTATGTAGAAGTAATAGCCAGTAAGAAGTAATACAATTCAAGTTTTAGTTATCGATTATTCACTTTTTAGCCGTCTTTTGTGGCTTGGTCATGACCTAGGAGCTTAAGATTTTGCATGAAAGGAGGACTAGCAGCCGCGTTGCATGGGAGAATGTGAAAAGTGTTCATATGTAGTAAAAACCTGAGAAATCCGTCCGCTTTTGTCATTTGTTATCGAATCGACTTAAAGCCACATCGTCACATTGGCCGCTTTTCTCTCTGAGACGGTTACATTTATCGTCTGCAAAGCTATGTCGCGTGCTGCGGTATGCGGAAACACTAAAAGCACCATAGTAGAACACAGAAGAAGCTTCTAAGTTGAAGTAATAGAAAGTAAGAAGTAGTACAATTCAAGTTTTAGTTGTCGATTATTCACTTATTAGCCGGCTTTGGTGGCTTGGACATCACCTAGGACCTTAAGATTTTCCAAGAAAGGAGGACTTGCAGCCGCGTTGCACGGGAGAATGTGAAAAGTATACATATGTAGTAAAAACCTGAGAAATCCGTCCGTTTTCGTCATTTGTTATCGAATCGCCTTAAAGCCAGATCGTCACATTGGCCGTTCCTCTCTCTGAAACGGTTACGTTTATCGTCTGCAAAGCTATGTCGCGTGTTGCGGTATGCCGAAACACTAAATGCATTATAGTAGAACACAGAAGAAGCTTCTAATTTGAAGTAATAGAAAGTAGGAAGTAGTACAATTCAAGTTTTAGTTGTCGATTTTTCACTTTTTAGCCGGCTTTGGTGTCTTTGACGGAAATGGAACCTTAAGATTTTGCATGAAAGGAGGACTAGCAGCCGCGTTGCACGCGAGAATGTGAAAAGTGTTCATATGTAGTAAAAACCTGAGAAATCCGTCAGTTTTCGTCATTTGTTATCGGATCGACTTAAAGCCAGATCGTCACATTGGCCGTTCTTCTATCTGAAACGGTTTCATTTATCGTCTGCAAAGCTATGTCGCGTGCTGCGCTATGCCGAAACACTAAAAGCACCATAGTAGAACACAGAAGAAGCTTCTAAGTTTAAGTAGTAGCCAGTAAGAAGTAGTACAATTCAAGTTTTAGTTATCGATTATTCACTTTTTAGCCGGCTTTGGTGGCTTTGACATGATATGGAACCCTAAGATTTTGCATGAAAGGAGGACTAGCAGCCGCGTTGCACGCGAGAATGTGAAAAGTGTTCATATGTAGTAAAAACCTGAGAAATCCGTCCGCTTTCGTCATTTGTTATCGAATCGACTTAAAGCCAGATCGTCACATTGGCTGCTCTTCTCTCTGAAACGGTTACATTTATCGTCTGCAAAGCTATCTCGCGTGCTGCGGAATGCGGAGACACTAAAAGCACCATAGTAGAACACAGAAGAAGCTTCTAAGTTGAAGAAACAGCAAGTAAGAAGTAGTACAATTCAAGTTTTGGTTGTCGATTATTCACTTTATGCCGACTTTGGTGGCTTGGACATGACCTAGGACCTTAAGATTTTGTATGAAAGGAGGACTAGCTGCACCGTTGCACGGGAGAATGTGAAAAGTGTTCATATGTAGTAAAAACCTGAGAAATCCGTACGTTTTCGTCAGTTGTTATCGAATCGACTTAAAGCCAGATCGTCACATTGGCCGCCCTTCTCTCTGAAACGGTTACACTTATCGTCTGCAAAGCTATGTCGCGTGCTGCGGTATGCCGAAACACTAAAAGCACCATAGTAGAACACAGAAGAAGCTTCTAAGTTGAAGTAATAGCCAGTAAGAAGTAGTACAATTCAAGTTTTAGTTGTCGATTATTCACTTTTTAGCCGGCTTTGGTGGCTTGGACATGACCTAGGACCTTAAGATTTTGCATGAAATTAGGACTTGCAGCCGCGTTGCACGGGAGAATGTGAAAAGTGTTCATATGTAGTAAAAACCTGAGAAATCCGTCCGTTTTCGACTTTTGTTTTCGAAACGACTTAAAGCCAGATCGTCTCATTGGCCGTTCTTCTTTCTGAAACGGTTACATTTTTCGTCTGCAAAGCTATGTAGCGTGCTGCGGTATGCCGAAACACTAAATGCACCATAGTAGAACACAGAAGAAGCTTCTATGATGAAGTAATAGCCAGTAAGAAGTAGTACAATTCAAGTTTTAGTTGTCGATTATTCACTTTTTAGCCGGCTTTGGTGGCTTGGACATGACCTAGGATCTTAAGATTTTGCATGAAATTAGTACTTGCAGCCAAGTTGCACGGGAGAATGTGAAAAGTGTTCATATGTAGTAAAAACCTGAGAAATCCGTCCGTTTTCGTCTTTTCTTATCGAATCGACTTAAAGCCAGATCGTCACATTGGAAGCTTTTCTCTCTCAGACGGTTACATTTATCGTCTGCAAAGCTATGTCGCGTGCTGCGAGATGCGGAGACACTAAAAGCACCATAGTAGAACACAGAAGAAGCTTCTAAGTTGAAGGAATAGCCAGTAAGAAGTAGAACAATTCAAGTTTTAGTTATCGATTATTCAGTTTTTGGCCGGCTTTGGTGGCTTGGACATGACCTAGGACCTTAAGATTTTGCAGGAAAGGAGGACTAGCAGCCGCGTTGCACGGGAGAATGTGAAATGTGTTCATATGTAGTAAAAACCTGAGAAATCCGTACGTTTTCGTCATTTGTTATCGAATCGACTTAAAGCCAGATCGTCACATTGGCCGCTGTTCTCTCTGAAACGGTTACACTTATCGTCTGCAAAGCTATGTCGTGTGCTGCGGTATGCCGAAACACTAAATGCACCATAGTAGAACACAGAAGAAGCTTCTAAGTTGAAGTAATAACCAGTAAGAAGTAGTACAATTGAAGTTTTAGTTGCCGATTATTCACTTTTTAGCCGGCTTTGGTGGCTTGGACATGACCTAGGACCATAAGATTTTGCATGAAAGGAGGAATAGCAGCCGCGTTGCACGGGAGATTGTGAAATGTGTTCATATGTATTAAAAACCTGAGAAATCCGTACGTCTTCGTCATTTGTTATCGAATCGACTTAAAGCCAGATCGTCACATTGGCCGCTCTTCTCTCTGAAACGGTTACACTTATCGTCTGCAAAGCTATGTCGCGTGCTGCGGTATGCGAAACACTAAAAACACCATAGTACAACAAGAAGAAGCTTCTAAGTTGAAGTAATAGCCAGTATGAAGTAGTACAATTGAAGTTTTAGTTGTCGATTATTTACTTTTTAGCCGGCTTTGATGGCTTGGACATGACCTAGGACCTTAAGATTTTGCATGAAAGGAGGACTAGCAGCCGCGTTGCACGGGAGAATGTGAAAAGTGTTCATATGTAGTACAAACCTGAGAGATCCGTCCGTTTTCGTCATTTGTTATCGAATCGACTTAAAGGCAGATCGTCACATTGGCTGCTTTTCTCTCTGAGAGGGTTACATTTATCGTCTGCAAAGCTATGTCGCGTGCTGCGGTATGCGGAGACACTAAAAGCACCACAGTAGAACGCAGAAGAAGCTTCTAAGTTGAAGTAATAGCCAGTAAGAAGTAGTACAATTGAAGTTTTAGTTGTCGATTATTCACTTTTTAGCCATCTTTGGTGGCTTGGACAAGACCTAGGACCTTAAGATTTTGCATGAAAGGACGACTAGCAGCCGCTTTTGCACGGGAGAATGTGAAAAGTGTTCATATGCACTAAAAACCTAAAAAATCCGTCCGTTTTCGTCATTTGTTAACGAATCGACTTAAAGCCAGATCGTCACATTGGCCGCTCTTCTCTCTGAAACGGTTACATTTATCGTCTGCAAAGCTATGTCGCGTGCTGCGGTATGCGGAAACACTAAAAGCACCATAGTAGAACACATAAGAAGCTTCTAAGTTGAAGCAATATCCAGTAAGAAGTAGAACAATTCAAGTTTTGTTGTCGATTATTCAGTTTTTGTCCGGCTTTGGTGGCTTGGACATGACCTAGGACCTTAAGATTTTGCATGAAAGTAGGACTAGCCGCCGCGTTGCACGGGAGAATGTGAAAAGTGTTCATATCTAGTAAAAACCTGAGAAATCCGTACGTTTTCGTCATTTGTTATCGAATCGACTTAAAGCCATATCGTCACATTGACTGCTCTTCTCTCTGAAACGGTTACACTTATCGTCTGCAAAGCTATGTCGCGTGTTGCGGTATGCGGAAACACTGAAGGCACCATAGTACAACAAGAAGAAGCTTCTAAGTTAAAGTAATAGCCAGTAAGAAGTAGTACAATTCAAGTTTTAACTAACGATTATTCACTTTTTAACCGGCTTTGATGGCTTGGAAATGACCTAGCACATAAGATTTTGCATGAAAGGAGGACTAGCAGCCGCGTTGCACGGGAGAATGTGAAATGTGTTCATATGTATTAAAAACCTGAGAAATCCGTCCGTATTCGTCATTTGTTAACGAATCGACTTAAAGCCACATCGTCACATTGGCCGCTCTTCTCTCTGAAACGGTTACATTTATCGTCTGCAAAGCTATGTGCGTGCTGCGGTATGCGGAAGCACTAAAAGCACCACAGTAGAACACAGAAGAAGCTTCTAAGTTGAAGAAACAGCTAGTAAGAAGTAGTACAATTCAAGTTTTAGTTGTCGATTATTCACTTTATAGCCGGCTTTGGTGGCTTGGACATGACCTAGGACCTTACGATTTTGCATGAAAGGAGGAATTGCAGCCGCGTTGCACGGGAGAATGTGAAAAGTGTTCATATGTAGTAAAAACATTAGAAATCCGTCCGTTTTCGTCATTTGTTATCGAATCGACTTAAAGCCAGATCGTCACATTGGCCGTTCTTCTCTCTTAAACGGTTACATTAATCGGCTGCAAAGCTACGTCACGTGCTGCCGTATGCGGAGACACTAAAAGCACCATAGTAGAACACAAAAGAAGCTTCTAAGTTGAAGTAATAGTCAGTAAGAAGTAGAACAATTCAAGTTTTAGTTATCGATTATTCACTTTTTAGCCGGCTTTAGTGGCTTAGACATGCCCTAGGACCTTAAGATTTTGCATGAAAGGAGGTCTAGTAGCCGCGTTGCATGGGAGTATGTGAAAAGTGTTCATATGTAGTAAAAACATGAGAAATCCGTCCGTTTTCGTCATTTGTTATCGAATCGACTTAAAGAAAGAGCGTCACATTGGCCGCTTTTCTTTCTGAGACTGTTACATTTATCGTCTGCAAAGCTATGTCGCGTGCTGCGGTATGAAGAGACATTAAAAGCACCATAGTAGAACACAGAAGAAGCTTATAAGTTGAAGTAATAGCCAGTAAGAAGTAGTACAATTCAAGTTTTAATTATCGATTATTCACTTTTTAGTCGGCTTTGGTGGCTTGGATATGACCTAGGACCTTAAGATTTTGCATGAAAGGAGGACTAGCAAACGCGTTGCACGGGAGAATGTGAAAAGTGTTCATATGCACTAAAAACCTGAAAAATCCGTCCGTTTTCGTCATTTGTTAACGAATCGACTTGTAGCCAGATCGTCACATTGGCCGCTCTTCTCTCTGAAACGTTTACATTTATCGTCTGCAAAGCAATGTCGCGTGCTGCGGTATGCGGAAACACTAAAAGCACCATAGTAGAACACATAAGAAGCTTCTAAGTTGAAGCAATATCCAGTAAGAAGTAGAACAATTCAAGTTTTGTTGTCGATTATTCAGTTTTTGCCCGGCTTTGGTGGCTTCGACATGACCTAGGACCTTAAGATTTTGCATGAAAGGAGGAATAGCAGCCGCGTTGCACGGGAGAATGTGAAAAGTGTTCATATCTAGTAAAAACCTGAGAAATCCGTACGTTTTCGGCATTTGTTATCGAATCGACTTAAAGCCATATCGTCACATTGGCCGCTCTTCTCTCTGAAACCGTTACACTTATCGTCTGCAAAGCTATGTCGCGTGCTGCGGTATGCGGAAACACTAAAAGCACCATAGTACAACAAGAAGAAGCTTCTAAGTTAAAGTAATAGCCAGGAAGAAGTAGTACAATTCAAGTTTTAACTAACGATTATTCACTTTTTAACCGGCTTTGATGGCTTGGAAATGTCCTAGGACCTTAAGATTTTGCATGAAAGGAGGAGTAGCAGCCGCGTTGCACGGGAGAATGTGAAAAGTGTTCATATGCAGTAAAAAACTGGGAAATCCGTCCGTTTTCGTCATTTGTTAACGAATCGACTTAAAGCCACATCGTCACATTGGCCGCTCTTCTCTCTGAAACGGTTACATTTATCGTCTGCAAAGCAATGTGCGTGCAGCGGTATGCGGAAGCACTAAAAGCACCATAGTAGAACACAAAAGAAGCTTCTAAGTTGAAGTAATAGTCAGTAAGAAGTAGTACAATTCAAGTTTTAGTTATCGATTATTCACTTTTTAGCCGGCTTTGGTGGCTTAGACATGCCCTAGGACCTTAAGATTTTGCATGAAAGGAGGTCTAGTAGCCGCGTTCCATGGGAGAATGTGAAAAGTTTTCATATGTAGTAAAAACCTGAGAAATCCGTCCGTTTTCGTCATTTGTTATCGAATCGACTTAAAGAAAGAGCGTCACATTGGCCGCTTTTCTCTCTGAGACTGTTACATTTATCGTCTGCAAAGCTATGTCGCGTGCTGCGGTATGAAGAGACATTAAAAGCACCATAGTAGAACACAGAAGAATCTTATAAGTTGAAGTAATAGCCCGTAAGAAGTAGTACAATTCAAGTTTTAATTATCGATTATTCACTTTTTAGCCGGCTTTGGTGGCTTGGATATGACCTAGGACCTTAAGATTTTGCATGAAAGGAGGACTAGCAGCCGCGTTGCACGGGAGAATGTGAAAAGTGTTCATATGCACAAAAAACCTGAAAAATCCGTCCGTTTTCGTCATTTGTTAACGAATCGACTTAAAGCCAGATCGTCACATTGGCCGCTCTTCTCTCTTAAACGGTTACATTTATCGTCTGCAAAGCAATGTCGCGTGCTGCGGTATGCGGAAACACTAAAAGCACCATAGTAGAACACATTAGAAGCTTCTAAGTTGAAGCAATATCCAGTAAGAAGTAGAACAATTCAAGTTTTGTTGTCGATTATTCAGTTTTTGGCCGGCTTTGGTGGCTTGGACATGACCTAGGACCTTAAGATTTTGCATGAAAGGTGGACTAGCAGCCGCGTAGCACGGGAGAATGTGAAAAGTGTTCATATGCAGTAAAAACCTGAGAAATCCGTCCGTTTTCGTCATTTGTTAACGAATCGACTTAAAGCCACATCGTCGCATTGGCCGCTCTTCTCTCTGAAACGGTTACATTTATCGTCTGCAAAGCTATGTGCGTGCTGCGGTATGCGGAAGCACTAAAAGCACCACAGTAGAACACAGAAGAAGCTTCTAAGTTGAAGAAACAGCTAGTAAGAAGTAGTACAATTCAAGTTTTAGTTGTCGATTATTCACTTTATAGCCGGCTTTGGTGGCTTGGACATGACCTAGGACCTTAAGATTTTGCATGAAAGGAGGAATTGCAGCCGCGTTGCACGGGAGAATGTGAAAAGTGTTCATTTGTAGTAAAAACATTAGAAATCCGTCCGTTTTCGTCATTTGTTATCGAATCGACTTAAAGCCAGATCGTCACATTGGCCGTTCTTCTCTCTTAAACGGTTACATTTATCGGCTGCAAAGCTATGTCGCGTGCTGCGGTATGCCGAAACACTAAAAGCACCATAGTAGAACACAAAAGAAGCTTCTAAATTGAAGTAATAGTCAGTAAGAAGTAGTACAATTCAAGTTTTAGTTATCGATTATTCACTTTTTAGCCGGCTTTGGTGGCTTGGACATGACCTAGGACCTTAAGATTTTGCATGAAAGGAGGTCTAGTAGCCGCGTTGGATGGGAGAATGTGAAAAGTGTTCATATGTAGTAAAAACCTGAGAAATCCGTCCGTTTTCGTCATTTGTTATCGAATCGACTTAAAGAAAGAGCGTCACATTGGCCGCATTTCTCTCTGAGACTGTTACATTGATCGTCTGCAAAGCTATGTCGCGTGCTGCGGTATGAAGAGACATTAAAAGCACCATAGTAGAACACAGAAGAAGCTTATAAGTAGAAGTAATAACCAGTAAGAAGTAGTACAATTCAAGTTTTAATTAACGATTATTCACTTTTTAGCCGGCTTTGGTGGCTTGGATATGACCTACGACCTTAAGATTTTGCATGAAAGGAGGACTAGCAGCTGCGTTGCACGGGAGAATGTGAAAAGTGTTCATATGTAGTAAAAACCTGAGAAATCCGTCCGTTTTCGTCATTTGTTATCGAATCGACATAAAGCCAGATCGTCACATTGGCCGCTTTTCTCTCTGAGACGGTTACATTTATCGTCTGCAAAGTTATGTTGCGTGCTGCGGTGTGAGGAGTCACTAAAAGCACATCAGTAGAACACAGAAGAAGCTTCTATGTTGAAGTAATAGCCAGTAAGAAGTAGTACAATTCAAGTTTTAGTTATCGATTATTCACTTTTTAGCCGTCTTTGGTGGCTTGGACATGACCTAGGACCTTAAGATTTTGCATGAAAGGAGGACTAGCAGCCGCGTTGCATGGGAGAATGTGAAATGTGTTCATATGTAGTAAAAACCTGAGAAATCCGTCCGTTTTCGTCATTTGTTATCGAATCGACTTAAAGAAAGAGCGTCACATTATCCGCTTTTCTCTCTAAGACTGTTACATTTATCGACTGCAAAGCTATGTCGCGTGCTGCGGTATAAAGAGACATTAAAAGCACCATAGTAGAACATAGAAGAAGCTTATAAGTTGAAGTAATAGCCAGTAAGAAGTAGAACAATTCAAGTTTTAATTATCGATTATTCACTTTTTAGCCTTCTTTGGTGGCTTGGATATGACCTAGGACCTTAAGATTTTGCATGAAAGGAGGACTAGCAGCCGCGTTGCACGGGAGAATGTGAAAAGTGTTCATATGCACAAAAAACCTGAAAAATCCGTCCGTTTTCGTCATTTGTTAACGAATCGACTTAAAGCCAGATCGTCAGATTGTCCGCTCTTCTCTCTGAAACGATTACATTTATCGTCTGCAAAGCAATGTCGCGTGCTGCGGTATGCGGAAACACTAAAAGCACCATAGTAGAACACATAAGAAGCTTCTAAGTTGAAGCAATATCCAGTAAGAAGTAGAACAATTCAAGTTTTGTTGTCGATTATTCAGTTTTTGGCCGGCTTTGGTGGCTTGGACATGACCTAGGACCATAAGATTTTGCATGAAAGGAGGACTAGCAGCCGCGTTGCACGGGAGAATGTGAAAAGTGTTCATATCTAGTAAAAACCTCAGAAATCCATACGTTTTCGTCATTTGTTATCGAATCGACTTAAAGCCATATCGTCACATTGGCCGCTCTTCTCTCTGAAACCGTTACACTTATCGTCTGCAAAGCTATGTCGCGTGCTGCGGTATGCGGAAACACTAAAAGCACCATAGAACAACAAGAAGAAGCTTCTAAGTTAAAGTAATAGCCAGTAAGAAGTAGTACAATTCAAGTTTTAACTAACGATTATTCACTTTTTAACCGGCTTTGATGGTTTGGAAATGACCTAGGACCTTAAGATTTTGCATGAAAGGAGGACTAGCAGCCGCGTTGCACGGGAGAATGTGAAAAGTGTTCATATGCAGTAAAAACCTGAGAAATCCGTCCGTTTTCGTCATTTGTTAACGAATCGACTTAAAGCCACATCGTCACATTGGCCGCTCTTCTCTCTGAAACGGTTACATTTATCGTCTGCAAAGCTATGTGCGTGCTGCGGTATGCGGAAGCACTAAAAGCACCACAGTAGAACACAGAAGAAGCTTCTAAGTTGAAGAAACAGCTAGTAAGAAGTAGTACAATTCAAGTTTTAGTTGTCGATTATTCACTTTATTGCCGGCTTTGGTGGCTTGGACATGACCTAGGACCTTAAGATTTTGCATGAAAGGAGGAATTGCAGCCGCGTTGCACGGGAGAATGTGAAAAGTGTTCATATGAAGTAAAAACCTGAGAAATCCGTCCGTTTTCTTCATTTGTTATCGAATCGACTTAAAGGAAGATCGTCACATTGGCCGCTCTTCTCTGTGAAACGGTTACATTTATCGTCTGAAAAGCTATGTCGCGTGCTGCGGTATGCGGAAACACTAAAAGCACCATAGTAGAACACAGAAGAAGCTTCTAAGTTGAAGTAATAGCCAGTAAGAAGTAGTACAATTCAAGTTTTAGTTGTCGATTATTCACTTTTTAGCCGGCTTTGGTGGCTTGGACATGCCCTAGGACCTTATGATTTTGCATGAAAGTAGGACTAGCAGCCGCGTTGCACGGGAGAATGTGAAAAGTGTTCATATGTAGTAAAAACATGAGAAATCCGTCCGGCTTCGTCTTTGTTATCGAATCGACTTAAAGCCATATCGTCACATTGGCCGCTTTTCTCTCTGAGACGGTTACATTTATCGTCTGCAATGCTATGTCGCGTGCTGCGGTATGCGGAGACACTAAAAGCACCATAGTAGAACACAGAGGAAGCTTCTAAGTTGAAGTAATAGCCAGTAAGAAGTAGTACAATTGAAGTTTTTATATGTCGATTGTTCACTTTTTAGCCGGCTTTGGTGGCTATGACATGACCTAGGACCATACGATTTTGCATGAAAGGAGGACTAGCAGACGCGTTGCACGGGAGAATGTGAAAAGTGTTCATATGTGTTAAAAACCTGAGAAATCCGTCCGTTTTCGTCATTTGTTATCGAATCGACTTAAAGCCAGATCGTCACATTGGCCGCTTTTCTCTCTGAGACGGTTACTTTTATCGTCTGCAAAGCTATGTCGCGTGCTGCGGTATGCGGAGACACTAAAAGCACCATAGTAGAACACAGAAGAAGCTTCTAAGTTGAAGTATTAGCCAGTAAGAAGTAGTACTATTCAAGTTTTAGTTGTCGATTAATCACTTTTTTGCCGGCTTTGGTGGCTTGGACATGACCTAGGTCCTTAAGATTTTACATGAAAGGAAGACTAGCCGCCGCGTTGCACGGGAGAATGTGAAACGTGTTCATATGTAGTAAAAACCTGAGAAATCCGTCCGTTTTCGTCATTTGTTATCGAATCGATTTAAAGCCAGATCGTCACATTGGCCGCTTTTCTCTCTGAACCGGTTACATTTATCGTCTGCAAAGCTATGTCGCGTTCTGCAGTATGCGGAAACACTAAAAGCACCATAGTAGAACACAGAAGAAGCTTCTAAATTGAAGTAATAGCCAGTAAGAAGTAGTACAATTAAAGTTTTAGTTGTCGATTATTCACTTATTAGCCGGCTTTGGTGGCTTGGACGTGACCTAGGACCTTAAGATTTTGCATGAAAGGAGGACTAGCAGCCGCGTTGAACAGGAGAATGTGAAAAGTGTTCATATGTAGTAAAAACCTGAGAAATCCGTCCGGTTTCGACTTTGTTATCGAATCGACTTAAAGCCAGATCGTCACATTGGCCGCTTTTCTCTCTGAGACGGTTACATTTATCGTCTGCAAAGCTATGTCGCGTGCTGCGGTATGCGGAGACACTAAAAGCACCATAGTAGAACACAGAAGAAGCTTCTAGGTTGAAGTAATAGCCAGTAAGAAGTAGTACAATTCAAGTTTTAGTTATCGATTATTCTTTTTTTAGCCGGCTTTGGTGGCTTGGACATGACCTAGGACCTTAAGATTTTGCATGAAAGGAGGACTAGCAGCCGCGTTGCACGGGAGAATGTGAAAAGTGTTCATATGTAGTAAAAACCTGAGAAATCCGTCCGTTTTCGTCATTTGTTATCGAATCGACTTAAAGCCAGATCGTCATATTGGCCGCTTTTCTCTCTGAGACGGTTACATTAATCGTCTAAAAAGCTATGTCGCGAACTGCGGTGTGCGGAGACACTAAAAGCACCATAGTACAACACAGAAGAAGCTTCTAAGTTGAAGTAATAGCCAGTAAGAAGTAGTACAATTCAAGTTTTAGTTATCGATTATTCACTTTTTAGCCGGCTTTGGAGGCTTGGACATGAGGTGGAACCTTAAGATTTTGCATGAAAGGAGGATTAGCAGCGGCGTTGCACGGGAGAATGTGAAAAGTGTTCATATGCAGTATAAACCTGAGAAATCCGTCCATTTTCGTCATTTGTTATCGATTCGACTTAAAGCCAGATCGTCACATTGGCCGCCTTTCCTCTGAGACCGTTACATTTATCGTCTGCAAAGCTATGTCGCGTGCTGCGGTATGCGGAAACACTAAAAGCACCATAGTAGAACGCAGAAGAAGCTTCTAAGTTGAAGTAATAGCCAGTAAGAAGTAGTACAATTCAAGTTTAGGTTGTCGATTATTCACTTTTTAGCCGGCTTTGGTGGCTTGGACATGCCCTAGGACCTTAAGATTTTGCATGAAAGTAGGACTAGCAGCCGCGTTGCACGGGAGAATGTGAAAAGTGTTCATATGTAGTAAAAACATGAGAAATCCGTCCGGCTTCGTCTTTGTTATCGAATCGACTTAAAGCCAGATCGTCACATTGGCAGCTTTTCTCTCTGAGACGGTTACATTTATCGTCTGCAATGCTATGTCGCGTGCTGCGGTATGCGGAGACACTAAAAGCACCATAGTAGAACACAGAAGAAGCTTCTAAGTTGAAGTAAAAGCCAGTAAGAAGTAGTACAATTGAAGTTTTTATATGTCGATTGTTCACTTTTTAGCCGGCTTTGGTGGCTATGACATGACCTAGGTCCTTAAGATTTTACATGAAAGGAGGACTAGCCGCCGCGTTGCACGGGAGAATGTGAAACGTGTTCATATGTAGTAAAAACCTGAGAAATCCGTCCGTTTTCGTCATTTGTTATCGAATCGATTTAAAGCCAGATCGTCATATTGGCCGCTCTTCTCTCTGAGACGGTTACATTTATCGTCTGCAAAGCTATGTCGCGTGCTGCGGTATGCAGAGACACTAAAAGCACCATAGTAGAACACAGAAGGAGCTTCTAAGTTGAAGTAATAGCCAGTAAGAAGTAGTACAATTCAAGTTTTAGTTATCGATTATTCACTTTTTAGCCGTCTTTGGTGGCTTGGACATGACCTAGGACCTTAAGATTTTGCATGAAAGGAGGACTAGCAGCCGCGTTGCATGGGAGAATGTGAAATGTGTTCATATGTAGTAAAAACCTGAGAAATCCGTCCGTTTTCGTCATTTGTTATCGAATCGATTTAAAGCCAGATCGCCACATTGGCCGCTCTTCGCTCTGAAACGGTTACATTTATCGTCTGCAAAGCTATGTCCGTGCTGCGGTATGCGGAAACACTAAAAGCACCATAGTAGGACACAGAAGAAGCTTCTAAGTTGAAGTAATAGCCAGTAAGAAGTAGTACAATTGAAGTTTTAGTTGTCGATTATTCACTTTTTAGCCGGCTTTGGTGGCTTGGACATGACCTAGGACCTTAAGATTTTGCATGAAAGGAGGACTAGCAGCCGCGTTGCACGGGAGAATGTGAAAAGTGTTCATATGTAGTAAAAACTTGAGAAATCCGTCCGGTTTCGTCTTTGTTATCGAATCGACTTAAAGCCAGATCGTCACATTGGCCGCTTTTCTCTCTGAGACGGTTACATTTATCGTCTGCAAAGCTATGTCGCCTGCTGCGGTATGCGGAGACACTAAAAGCAACCATATTAGAACACAGAAGAAGCTTCTAAGCTGAAGTAATAGCCAGTAAGAAGTAGTACAATTGAAGTATTAGTTGTCGATTAATCACTTTTTAGCCGGCTTTGGTGGCTTGGACATGACCTAGGACCTTAAGATTTTGCATGAAAGGAAGACTAGCAGCCGCGTTGCACGGGGGAATGTGAAAAGTGTTCATATGTAGTAAAAACCTGAGAAATCCGTCCGTTTTCGTCATTTGTTATCGAATCGATTTAAAGCCAGATCGTCACATTGGCCGCTCTTCTCTCTGAAACGGTTACATTTATCGTCTGCAAAGCTATGTCGCGTGCTGCGGTATGCGGAAACACTAAGAGCACCATAGTAGAACACAGAAGAAGCTTCTAAGTTGAAGTAATAGCCAGTAAGAAGTAGTACAATTCAAGTTTTAGATGTCGATTATTCACTTTTTAGCCGGCTTTGGTGGCTTGGACGTGACCTAGGACCTTAAGATTTTGCATGAAAGGAGGACTAGCAGCCGCGTTGCACGGGAGAATGTGAAAAGTGTTCATATGTAGTAAAAACCTGAGAAATCCGTCCGGTTTCGACTTTGTTATCGAATCGACTTAAAGCCAGATCGTCACATTGGCCGCTTTTCTCTCTGAGACGGTTACATTTATCGTCTGCAAAGCTATGTCGCGTGCTGCGGTATGCGGAGACACTAAAAGCACCATAGTAGAACACAGAAGAAGCTTCTAGGTTGAAGTAATAGCCAGTAAGAAGTAGTACAATTCAAGTATTAGTTGTCGGTTGTTCACCTTTTAGCCGGCTTTGGTGGCTATGACATGAACTAGGACCTTAAGATTTTGCATGAAAGGAGGACTAGCAGCCGCGTTGCATGGGAGAATGTGAAATGTGTTCATATGTAGTAAAAACCTGAGAAATCCGTCCATTTTCGTCATTTGTTATCGAATCGACTTAAAGCCAGATCGTCACATTGGCCGCTTTTCTCTCTGAGACGGTTACATTAATCGTCTGCAAAGCTATGTCGCGTGCTGCGGTATGCGGAGACACTAAAAGCACCATAGTAGAACACAGAAGGAGCTTCTAAGTTGAAGTAATAGCCAGTAAGAAGTAGTACAATTCAAGTTTTAGTTATCGATTATTCACTTTTTAGCCGGCTTTGGAGGCTTGGACATGAGGTGGAACCTTAAGATTTTGCATGAAAGGAGGATTAGCAGCGGCGTTGCACGGGAGAATGTGAAAAGTGTTCATATGCATTATTAACGTGAGAAATCCGTCCATTTTCGTCATTTGTTATCGATTCGACTTAAAGCCAGATCGTCACATTGGCAGCCTTTCCTCTGAGACCGTTACATTTATCGTCTGCAAAGCTATGTCGCGTGCTGCGGTATGCGGAGACACTAAAAGCACCATAGTAGAACACAGAAGAAGCTTCTATGTTGAAGTAATAGCCAGTAGGAAGTAGTACAATTCAAGTTTTAGTTGTCGATTATTCACTTTTACCCGGCTTTGGTGGCTAGGACATGACCTACGACCTTAAGATTTTGCATGAAAGGAGGTCTAGGAGCCGCGTTGCACGGGAGAATGTGAAAAGTGTTCATATGTAGTAAAAACCTGAGAAATCCGTCTGTTTTCGTCATTTGCTATCGAATCGACTGAAAGCCAGATCGTCACATTGGCCGCTTTTCTCTCTGAGACGGTTACATTTATCGTCTGCAAAGCTATGTCGCGTGCTGCGGTATGCCGAAACACTAAAAGCACCATAGTAGAACACAGAAGAAGCTTCTAAGTTTAAGTAATAGCCAGTAAGAGGTAGTACAATTCAAGTTTTAGTTGTCGATTATTAACTTTTTAGCCTTCTTTGGTGGCTTGGACATGACCTAGCACCGTAAGATTTTCCATGAGAGGAGGACTTGCAGCCGCGTCTCACGGGAGAATGTGAAATGTGTTCATATGTAGTAAAAACCTGAGAAATCCGTCCGTTTTCGTCATTTTTTATCGAATCGACTTAAAGCCAGATCGTAATATTGGCCACTTTTCTCTCTGAGACGGTTACATTTATCGTCTGCAAAGCTATGTCGCGTGCTGCGGTATGCGGAGACACTAAAAGCACCATAGTAGAACACAGAAGAAGCTTCTAAGTTGAAGTAATAGCCAGTAAGATGTAGTACAATTCAAGTTTTAGTTATCGATTATTCACTTTTTAGCCGTCTTTGGTGGCTTGGACATGACCTAGGACCTTAAGATTTTTCATGAAAGGAGGACTAGCAGCCGCGTTGCATGGGAGTATGTGAAAAGTGTTCATATGTAGTAAAAACATGAGAAATCCGTCCGGTTTCGTCTTTGTTATCGAATCGACTTAAAGCCAGATCGTCACATTGGCCGCTTTTCTCTCTGAGACGGTTACATTAATCGTCTGCTAAGCTATGTCGCCAACTGTGGTATGCGGAGACACTAAAAGCTCCATAGTAGAACACAGAAGAAGCTTCTAAGTTGAAGTAATAGCCAGTAAGAAGTAGTACAATTCAAGTTTTAGTTATCGATTATTCACTTTTTAGCCGGCTTTGGTGGCTTGGACATAAGGTGGAACTTTAAGATTTTGCATGAAAGGAGGACTAGCAGCCGCGTTGCATGGGAGAATGTGAAATGTGTTCATATGTAGTAAAAACCTGAGAAATCCGTCCATTTTCGTCATTTGTTATCGAATCGACTTTAAGCCAGATCGTCACATTGGCCGCTTTCCTCTCTGAGACGGTTACATTTATCGTCTGCAAAGCTATGTCGCGTGCTGCGGTATGCAGAGACACTAAAAGCACCATAGTAGGACACAGAAGAAGCTTCTAAGTTGAAGTAATAGCCAGTAAGAAGTAGTACAATTCAAGTTTTAGTTGTCGATTATTCACTTTTTAGCCGGCTTTGGTGGCTTGGACATGACCTAGGACCTTAAGATTTTGCATGAAAGGAGGACTAGCAGCCGCGTTGCACGGGAGAATGTGAAAAGTGTTCATATGTAGTAAAAACTTGAGAAATCCGTCCGGTTTCGTCTTTGTTATCGAATCGACTTAAAGCCAGATCGTCACATTGGATGCTTTTCTCTCTGAGACGGTTACATTTATCGTCTGCAAAGCTATGTCGCCTGCTGCGGTATGCGGAGACACTAAAAGCAACCATATTAGAACACAGAAGAAGCTTCTAAGCTGAAGTAATAGCCAGTAAGAAGTAGTACAATTGAAGTATTAGTTGTCGATTAATCACTTTTTAGCCGGCTTTGGTGGCTTGGACATGACCTAGGACCTTAAGATTTTGCATGAAAGGAAGACTAGCAGCCGCGTTGCACGGGGGAATGTGAAAAGTGTTCATATGTAGTAAAAACCTGAGAAATCCGTCCGTTTTCGTCATTTGTTATCGAATCGATTTAAAGCCAGATCGTCACATTGGCCGCTCTTCTCTCTGAAACGGTTACATTTATCGTCTGCAAAGCTATGTCGCGTGCTGCGGTATGCGGAAGCACTAAGAGCACCATAGTAGAACACAGAAGAAGCTTCTAAGTTGAAGTAATAGCCAGTAAGAAGTAGTACAATTCAAGTTTTAGTTGTCGATTATTCACTTTTTAGCCGGCTTTGGTGGCTTGGACGTGACCTAGGACCTTAAGATTTTGCATGAAAGGAGGACTAGCAGCCGCGTTGCACGGGAGAATGTGAAAAGTGTTCATATGTAGTAAAAACCTGAGAAATCCGTCCGGTTTCGACTTTGTTATCGAATCGACTTAAAGCCAGATCGTCACATTGGCCGCTTTTCTCTCTGAGACGGTTACATTTATCGTCTGCAAAGCTATGTCGCGTGCTGCGGTATGCGGAGACACTAAAAGCACCATAGTAGAACACAGAAGAAGCTTCTAGGTTGAAGTAATAGCCAGTAAGAAGTAGTACAATTCAAGTATTAGTTGTCGGTTGTTCACCTTTTAGCCGGCTTTGGTGGCTATGACATGAACTAGGACCTTAAGATTTTGCATGAAAGGAGGACTAGCAGCCGCGTTGCATGGGAGAATGTGAAATGTGTTCATATGTAGTAAAAACCTGAGAAATCCGTCCATTTTCGTCATTTGTTATCGAATCGACTTAAAGCCAGATCGTCACATTGGCCGCTTTTCTCTCTGAGACGGTTACATTAATCGTCTGCAAAGCTATGTCGCGTGCTGCGGTATGCGGAGACACTAAAAGCACCATAGTAGAACACAGAAGGAGCTTCTAAGTTGAAGTAATAGCCAGTAAGAAGTAGTACAATTCAAGTTTTAGTTATCGATTATTCTTTTTTTAGCCGGCTTTGGTGGCTTGGACATGACCTAGGACCTTAAGATTTTGCATGAAAGGAAGACTAGCAGCCGCGTTGCACGGGAGAATGTGAAAAGTGTTCATATGTAGTAAAAACCTGAGAAATCCGTCCGTTTTCGTCATTTGTTATCGAATCGACTTAAAGCCAGATCGTCATATTGGCCGCTTTTCTCTCTGAGACGGTTACATTAATCGTCTAAAAAGCTATGTCGCGAACTGCGGTGTGCGGAGACACTAAAAGCACCATAGTACAACACAGAAGAAGCTTCTAAGTTGAAGTAATAGCCAGTAAGAAGTAGTACAATTCAAGTTTTAGTTATCGATTATTCACTTTTTAGCCGGCTTTGGAGGCTTGGACATGAGGTGGAACCTTAAGATTTTGCATGAAAGGAGGATTAGCAGCGGCGTTGCACGGGAGAATGTGAAAAGTGTTCATATGCATTATTAACCTGAGAAATCCGTCCATTTTCGTCATTTGTTATCGATTCGACTTAAAGCCAGATCGTCACATTGGCAGCCTTTCCTCTGAGACCGTTACATTTATCGTCTGCAAAGCTATGTCGCGTGCTGCGGTATGCGGAGACACTAAAAGCACCATAGTAGAACACAGAAGAAGCTTCTATGTTGAAGTAATAGCCAGTAGGAAGCAGTACAATTCAAGTTTTAGTTGTCGATTATTCACTTTTACCCGGCTTTGGTGGCTAGGACATGACCTACGACCTTAAGATTTTGCATGAAAGGAGGTCTAGGAGCCGCGTTGCACGGGAGAATGTGAAAAGTGTTCATATGTAGTAAAAACCTGAGAAATCCGTCTGTTTTCGTCATTTGCTATCGAATCGACTGAAAGCCAGATCGTCACATTGGCCGCTTTTCTCTCTGAGACGGTTACATTTATCGTCTGCAAAGCTATGTCGCGTGCTGCGGTATGCCGAAACACTAAAAGCACCATAGTAGAACACAGAAGAAGCTTCTAAGTTTAAGTAATAGCCAGTAAGAGGTAGTACAATTCAAGTTTTAGTTGTCGATTATTAACTTTTTAGCCTTCTTTGGTGGCTTGGACATGACCTAGCACCGTAAGATTTTCCATGAGAGGAGGACTTGCAGCCGCGTCTCACGGGAGAATGTGAAATGTGTTCATATGTAGTAAAAACCTGAGAAATCCGTCCGTTTTCGTCATTTTTTATCGAATCGACTTAAAGCCAGATCGTAATATTGGCCACTTTTCTCTCTGAAACGGTTACATTTATCGTCTGCAAAGCTATGTCGCGTGCTTCGGTATGCGGAGACACTAAAAGCACCATAGTAGAACACAGAAGAAGCTTCTAAGTTGAAGTAATAGCCAGTAAGATGTAGTACAATTCAAGTTTTAGTTATCGATTATTCACTTTTTAGCCGTCTTTGGTGGCTTGGACATGACCTAGGACCTTAAGATTTTTCATGAAAGGAGGACTAGCAGCCGCGTTGCATGGGAGTATGTGAAAAGTGTTCATATGTAGTAAAAACATGAGAAATCCGTCCGGTTTCGTCTTTGTTATCGAATCGACTTAAAGCCAGATCGTCACATTGGCCGCTTTTCTCTCTGAGACGGTTACATTAATCGTCTGCAAAGCTATGTCGCCAACTGTGGTATGCGGAGACACTAAAAGCTCCATAGTAGAACACAGAAGAAGCTTCTAAGTTGAAGTAATAGCCAGTAAGAAGTAGTACAATTCAAGTTTTAGTTATCGATTATTCACTTTTTAGCCGGCTTTGGTGGCTTGGACATAAGGTGGAACTTTAAGATTTTGCATGAAAGGAGGACTAGCAGCCGCGTTGCATGGGAGAATGTGAAATGTGTTCATATGTAGTAAAAACCTGAGAAATCCGTCCATTTTCGTCATTTGTTATCGAATCGACTTTAAGCCAGATCGTCACATTGGCCGCTTTTCTCTCTGAGACGGTTACATTTATCGTCTGCAAAGCTATGTCGCGTGCTGCGGTATGCAGAGACACTAAAAGCACCATAGTAGAACACAGAAGGAGCTTGTAAGTTGAAGTAATAGCCAGTAAGAAGTAGTACAATTCAAGTTTTAGTTATCGATTATTCACTTTTTAGCCGTCTTTGGTGGCTTGGACATGACCTAGGACCTTAAGATTTTGCATGAAAGGAGGACTAGCAGCCGCGTTGCATGGGAGAATGTGAAAAGTGTTCATATGTAGTAAAAACCTGAGACATCCGTCCGTTTTCGTCATTTGTTATCGAATCGACTTAAAGCCAGGTCGTCACATTGGCCGCTTTTCTCTCTGAGACGGTTACATTTATCGTCTGCAAAGCTATGTCGCCTGCTGCGGTATGCGGAGACACTAAAAGCACCATAGTAGAACACAGAAGGTGCTTCTATGTTGAAGTAATAGCCAGTAGGAAGCAGTACAATTCAAGTTTTAGTTGTCGATTATTCACTTTTACCCGGCTTTGGTGGCTAGGACATGACCTACGACCTTAAGATTTTGCATGAAAGGAGGTCTAGGAGCCGCGTTGCACGGGAGAATGTGAAAAGTGTTCATATGTAGTAAAAACCTGAGAAATCCGTCTGTTTTCGTCATTTGCTATCGAATCGACTGAAAGCCAGATCGTCACATTGGCCGCTTTTCTCTCTGAGACGGTTACATTTATCGTCTGCAAAGCTATGTCGCGTGCTGCGGTATGCCGAAACACTAAAAGCACCATAGTAGAACACAGAAGAAGCTTCTAAGTTTAAGTAATAGCCAGTAAGAGGTAGTACAATTCAAGTTTTAGTTGTCGATTATTAACTTTTTAGCCTTCTTTGGTGGCTTGGACATGACCTAGCACCGTAAGATTTTCCATGAGAGGAGGACTTGCAGCCGCGTCTCACGGGAGAATGTGAAATGTGTTCATATGTAGTAAAAACCTGAGAAATCCGTCCGTTTTCGTCATTTTTTATCGAATCGACTTAAAGCCAGATCGTAATATTGGCCACTTTTCTCTCTGAAACGGTTACATTTATCGTCTGCAAAGCTATGTCGCGTGCTTCGGTATGCGGAGACACTAAAAGCACCATAGTAGAACACAGAAGAAGCTTCTAAGTTGAAGTAATAGCCAGTAAGATGTAGTACAATTCAAGTTTTAGTTATCGATTATTCACTTTTTAGCCGTCTTTGGTGGCTTGGACATGACCTAGGACCTTAAGATTTTTCATGAAAGGAGGACTAGCAGCCGCGTTGCATGGGAGTATGTGAAAAGTGTTCATATGTAGTAAAAACATGAGAAATCCGTCCGGTTTCGTCTTTGTTATCGAATCGACTTAAAGCCAGATCGTCACATTGGCCGCTTTTCTCTCTGAGACGGTTACATTAATCGTCTGCAAAGCTATGTCGCCAACTGTGGTATGCGGAGACACTAAAAGCTCCATAGTAGAACACAGAAGAAGCTTCTAAGTTGAAGTAATAGCCAGTAAGAAGTAGTACAATTCAAGTTTTAGTTATCGATTATTCACTTTTTAGCCGGCTTTGGTGGCTTGGACATAAGGTGGAACTTTAAGATTTTGCATGAAAGGAGGACTAGCAGCCGCGTTGCATGGGAGAATGTGAAATGTGTTCATATGTAGTAAAAACCTGAGAAATCCGTCCATTTTCGTCATTTGTTATCGAATCGACTTTAAGCCAGATCGTCACATTGGCCGCTTTTCTCTCTGAGACGGTTACATTTATCGTCTGCAAAGCTATGTCGCGTGCTGCGGTATGCAGAGACACTAAAAGCACCATAGTAGAACACAGAAGGAGCTTGTAAGTTGAAGTAATAGCCAGTAAGAAGTAGTACAATTCAAGTTTTAGTTATCGATTATTCACTTTTTAGCCGTCTTTGGTGGCTTGGACATGACCTAGGACCTTAAGATTTTGCATGAAAGGAGGACTAGCAGCCGCGTTGCATGGGAGAATGTGAAAAGTGTTCATATGTAGTAAAAACCTGAGACATCCGTCCGTTTTCGTCATTTGTTATCGAATCGATTTAAAGCCAGATCGTCACATTGGCCGCTTTTCTCTCTGAGACGGTTACATTTATCGTCTGCAAAGCTATGTCGCGAGCTGCGGTATGCGGAGACACTAAAAGCACCATAGTAGAACACAGAAGAAGCTTCTAAGTTGAAGTAATAGCCAGTAAGAAGTAGTACAATTCAAGTTTTAGTTGTCGATTGTTCACCTTTTAGCCGGTTTTGGTGGCTATGACATGAACTAGGACCTTAAGATTTTTCATGAAAGGAGGACTAGCAGCCGCGTTGCATGGGAGAATGTGAAATGTGTTCATATGTAGTAAAAACCTGACAAATCCGTCCATTTCGTCATTTGTTATCGAATCGACTTAAAGCCAGATCGTCACATTGGCCGCTTTTCTCTCTGAGACGGTTACATTTATCGTCTGCAAAGCTATGTCGCGTGCTGCGGTATGCGGAGACACTAAAAGCACCATAGTAGAACACAGAATAAGCTTCTACGTTGAAGTAATAGCCAGTAAGAAGTAGTACAATTTAAGTTTTAGTTGTCGATTGTTCACCTTTTAGCCGGTTTTGGTGGCTATGACATGAACTAGGACCTTAAGATTTTTCATGAAAGGAGGACTAGCAGCCGCGTTGCATGGGAGAATGTGAAATGTGTTCATATGTAGTAAAAACCTGACAAATCCGTCCATTTCGTCATTTGTTATCGAATCGACTTAAAGCCAGATCGTCACATTGGCCGCTTTTCTCTCTGAGACGGTTACATTTATCGTCTGCAAAGCTATGTCGCGTGCTGCGGTATGCGGAGACACTAAAAGCAATATAGTAGAACACAGAAGAAGCTTCTATGTTGAAGTAATAGCCATTAGGAAGTAGTACAATTCAAGTTTTAGTTGTCGATTATTCACTCTTTAGCTGGCTTTGGTGGCTTGGACATAACCTAGGACCTTAAGATTTTTCATGAAAGGAGGACTAGCAGCCGCGTTGCATGGGAGTATGTGAAAAGTGTTCATATGTAGTAAAAACCTGAGAAATCCGTCCGGTTTCGTCTTTGTTATCGAATCGACTTAAAGCCAGATCGTCACATTGGCCGCTTTTCTCTCTGAGACGGCTACATTTATCGTCTGCAAAGCTATGTCGCGTGCTGCGGTATGCGGAGACACTAAAAGCACCATAGTAGAACACAGAAGGAGCTTCTAAGTTGAAGTAATAGCCAGTAAGAAGTAGTACAATTCAAGTTTTAGTTGTCGATTATTCACTTTTTAGCCGGCTTTGGTGGCTTGGACATGACCTAGGACCTTAAGATTTTGCATGAAAGGAGGACTAGCAGCCGCGTTGCACGGGAGAATGTGAAAAGTGTTCATATGTACTAAAAACCTGAGAAATCCGTCCGGTTTCGTCTTTGTTATCGAATCGACTTAAAGCCAGATCGTCACATTGGCCGCTTTTCTCTCTGAGACGGTTACATTTATCATCTGCAAAGCTATGTCGCGTGTTGCGGTATGCGGAGACACTAAAAGCACCATATTAGAACACAGAAGAAGCTTCTAAGCTGAAGTAATAGCCAGTAAGAAGTAGTACAATTCAAGTTTTAGTTGTCGATTATTCACTTTTTAGCCGGCTTTGGTTTCTTGGACATGACCTAGGACCTAACGATTTTGCATGAAAGGAGGATTAGCAGCCGCGTTGCACGGGAGAATGTGAAAAGTGTTCATATGTAGTAAAAACCTGAGAAATCCGTCCGGTTTCGTCTTTGTTATCGAATCGACTTAAAGCCAGATCGTCACATTGGCCGCTTTTCTCTCTGAGACGGTTACATTTATCGTCTGCAAATCTATGTCGCGTGCTGCGGTATGCGGAGACACTAAAAGCACCATAGTAGAACACAGAAGAAGCTTCTAAGTTGAAGTAATAGCCAGTAAGAAGTAGTACAATTCAAGTTTTAGTTGTCGATTGTTCACCTTTTAGCCGGCTTTGGTGGCTATGACATGAACTAGGACCTTAAGATTTTGCATGAAAGGAGGACTAGCAGCCGCGTTGCATGGGAGAATGTGAAATGTGTTCATATGTAGTAAAAACCTGACAAATCCGTCCATTTTCGTCATTTGTTATCGAATCGACTTTAAGCCAGATCGTCACATTGACCGCTTTTCTCTCTGAGACGGTTACATTTATCGTCTGCAAAGCTATGTCGCGTGCTGCGGTATGCGGAGACACTAAAAGCACCATAGTAGAACACAGAAGGAGCTTCTAAGTTGAAGTAATAGCCAGTAAGAAGTAGTACAATTCAAGTTTTAGTTATCGATTATTCTTTTTTTAGCCGGCTTTGTTGGCTTGGACATGACCTAGGACATTAAGTTTTTGCATGAAAGGAGGACTAGCAGCCGCGTTGCACGGGAGAATGTGAAAAGTGTTCATATGTAGTAAAAACCTGAGAAATCCGTCCGTTTTCGTCATTTGTTATCGAATCGACTTAAAGCCCGATCGTCATATTGGCCGCTTTTCTCTCTGAGACGGTTACATTAATCGTCTAAAAAGCTATGTCGCGAACTGCGGTGTGCGGAGACACTAAAAGCACCATAGTACAACACAGAAGAAGCTTCTAAGTTGAAGTAATAGCCAGTAAGAAGTAGTACAATTCAAGTTTTAGTTATCGATTATTCACTTTTTTGCCGGCTTTGGAGGCTTGGACATGAGGTGGAACCTTAAGATTTTGCATGAAAGGAGGATTAGCAGCGGCGTTGCACGGGAGAATGTGAAAAGTGTTCATATGCAGTATAAACCTGAGAAATCCGTCCATTTTCGTCATTTGTTATCGATTCGACTTAAAGCCAGATCGTCACATTGGCCGCCTTTCTCTCTGAGACCGTTACATTTATCGTCTGCAAAGTTATGTCGCGTGCTGCGGTATGCGGAGACACTAAAAGAGCCATAGTAGAACACAGAAGAAGCTTCTATGTTGAAGTAATAGCCAGTAGGAAGTAGTACAATTCAAGTTTTAGTTGTCGATTATTCACTTTTTAGCCGGCTTTGGTGGCTTGAACATGACCTAGGACCTTAAGATTTTGCATGAATGCAGGACTAGCAGCCGCGTCGCATGGAAGAATGTGAAAAGTGTTCATATGTAGTAAAAACCTGAGAAAGCCGACCGTTTTCGTCATTTGTTATCGAATCGACTTAAAGCCAGATCGTCACATTGGCCGCTTTTCTCTCTGAGACCGTTACATTTATCGTCTGCAAAGCTATGTCGCGTGCTGCGGTATGCGGAGACACTAAAAGCACCATAGTAGAACACAGAAGATGCTTCTAAGCTGAAGTAATAGCCAGTAAGAAGTAGTACAATTGAAGTTTTAGTTGTCGATTAATCACTTTTTAGCCGGCTTTGGTGGCTTGGACATGACCTAGGACCTTAAGATTTTGCATGAAAGGAAGACTAGCAGCCGCGTTGCACGGGGGATGTGAAAAGTGTTCATATGTAGTAAAAACCTGAGAAATCCGTCCGTTTTCGTCATTTGTTATCGAATCGATTTAAAGCCAGATCGTCACATTGGCCGCTTTTCTCTCTGAGACGGTTACATGTATCGTCTGCAAAGCTATGTCGCGAGCTGCGGTATGCGGAGACACTAAAAGCACCATAGTAGAACACAGAAGAAGCTTCTAAGTTGAAGTAATAGCCAGTAAGAAGTAGTACAATTCAAGTTTTAGTTGTCGATTGTTCACCTTTTAGCCGGTTTTGGTGGCTATGACATGAACTAGGACCTTAAGATTTTTCATGAAAGGAGGACTAGCAGCCGCGTTGCATGATAGAATGTGAAATGTGTTCATATGTAGTAAAAACCTGACAAATCCGTCCATTTTCGTCATTTGTTATCGAATCGACTTAAAGCCAGATCGTCACATTGGCCGCTTTTCTCTCTGAGACGGTTACATTTATCGTCTGCAAAGCTATGTCGCGTGCTGCGGTATGCGGAGACACTAAAAGCACCATAGTAGAACACAGAAGGAGCTTCTAAGTTGAAGTAATAGCCAGTAAGAAGTAGTACAATTCAAGTTTTAGTTATCGATTATTCTTTTTTTAGCCGGCTTTGTTGGCTTGGACATGACCTAGGACCTTAAGATTTTGCATGAAAGGAGGACTAGCAGCCGCGTTGCACGGGAGAATGTGAATAGTGTTCATATGTAGTAAAAACCTGAGAAATCCGTCCGTTTTCGTCATTTGTTATCGAATCGACTTAGAGCCAGATCGTAATATTGGCCGCTTTTCTCTCTGAGACGGTTACATTAATCGTCTAAAAAGCTATGTCGCGAACTGCGGTGTGCGGAGACACTAAAAGCTCTATAGTACAACACAGAAGAAGCTTCTAAGTTGAAGTAATAGCCAGTAAGAAGTAGTACAATTCAAGTTTTAGTTATCGATTATTCACTTTTTTGCCGGCTTTGGAGGCTTGGACATGAGGTGGAACCTTAAGATTTTGCACGAAAGGAGGATTAGCAGCGGCGTTGCACGGGAGAATGTGAAAAGTGTTCATATGCAGTATAAACCTGAGAAATCCGTCCATTTTCGTCATTTGTTATCGATTCGACTTAAAGCCAGATCGTCACATTGGCCGCCTTTCTCTCTGAGACCGTTACATTTATCGTCTGCAAAGCTATGTCGCGTGCTGCGGTATGCGGAGACACTAAAAGCACCATAGTAGAACACAGAAGAAGCTTCTATGTTGAAGTAATAGCCAGTAGGAAGTAGTACAATTCAAGTTTTAGTTGTCGATTATTCACTTTTTAGCCGGCTTTGGTGGCTTGGACATGACCTAGGACCTTAAGATTTTGCGTGAAAGCAGGACTAGCAGCCGCGTTGCATCGGAGAATGTGAAAAGTGTTCATATGTAGTAAAAACTTGAGAAAGCCGTCCGTTTTCTTCATTTGTTATCGAATCGACTTAAAGCCAGATCGTCACATTGGCCGCTCTTCTCTCTGAAACGGTTACATTTATCTTCTACAAAGCTATGTTATGTGCTGCGGTATGCGGAAACACTAAAAGCATCATAGTAGAACACAGAAGAAGCTTCTATGTTGAAGTAATAGGAAGTAAGAAGTAGTACAATTCAAGTTTTAGTTGTCGATTATTCACTTTTACCCGGCTTTGGTGGCTAGGACATGACCTAGGACCTTAAGATTTTGCATGAAAGGAGGTCTAGGAGCCGCGTTGCACGGGAGAATGTGAAAAGTGTTCGTATGTAGTAAAAACCTGAGACATCCGTCAGTTTTCGTCATTTGTTATCGATTCGACTTAAAGTCAGATCGTCACATTGGCCGCTTTTCTCTCTGAGACGGTTACATTTATCGTCTGCAAAGCTATGTCGCGTGCTGCGGTATGCCGAAACACTAAAAGCACCATAGTAGAACACAGAAGAAGCTTCTAAGTTGAAGTAATAGCCAGTAAGAGGTAGTACAATTCAAGTTTTAGTTGTCGATTATTAACTTTTTAGCCTTCTTTGGTGGCTTGGACATGACCTAGCACGTTAAGATTTTCCATGGAAGGAGGACTTGCAGCCGCGTTGCACGGGAGAATGTGAAATGTGTTCATATGTAGTAAAAACCTGAGAAATCCGTCCGTTTTCGTCATTTTTTATCGAATCTACTTAAAGCCAGATCGTAATATTGGCCGCTTTTCTCTCTGAGACGGTTACATTAATCGTCTAAAAAGCTATGTCGCGAACTGCGGTGTGCGGAGACACTAAAAGCACCATAGTACAACACAGAAGAAGCTTCTAAGTTGAAGTAATAGCCAGTAAGAAGTAGTACAATTCAAGTTTTAGTTATCGATTATTCACTTTTTTGCCGGCTTTGGTGGCTTGGACATGACCTAGGACCTTAAGATTTTGCATGAAAGGGGGACTAGCAGCCGCGTTGCATGGCAGAATGTGAAAAGTATTCATATGTAGTAAAAACCTGAGACATCCGTCAGTTTTCGTCATTTGTTATCGATTCGACTTAAAGTCAGATCGTCACATTGGCCGCTTTTCTCTCTGAGACGGTTACATTTATCGTCTGCAAAGCTATGTCGCGTGCTGCGGTAAGAGGAGACACTAAAAGCACCATAGTAGAACACAGAAGAAGTTTCTAAGTTGAAGTAATAGCCAGTAAGATGTAGTACAATTCAAGTTTTAGTTGTCGATTATTCACTTTTTAGCCGTCTTTGGTGGCTTGGACATGACCTAGGACCTTAAGATTTTGCATGAAAGGAGGACTAGCAGCCGCGTTCCATGGGAGTTTGTGAAAAGTGTTCATATGTAGTAAAAACCTGAGAAATCCGTCCGGTTTCGTCTTTGTTATCGAATAGACTTAAAGCCAGATCGTCACATTGGCCGCTTTTCTCTCTGAGACGGTTACATTTATCGTTTGCAGAGCTATGTCGCGTGCTGCGGTATGCGGAGGCACTAAAAGCAATATAGTAGAACACAGAAGAAGCTTCTATGTTGAAGTAATAGCCATTAGGAAGTAGTACAATTCAAGTTACAGTTGTCGATTATTCACTTTTTAGCCGGCTTTGGTGGCTTGGACATGACCTAGGACCTTAAGATTTTGCATGAAAGGAGGACTAGCAGCCGCGTTGCATGGGAGAATGTGAAAAGTGTTCATATGCAGTATAAACCTGAGAAAGCCGTCCATTTTCGTCATTTGTTATCGATTCGACTTAAAGTCAGATCGTCACATTGGCCGCCTTTCTCTCTGAGACCGTTACATTTATCGTCTGCAAAGCTATGTCGCGTGCTGCGGTATGCGGAGACACTAAAAGCACCATAGTAGAACACAGAAGAAGCTTCTATGTTGAAGTAATAGCCAGTAGGAAGTAGTACAATTGAAGTTTTAGTTGTCGATTATTAACTTTTTAGCGGGCTTTGGTGGCTTGGACATGACCTAGGACCTTAAGATTTTGCATGAAAGGGGGACTAGCAGCCGCGTTGCATGGGAGAATATGAAAAGTGTTCATATGTAGTAAAAACCTGAGACATCCGTCAGTTTTCGTCATTTGTTATCGAATCGACTTAAAGCCAGATCGTCACATTGGCCGCTTTTCTCTCTGAGACGGTTACATTTATCGTCTGCAAAGCTATGTCGCGAGCTGCGGTATGCGGAGACACTAAAAGCACCATAGTAGAACACAGAAGAAGCTTCTAAGTTGAAGTAATAGCCAGTAAGAAGTAGTACAATTCAAGTTTTAGTTGTCGATTGTTCACCTTTTAGCCGGTTTTGGTGGCTATGACATGAACTAGGACCTTAAGATTTTTCATGAAAGGAGGACTAGCAGCCGCGTTGCATGATAGAATGTGAAATGTGTTCATATGTAGTAAAAACCTGACAAATCCGTCCATTTTCGTCATTTGTTATCGAATCGACTTAAAGCCAGATCGTCACATTGGCCGCTTTTCTCTCTGAGACGGTTACATTTATCGTCTGCAAAGCTATGTCGCGTGCTGCGGTATGCGGAGACACTAAAAGCACCATAGTAGAACACAGAAGGAGCTTCTAAGTTGAAGTAATAGCCAGTAAGAAGTAGTACAATTCAAGTTTTAGTTATCGATTATTCTTTTTTTAGCCGGCTTTGTTGGCTTGGACATGACCTAGGACCTTAAGATTTTGCATGAAAGGAGGACTAGCAGCCGCGTTGCACGGGAGAATGTGAATAGTGTTCATATGTAGTAAAAACCTGAGAAATCCGTCCGTTTTCGTCATTTGTTATCGAATCGACTTAGAGCCAGATCGTAATATTGGCCGCTTTTCTCTCTGAGACGGTTACATTAATCGTCTAAAAAGCTATGTCGCGAACTGCGGTGTGCGGAGACACTAAAAGCTCTATAGTACAACACAGAAGAAGCTTCTAAGTTGAAGTAATAGCCAGTAAGATGTAGTACAATTCAAGTTTTAGTTATCGATTATTCACTTTTTTGCCGGCTTTGGAGGCTTGGACATGAGGTGGAACCTTAAGATTTTGCACGAAAGGAGGATTAGCAGCGGCGTTGCACGGGAGAATGTGAAAAGTGTTCATATGCAGTATAAACCTGAGAAATCCGTCCATTTTCGTCATTTGTTATCGATTCGACTTAAAGCCAGATCGTCACATTGGCCGCCTTTCTCTCTGAGACCGTTACATTTATCGTCTGCAAAGCTATGTCGCGTGCTGCGGTATGCGGAGACACTAAAAGCACCATAGTAGAACACAGAAGAAGCTTCTATGTTGAAGTAATAGCCAGTAGGAAGTAGTACAATTCAAGTTTTAGTTGTCGATTATTCACTTTTTAGCCGGCTTTGGTGGCTTGGACATGACCTAGGACCTTAAGATTTTGCGTGAAAGCAGGACTAGCAGCCGCGTTGCATCGGAGAATGTGAAAAGTGTTCATATGTAGTAAAAACTTGAGAAAGCCGTCCGTTTTCTTCATTTGTTATCGAATCGACTTAAAGCCAGATCGTCACATTGGCCGCTCTTCTCTCTGAAACGGTTACATTTATCTTCTACAAAGCTATGTTATGTGCTGCGGTATGCGGAAACACTAAAAGCATCATAGTAGAACACAGAAGAAGCTTCTATGTTGAAGTAATAGGAAGTAAGAAGTAGTACAATTCAAGTTTTAGTTGTCGATTATTCACTTTTACCCGGCTTTGGTGGCTAGGACATGACCTAGGACCTTAAGATTTTGCATGAAAGGAGGTCTAGGAGCCGCGTTGCACGGGAGAATGTGAAAAGTGTTCGTATGTAGTAAAAACCTGAGAAATCCGCCTGTTTCCTCTCATTTGTTATCGAATCGACTGAAAGCCAGATCGTCACATTGGCCGCTTTTCTCTCTGAGACGGTTACATTTATCGTCTGCAAAGCTATGTCGCGTGCTGCGGTATGCCGAAACACTAAAAGCACCATAGTAGAACACAGAAGAAGCTTCTAAGTTGAAGTAATAGCCAGTAAGAGGTAGTACAATTCAAGTTTTAGTTGTCGATTATTAACTTTTTAGCCTTCTTTGGTGGCTTGGACATGACCTAGCACGTTAAGATTTTCCATGGAAGGAGGACTTGCAGCCGCGTTGCACGGGAGAATGTGAAATGTGTTCATATGTAGTAAAAACCTGAGAAATCCGTCCGTTTTCGTCATTTTTTATCGAATCTACTTAAAGCCAGATCGTAATATTGGCCGCTTTTCTCTCTGAGACGGTTACATTAATCGTCTAAAAAGCTATGTCGCGAACTGCGGTGTGCGGAGACACTAAAAGCACCATAGTACAACACAGAAGAAGCTTCTAAGTTGAAGTAATAGCCAGTAAGAAGTAGTACAATTCAAGTTTTAGTTATCGATTATTCACTTTTTTGCCGGCTTTGGTGGCTTGGACATGACCTAGGACCTTAAGATTTTGCATGAAAGGGGGACTAGCAGCCGCGTTGCATGGCAGAATGTGAAAAGTATTCATATGTAGTAAAAACCTGAGACATCCGTCAGTTTTCGTCATTTGTTATCGATTCGACTTAAAGTCAGATCGTCACATTGGCCGCTTTTCTCTCTGAGACGGTTACATTTATCGTCTGCAAAGCTATGTCGCGTGCTGCGGTAAGAGGAGACACTAAAAGCACCATAGTAGAACACAGAAGAAGTTTCTAAGTTGAAGTAATAGCCAGTAAGATGTAGTACAATTCAAGTTTTAGTTGTCGATTATTCACTTTTTAGCCGTCTTTGGTGGCTTGGACATGACCTAGGACCTTAAGATTTTGCATGAAAGGAGGACTAGCAGCCGCGTTCCATGGGAGTTTGTGAAAAGTGTTCATATGTAGTAAAAACCTGAGAAATCCGTCCGGTTTCGTCTTTGTTATCGAATAGACTTAAAGCCAGATCGTCACATTGGCCGCTTTTCTCTCTGAGACGGTTACATTTATCGTTTGCAGAGCTATGTCGCGTGCTGCGGTATGCGGAGGCACTAAAAGCAATATAGTAGAACACAGAAGAAGCTTCTATGTTGAAGTAATAGCCATTAGGAAGTAGTACAATTCAAGTTACAGTTGTCGATTATTCACTTTTTAGCCGGCTTTGGTGGCTTGGACATGACCTAGGACCTTAAGATTTTGCATGAAAGGAGGACTAGCAGCCGCGTTGCATGGGAGAATGTGAAAAGTGTTCATATGCAGTATAAACCTGAGAAAGCCGTCCATTTTCGTCATTTGTTATCGATTCGACTTAAAGTCAGATCGTCACATTGGCCGCCTTTCTCTCTGAGACCGTTACATTTATCGTCTGCAAAGCTATGTCGCGTGCTGCGGTATGCGGAGACACTAAAAGCACCATAGTAGAACACAGAAGAAGCTTCTATGTTGAAGTAATAGCCAGTAGGAAGTAGTACAATTGAAGTTTTAGTTGTCGATTATTAACTTTTTAGCGGGCTTTGGTGGCTTGGACATGACCTAGGACCTTAAGATTTTGCATGAAAGGGGGACTAGCAGCCGCGTTGCATGGGAGAATATGAAAAGTGTTCATATGTAGTAAAAACCTGAGACATCCGTCAGTTTTCGTCATTTGTTATCGAATCGACTTAAAGCCAGATCGTCACATTGGCCGCTTTTCTCTCTGAGACGGTTACATTTATCGTCTGCAAAGCTATGTCGCGTGCTGCGGTAAGAGGAGACACTAAAAGCACCATAGTAGAACACAGAAGAAGTTTCTAAGTTGAAGTAATAGCCAGTAAGATGTAGTACAATTCAAGTTTTAGTTATCGATTATTCACTTTTTAGCCGTCTTTGGTGGCTTGGACATGACCTAGGACCTTAAGATTTTGCATGAAAGGAGGACTAGCAGCCGCGTTCCATGGGAGTATGTGAAAAGTGATCATATGTAGTAAAAACCTGAGAAATCCGTCCGGTTTCGTCTTTGTTATCGAATAGACTTAAAGCCAGATCGTCACATTGGCCGCTTTTCTCTCTGAGACGGTTACATTTATCGTCTGCAGAGCTATGTCGCGTGCTGCGGTATGCGGAGACACTAAAAGCAATATGGTAGAACACAGAAGAAGCTTCTATGTTGAAGTAATAGCCATTAGGAAGTAGTACAATTCAAGTTTCAGTTGTCGATTATTCACTTTTTAGCCGGCTTTGGTTTCTTGGACATGATCTAGGACCTTAAGATTTTGCATGAAAGGAGGACTAGCAGCCGCGTTGCATGGGAGTATGTGAAAAGTGTTCATATGTAGTAAAAACCTGAGAAATCCGTCCGGTTTCGTCTTTGTTATCGAATCGACTTAAAGCCAGATCGTCACATTGGCCGCTTTTCTCTCGGAGACGGTTACATTAATCGTCTGCAAAGCTATGTCGCCAACTGTGGTATGCGGAGACACTAAAAGCACCATAGTACAACACAGAAGAAGCTTCTATGTTGAAGTAATAGCCAGTAAGAAGTAGTACAATTGAAGTTTTAATGTCTATTATCCTCTTTTTAGCCGGCTTTGGTGGCTTGGACATGACCTAGGACCTTAAGATTTTGCATGAAAGGAGGACTAGCAGCCGCGTTGCATGGGAGTATGTGAAAAGTGTTCATATGTAGTAAAAACCTGAGAAGTCCGTGCGGTTTCGACTTTGTTATCGAATCGACTTAAATCCAGATCGTCACATTGGCCGCTTTTCTCTCTGAGACGGTTACATTTATCGTCTGCAAAGCTATGTCGCGTGCTGCGGTATGCGGAGACACTAAAAGCACCATAGTAGAACACAGAAGAAGCTTCTAAGTTGAAGTAATAGCCAGTAAGAAGTAGTACAATTCAAGTTTTAGTGTCGATTGTTCACCTTTTAGCCGGCTTTGGTGGCTATGACTTGAACTAGGACCTTAAGATTTTGCATGAAAGGAGGACTAGCAGCCACGTTGCATGGGAGAATGTGAAATGTGTTCATATGTAGTAAAAACCTGAGAAATCCGTCCATTTTCGTCATTTGTTATCGAATCGACTTAAAGCCAGATCGTCACATTGGCCGCTTTTCTCTCTGAGACGGTTACATTTATCGTCTGCAAAGCTATGTCGCGTGCTGCGGTATGCGGAGACACTAAAAGCACCATAGTAGAACACAGAAGGAGCTTCTAAGTTGAAGTAATAGCATGTAAGAAGTAGTACAATTCAGGTATTAGTTATCGATTATTCTTTTTTTAGCCGGCTTTGGTGGCTTGGACATGACCTAGGACCTTAAGATTTTGCATGAAAGGAGGACTAGTAGCCGCGTTGCACGGGAGAATGTGAAAAGTGTTCATATGTAGTAAAAACCTGAGAAATCCGTCCGTTATCGTCATTTGTTATCGATTCGACTTAAAGCCAGATCGTCACATTGGCCGCTTTTCTCTCTGAGACCGTTACATTTATCGTCTGCAAAGCTATGTCGCGTGCTGCGGTATGCGGAGACACTAAAAGCACCATAGTAGAACACAGAAGAAGTTTCTAAGCTGAAGTAATAGCCAGTAAGAAGTAGTACAATTGAAGTTTTAGTTGTCGATTAATCACTTTTTAGCCGGCTTTGGTGGCTTGGACATGACCTAGGACCTTAAGATTTTGCATGAAAGGAAGACTAGCAGCCGCGTTGCACGGGGGATGTGAAAAGTGTTCATATGTAGTAAAAACCTGAGAAATCCGTCCGTTTTCGTCATTTGTTATCGAATCGATTTAAAGCCAGATCGTCACATTGGCCGCTTTTCTCTCTGAGACGGTTACATTTATCGTCTGCAAAGCTATGTCGCGAGCTGCGGTATGCGGAGACACTAAAAGCACCATAGTAGAACACAGAAGAAGCTTCTAAGTTGAAGTAATAGCCAGTAAGAAGTAGTACAATTCAAGTTTTAGTTGTCGATTGTTCACCTTTTAGCCGGTTTTGGTGGCTATGACATGAACTAGGACCTTAAGATTTTTCATGAAAGGAGGACTAGCAGCCGCGTTGCATGATAGAATGTGAAATGTGTTCATATGTAGTAAAAACCTGACAAATCCGTCCATTTTCGTCATTTGTTATCGAATCGACTTAAAGCCAGATCGTCACATTGGCCGCTTTTCTCTCTGAGACGGTTACATTTATCGTCTGCAAAGCTATGTCGCGTGCTGCGGTATGCGGAGACACTAAAAGCACCATAGTAGAACACAGAAGGAGCTTCTAAGTTGAAGTAATAGCCAGTAAGAAGTAGTACAATTCAAGTTTTAGTTATCGATTATTCTTTTTTTAGCCGGCTTTGTTGGCTTGGACATGACCTAGGACCTTAAGATTTTGCATGAAAGGAGGACTAGCAGCCGCGTTGCACGGGAGAATGTGAATAGTGTTCATATGTAGTAAAAACCTGAGAAATCCGTCCGTTTTCGTCATTTGTTATCGAATCGACTTAGAGCCAGATCGTAATATTGGCCGCTTTTCTCTCTGAGACGGTTACATTAATCGTCTAAAAAGCTATGTCGCGAACTGCGGTGTGCGGAGACACTAAAAGCTCTATAGTACAACACATAAGAAGCTTCTAAGTTGAAGTAATAGCCAGTAAGAAGTAGTACAATTCAAGTTTTAGTTATCGATTATTCACTTTTTTGCCGGCTTTGGAGGCTTGGACATGAGGTGGAACCTTAAGATTTTGCACGAAAGGAGGATTAGCAGCGGCGTTGCACGGGAGAATGTGAAAAGTGTTCATATGCAGTATAAACCTGAGAAATCCGTCCATTTTCGTCATTTGTTATCGATTCGACTTAAAGCCAGATCGTCACATTGGCCGCCTTTCTCTCTGAGACCGTTACATTTATCGTCTGCAAAGCTATGTCGCGTGCTGCGGTATGCGGAGACACTAAAAGCACCATAGTAGAACACAGAAGAAGCTTCTATGTTGAAGTAATAGCCAGTAGGAAGTAGTACAATTCAAGTTTTAGTTGTCGATTATTCACTTTTTAGCCGGCTTTGGTGGCTTGGACATGACCTAGGACCTTAAGATTTTGCGTGAAAGCAGGACTAGCAGCCGCGTTGCATGGGAGAATGTGAAAAGTGTTCATATGTAGTAAAAACTTGAGAAAGCCGTCCGTTTTCTTCATTTGTTATCGAATCGACTTAAAGCCAGATCGTCACATTGGCCGCTCTTCTCTCTGAAACGGTTACATTTATCTTCTACAAAGCTATGTTATGTGCTGCGGTATGCGGAAACACTAAAAGCATCATAGTAGAACACAGAAGAAGCTTCTATGTTGAAGTAATAGGAAGTAAGAAGTAGTACAATTGAAGTTTTAGTTGTCGATTATTCACTTTTACCCGGCTTTGGTGGCTAGGACATGACCTAGGACCTTAAGATTTTGCATGAAAGGAGGTCTAGGAGCCGCGTTGCACGGGATAATGTGAAAAGTGTTCGTATGTAGTAAAAACCTGAGAAATCCGCCTGTTTCCTCTCATTTGTTATCGAATCGACTGAAAGCCAGATCGTCACATTGGCCGCTTTTCTCTCTGAGACGGTTACATTTATCGTCTGCAAAGCTATGTCGCGTGCTGCGGTATGCCGAAACACTAAAAGCACCATAGTAGAACACAGAAGAAGCTTCTAAGTTGAAGTAATAGCCAGTAAGAGGTAGTACAATTCAAGTTTTAGTTGTCGATTATTAACTTTTTAGCCTTCTTTGGTGGCTTGGACATGACCTAGCACCGTAAGATTTTCCATGAGAGGAGGACTTGCAGCCGCGTCTCACGGGAGAATGTGAAATGTGTTCATATGTAGTAAAAACCTGAGAAATCCGTCCGTTTTCGTCATTTTTTATCGAATCTACTTAAAGCCAGATCGTAATATTGGCCGCTTTTCTCTCTGAGACGGTTACATTAATCGTCTAAAAAGCTATGTCGCGAACTGCGGTGTGCGGAGACACTAAAAGCACCATAGTACAACACAGAAGAAGCTTCTAAGTTGAAGTAATAGCCAGTAAGAAGTAGTACAATTCAAGTTTTAGTTATCGATTATTCACTTTTTTGCCGGCTTTGGTGGCTTGGACATGACCTAGGACCTTAAGATTTTGCATGAAAGGGGGACTCGCAGCCGCGTTGCATGGCAGAATGTGAAAAGTATTCATATGTAGTAAAAACCTGAGACATCCGTCAGTTTTCGTCATTTGTTATCGAACCGACTTAAAGCCAGATCGTCACATTGGCCGCTTTTCTCTCTGAGACGGTTACATTTATCGTCTGCAAAGCTATGTCGCGTGCTGCGGAAAGAGGAGACACTAAAAGCACCATAGTAGAACACAGAAGAAGCTTCTAAGTTGAAGTAATAGCCAGTAAGATGTAGTACAATTCAAGTTTTAGTTATCGATTATTCACTTTTTAGCCGTCTTTGGTGGCTTGGACATGACCTAGGACCTTAAGATTTTGCATGAAAGGAGGACTAGCAGCCGCGTTCCATGGGAGTTTGTGAAAAGTGTTCATATGTAGTAAAAACCTGAGAAATCCGTCCGGTTTCGTCTTTGTTATCGAATAGACTTAAAGCCAGATCGTCACATTGGCCGCTTTTCTCTCTGAGACGGTTACATTTATCGTTTGCAGAGCTATGTCGCGTGCTGCGGTATGCGGAGGCACTAAAAGCAATATAGTAGAACACAGAAGAAGCTTCTATGTTGAAGTAATAGCCATTAGGAAGTAGTACAATTCAAGTTACAGTTGTCGATTATTCACTTTTTAGCCGGCTTTGGTGGCTTGGACATGACCTAGTACCTTAAGATTTTGCATGAAAGGAGGACTAGCAGCCGCGTTGCATGGGAGAATGTGAAAAGTGTTCATATGCAGTATAAACCTGAGAAAGCCGTCCATTTTCGTCATTTGTTATCGATTCGACTTAAAGTCAGATCGTCACATTGGCCGCCTTTCTCTCTGAGACCGTTACATTTATCGTCTGCAAAGCTATGTCGCGTGCTGCGGTATGCGGAGACACTAAAAGCACCATAGTAGAACACAGAAGAAGCTTCTATGTTGAAGTAATAGCCAGTAGGAAGTAGTACAATTGAAGTTTTAGTTGTCGATTATTAACTTTTTAGCGGGCTTTGGTGGCTTGGACATGACCTAGGACCTTAAGATTTTGCATGAAAGGGGGACTAGCAGCCGCGTTGCATGGGAGAATGTGAAAAGTGTTCATATGTAGTAAAAACCTGAGACATCCGTCAGTTTTCGTCATTTGTTATCGAATCGACTTAAAGCCAGATCGTCACATTGGCCGCTTTTCTCTCTGAGACGGTTACATTTATCGTCTGCAAAGCTATGTCGCGTGCTGCGGTAAGAGGAGACACTAAAAGCACCATAGTAGAACACAGAAGAAGTTTCTAAGTTGAAGTAATAGCCAGTAAGATGTAGTACAATTCGAGTTTTAGTTATCGATTATTCACTTTTTAGCCGTCTTTGGTGGCTTGGACATGACCTAGGACCTTAAAATTTTGCATGAAAGGAGGACTAGCAGCCGCGTTCCATGGGAGTATGTGAAAAGTGATCATATGTAGTAAAAACCTGAGAAATCCGTCCGGTTTCGTCTTTGTTATCGAATAGACTTAAAGCCAGATCGTCACATTGGCCGCTTTTCTCTCTGAGACGGTTACATTTATCGTCTGCAGAGCTATGTCGCGTGCTGCGGTATGCGGAGACACTAAAAGCAATATGGTAGAACACAGAAGAAGCTTCTATGTTGAAGTAATAGCCATTAGGAAGTAGTACAATTCAAGTTTCAGTTGTCGATTATTCACTTTTTAGCCGGCTTTGGTGGCTTGGGCATGATCTAGGACCTTAAGATTTTGCATGAAAGGAGGACTAGCAGCCGCGTTGCATGGGAGTATGTGAAAAGTGTTCATATGTAGTAAAAACCTGAGAAATCCGTCCGGTTTCGTCTTTGTTATCGAATCGACTTAAAGCCAGATCGTCACATTGGCCGCTTTTCTCTCGGAGACGGTTACATTAATCGTCTGCAAAGCTATGTCGCCAACTGTGGTATGCGGAGACACTAAAAGCACCATAGTACAACACAGAAGAAGCTTCTATGTTGAAGTAATAGCCAGTAAGAAGTTGTACAATTCAAATTTTAGTTATCGATTATTCACTTTTTAGCCGGCTTTGGAGGCTTGGACATGAGGTGGAACCTTAAGATTTTGCATGAAAGGAGGATTAGCAGCGGCGTTGCACGGGAGAATGTGAAAAGTGTTCATATGCAGTATAAACCTGAGAAAGCCGTCCATTTTCGTCATTTGTTATCGATTCGACTTAAAGTCAGATCGTCACATTGGCCGCCTTTCTCTCTGAGACCGTTACATTTATCGTCTGCAAAGATATGTCGCGTGCTGCGGTATGCGGAGACACTACAAGCACCATAGTAGAACACAGAAGAAGCTTCTAAGCTGAAGTAATAGCCAGTAAGAAGTAGTACAATTGAAGTTTTAATGTCGATTATTCTCTTTTTAGCTGGCTTTGGTGGCTTGGACATGACCTAGGACCTTAAGATTTTGCATGAAAGGAGGACTAGCAGCCGCGTTGCATGGGAGTATGTGAAAAGTGTTCATATGTAGTAAAAACCTAAGAAATCCGTGCGGTTTCGACTTTGTTATCGAATCGACTTAAATCCAGATCGTCACATTGGCCGCTTTTCTCTCTGAGACGGTTACATTTATCGTCTGCAAAGCTATGTCGCGTGCTGCGGTATGCGGAGACACTAAAAGCACCATAGTAGAACACAGAAGAAGCTTCTAAGTTGAAGTAATAGCCAGTAAGAAGTAGTACAATTCAAGTTTTAGTGTCGATTGTTCACCTTTTAGCCGGCTTTGGTGGCTATGACTTGAACTAGGACCTTAAGATTTTGCATGAAAGGAGGACTAGCAGCCACGTTGCATGGGAGAATGTGAAATGTGTTCATATGTAGTAAAAACCTGAGAAATCCGTCCATTTTCGTCATTTGTTATCGAATCGACTTAAAGCCAGATCGTCACATTGGCCGCTTTTCTCTCTGAGACGGTTACATTTATCGTCTGCAAAGCTATGTCGCGTGCTGCGGTATGCGGAGACACTAAAAGCACCATAGTAGAACACAGAAGGAGCTTCTAAGTTGAAGTAATAGCATGTAAGAAGTAGTACAATTCAGGTATTAGTTATCGATTATTCTTTTTTTAGCCGGCTTTGGTGGCTTGGACATGACCTAGGACCTTAAGATTTTGCACGAAAGGAGGACTAGCAGCCGCGTTGCACGGGAGAATGTGAAAAGTGTTCATATGTAGTAAAAACCTGAGAAATCCGTCCGTTTTCGTCATTTGTTATCGATTCGACTTAAAGCCAGATCGTCACATTGGCCGCTTTTCTCTCTGAGACCGTTACATTTATCGTCTGCAAAGCTATGTCGCGTGCTGCGGTATGCGGAGACACTAAAAGCACCATAGTACAACACAGAAGAAGGTTTTAAGTTGAAGTAATAGCCAGTAAGAAGTAGTACAATTCAAGTTTTAGTTGTCGATTAATCACTTTTTAGCCGGCTTTGGAGGCTTGGACATGAGGTGGAACCTTACGATTTTGCATGAAAGGAGGATTAGCAGCGGCGTTGCACGGGAGAATGTGAAAAGTGTTCATATGCAGTATAAACCTGAGAAATCCGTCCATTTTCGTCATTTGTTATCGATTCGACTTAAAGCCAGATCGTCACATTGGCCGCCTTTCTCTCTGAGACCGTTACATTTATCGTCTGCAAAGCTATGTCGCGTGCTGCGGTATGCGGAGACACTAAAAGCACCATAGTAGAACACAGAAGAAGCTTCTATGTTGAAGTAATAGCCAGTAGGAAGTAGTACAATTCAAGTTTTAGTTGTCGATTATTCACTTTTTAGCCGGCTTTGGTAGCTTGGACATGACCTAGGACCTTAAGATTTTGCATGAAAGCAGGACTAGCAGACGCGTTGCATAAGAGAATGTGAAAAGTGTTCATATGTAGTAAAAACCTGAGAAAGCCGTCCGTTTTCGTCATTTGTTATCGAATCGACTTAAAGCCAGATCGTCACATTGGCCGCTCTTCTCTCTGAAACGGTTACATTTATCGTCTACAAAGCTATGTCATGTGCTGCGGTATGCGGAAACACTAAAAGCACCATAGTAGAACACAGAAGAAGCTTCTATGTTGAAGTAATAGGAAGTAAGAAGTAGTACAATTGAAGTTTTAGTTGTCGATTATTCACTTTTACCCGGCTTTGGTGGCTAGGACATGACCTAGGACCTTAAGATTTTGCATGAAAGGAGGTCTAGGAGCCGCGTTGCACGGGAGAATGTGAAAAGTGTTCATATGTAGTAAAAACCTGAGAAATTCGTCTGTTTTCGTCATTTGTTATCGAATCGACTGAAAGCCAGATCGTCACATTGGCCGCTTTTCTCTCTGAACCGGTTACATTTATCGTCTGCAAAGCTATGTCGCGTGCTGCGGTATGCCAAAACACTAAAAGCACCATAGTAGAACACAGAAGAAGCTTCTAAGTTGAAGTAATAGCCAGTAACAGGTAGTACAATTCAAGTTTTAGTTATCGATTATTAACTTTTTAGCCTTCTTTGATGGCTTGGACATGACCTAGCACCTTAAGATTTTCCATGGAAGAAGGACTTGCAGCCGCGTTGCATGGGAGAATGTGAAATGTGTTCATATGTAGTAAAAACCTGAGAAATCCGTCCGTTTTCGTCATTTTTTATCGAATCGACTTAAAGCCAGATCGTCACATTGGCCGCTTTTCTCTCTGAGACGGTTACATTTATCGTCTGCAAAGCTATGTCGCGTGCTGCGGTATGCGGAGACACTAAAAGCACCATAGTAGAACACAGAAGAAGCTTCTAAGTTGAAGTAATAGCCAGTAAGATGTAGTACAATTCAAGTTTTAGTTATCGATTATTCACTTTTTTGCCGGCTTTGGAGGCTTGGACATGAGGTGGAACCTTAAGATTTTGCATGAAAGGAGGATTAGCAGCGGCGTTGCACGGGAGAATGTGAAAAGTGTTCATATGCAGTATAAACCTGAGAAATCCGTCCATTTTCGTCATTTGTTATCGATTCGACTTAAAGCCAGATCGTCACATTGGCCGCTTTTCTCTCTGAGACGGTTACATTTATCGTCTGCAAAGCTATGTCGCGTGCTGCGGTATGCGGAGACACTAAAAGCACCATAGTAGAACACAGAAGAAGCTTCTAAGTTGAAGTAATAGCCAGTAAGAAGTAGTACAATTCAAGTTTTAGTTATCGATTATTCACTTTTTAGGCGTCTTTGGTGGCTTGGGCATGACCTAGGACCTTAAGATTTTGCATGAAAGGAGGACTAGCAGCCGCGTTGCATGAGAGTATGTGAAAAGTGTTCATATGTAGTAAAAACATGAGAAATCCGTCCGGTTTCGTCTTTGTTATCGAATCGACTTAAAGCCAGATCGTCACATTGGCCGCTTTTCTCTCTGAGATGGTTACATTTATCGTCTGCAAAGCTATGTCGCGTGCTGCGGTATGCGGAGACACTAAAAGCAATATAGTAGAACACAGAAGAAGCTTCTATGTTGAACTAATAGCCAGTAGGAAGTAGTACAATTCAAGTTTTAGTTGTCGATTATTCACTCTTTAGCTGGCTTTGGTGGCTTGGACATAACCTAGGACCTTAAGATTTTGCATGAAAGGAGGACTAGCAGCCGCGTTGCATGGGAGTATGTGAAAAGTGTTCATATGTAGTAAAAACCTGAGAAATCCGTCCGGTTTCATCATTTGTTATCGAATCGACTTAAAGCCAGATCGTCACATTGGCCGCTTTTCTCTCTGAGACGGTTACATTAATCGTCTGCAAAGCTATGTCGCCAACTGTGGTATGCGGAGACACTAAAAGCACCATAGTAGAACACAGAAGAAGCTTCTAAGTTGAAGTAATAGCCAGTAAGAAGTAGTACAATTCAAGTTTTAGTTATCGATTATTCACTTTTTAGCCGGCTTTGGTGGCTTGGACATGGGGTGGAACTTTAAGATTTTGCATGAAAGGAGGACTAGCAGCCGCGTTGTATGGGAGAATGTGAAATGTGTTCATATGTAGTAAAAACCTGAGAAATCCGTCCATTTTCGTCATTTGTTATCGAATCGACTTTAAGCCAGATCGTCACATTGGCCGCTTTTCTCTCTGAGACGGTTACATTTATCGTCTGCAAAGCAATGTCGCGTGCTGCGGTATGCAGAGACACTAAAAGCACCATAGTAGAACACAGAAGGAGCTTGTAAGTTGAAGTAATAGCCAGTAAGAAGTAGTACAATTCAAGTTTTAGTTATCGATTATTCACTTTTTAGCCGTCTTTGGTGGCTTGGACATGACCTAGGACCTTAAGATTTTGCATGAAAGGAGGACTAGCAGCCGCGTTGCATGGGAGAATGTGAAAAGTGTTCATATGTAGTAAAAACCTGAGACATCCGTCCGTTTTCGTCATTTGTTATCGCATCGACTTAAAGCCAGATCGTCACATTGGCCGCTTTTCTCTCTGAGACGGTTACATTTATCGTCTGCAAAGCTATGTCGCGTGCTGCGGTATGCGGAGACACTAAAAGCACCATAGTAGAACACAGAAGGAGCTTCTAAGTTGAAGTAATAGCCAGTAAGAAGTAGTACAATTCAAGTTTTAGTTATCGATTATTCACTTTTTAGCCGGCTTTGGTGGCTTGGACATGACCTAGGACCTTAAGATTTTGCATGAAAGGAGGACTAGCAGCCGCGTTGCACGGGAGAATGTGAAAAGTGTTCATATGTAGTAAAAACCTGAGAAATCCGTCCGGTTTCGTCTTTGTTATCGAATCGACTTAAAGCCAGATCGTCACATTGGCCGCTTTTCTCTCTGAGACGGTTACATTTATCGTCTGCAAAGCTATGTCGCGTGCTGCGGTATGCGGAGACACTAAAAGCACCATAGTAGAACACAGAAGAAGCTTCTAAGTTGAAGTAATAGCCAGTAAGAGGTAGTACAATTCAAGTTTTAGTTATCGATTATTCACTTTTTAGCCGTCTTTGGTGGCTTGGACATGACCTAGTACCTAAGATTTTGCATGAAAGGAGGACTAGCAGCCGCGTTGCATGGGAGAATGTGAAAAGTGTTCATATGTAGTAAAAACCTGAGAAATCCGTCCGTTTTCGTCATTTGTTATCGAATCGACTTAAAGCCAGATCGTCACATTGGCCGCTTGTCTCTCTGAGACGGTTACATTTATCATCTGCAAAGCTATGTCGCGTGTTGCGGTATGCGGAGACACTAAAAGCACCATATTAGAACACAGAAGAAGCTTCTAAGCTGAAGTAATAGCCAGTAAGAAGTAGTACAATTCAAGTTTTAGTTGTCGATTATTCACTTTTTAGCCGGCTTTGGTTTCTTGGACATGACCTAGGACCTAAAGATTTTGCATGAAAGGAGGACTAGCAGCCGCGTTGCACGGGAGAATGTGAAAAGTGTTCATATGTAGTAAAAACCTGAGAAACCCGTCCGGTTTCGTCTTTGTTATCGAATCGACTTAAAGCCAGATCGTCACATTGGCCGCTTTTCTCTCTGAGACGGTTACATTTATCGTCTGCAAATCTATGTCGCGTGCTGCGGTATGCGGAGACACTAAAAGCACCATAGTAGAACACAGAAGAAGCTTCTAAGTTGAAGTAATAGCCAGTAAGAAGTAGTACAATTCAAGTTTTAGTTGTCGATTGTTCACCTTTTAGCCGGCTTTGGTGGCTATGACATGAACTAGGACCTTAAGATTTTGCATGAAAGGAGGACTAGCAGCCGCGTTGCATGGGAGAATGTGAAATGTGTTCATATGTAGTAAAAACCTGACAAATCCGTCCATTTTCGTCATTTGTTATCGAATCGACTTAAAGCCAGATCGTCACATTGACCGCTTTTCTCTCTGAGACGGTTACATTTATCGTCTGCAAAGCTATGTCGCGTGCTGCGGTATGCGGAGACACTAAAAGCACCATAGTAGAACACAGAAGGAGCTTCTAAGTTGAAGTAATAGCCAGTAAGAAGTAGTACAATTCAAGTTTCAGTTATCGATTATTCTTTTTTTAGCCGGCTTTGTTGGCTTGGACATGACCTAGGACATTAAGATTTTGCATGAAAGGAGGACTAGCAGCCGCGTTGCACGGGAGAATGTGAAAAGTGTTCATATGTAGTAAAAACCTGAGAAATCCGTCCGTTTTCGTCATTTGTTATCGAATCGACTTAAAGCCAGATCGTCATATTGGCCGCTTTTCTCTCTGAGACGGTTACATTAATCGTCTAAAAAGCTATGTCGCGAACTGCGGTGTGCGGAGACACTAAAAGCACCATAGTACAACACAGAAGAAGCTTCTAAGTTGAAGTAATAGCCAGTAAGAAGTAGTACAATTCAAGTTTTAGTTATCGATTATTCACTTTTTTGCCGGCTTTGGAGGCTTGGACATGAGGTGGAACCTTAAGATTTAGCATGAAAGGAGGATTAGCAGCGGCGTTGCACGGGAGAATGTGAAAAGTGTTCATATGCAGTATAAACCTGAGAAATCCGTCCATTTTCGTCATTTGTTATCGATTCGACTTAAAGCCAGATCGTCACATTGGCCGCCTTTCTCTCTGAGACCGTTACATTTATCGTCTGCAAAGCTATGTCGCGTGCTGCGGTATGCGGAGACACTAAAAGCACCATAGTAGAACACAGAAGAAGCTTCTATGTTGAAGTAATAGCCAGTAGGAAGTAGTACAATTCAAGTTTTAGTTGTCGATTATTCACTTTTTAGCCGGCTTTGGTGGCTTGAACATGACCTAGGACCTTAAGATTTTGCATGAATGCAGCACTAGCAGCCGCGTCGCATGGGAGAATGTGAAAAGTGTTCATATGTAGTAAAAACCTGAGAAAGCCGACCGTTTTCGTCATTTGTTATCGAATCGACTTAAAGCCAGATCGTCACATTGGCCGCTTTTCTCTCTGAGACGGTTACATTTATCGTCTGCAAAGCTATGTCGCGTGCTGCGGTATGCGGAGACACTAAAAGCACCATAGTAGAACACAGAAGAAGCTTCTAAGCTGAAGTAATAGCCAGTAAGAAGTAGTACAATTGAAGTTTTAGTTGTCGATTAATCACTTTTTAGCCGGCTTTGGTGGCTTGGACATGACCTAGGACCTTAAGATATTGCATGAAAGGAAGACTAGCAGCCGCGTTGCACGGGGGATGTGAAAAGTGTTCATATGTAGTAAAAACCTGAGAAATCCGTCCGTTTTCGTCATTTGTTATCGAATCGATTTAAAGCCAGATCGTCACATTGGCCGCTTTTCTCTCTGAGACGGTTACATTTATCGTCTGCAAAGCTATGTCGCGAGCTGCGGTATGCGGAGACACTAAAAGAACCGTAGTAGAACACAGAAGAAGCTTCTAAGTTGAAGTAATAGCCAGTAAGAAGTAGTACAATTCAAGTTTTAGTTGTCGATTGTTCACCTTTTAGCCGGTTTTGGTGGCTATGACATGAACTAGGACCTTAAGATTTTTCATGAAAGGAGGACTAGCAGCCCTGTTGCATGATAGAATGTGAAATGTGTTCATATGTAGTAAAAACCTGACAAATCCGTCCATTTTGGTCATTTGTTATCGAATCGACTTAAAGCCTGATCGTCACATTGGACGCTTTTCTCTCTGAGACGGTTACATTTATCGTCTGCAAAGCTATGTCGCGTGCTGCGGTATGCGGAGACACTAAAAGCACCATAGTAGAACACAGAAGGAGCTTCTAAGTTGAAGTAATAGCCAGTAAGAAGTAGTACAATTCAAGTTTTAGTTATCGATTATTCTTTTTTTAGCCGGCTTTGTTGGCTTGGACATGACCTAGGACCTTAAGATTTTGCATGAAAGGAGGACTAGCAGCCGCGTTGCACGGGAGAATGTGAAAAGTGTTCATATGTAGTAAAAACCTGAGAAATCCGTCCGTTTTCGTCATTTGTTATCGAATCGACTTAGAGCCAGATCGTAATATTGGCCGCTTTTCTCTCTGAGACGGTTACATTAATCGTCTAAAAAGCTATGTCGCGAACTGCGGTGTGCGGAGACTAAAAGCACCATAGTACAACACAGAAGAAGCTTATAAGTTGAAGTAATAGCCAGTAAGAAGTAGTACAATTCAAGTTTTAGTTATCGATTATTTACTTTTTTGCCGGCTTTGGAGGCTTGGACATGAGGTGGAACCTTAAGATTTTGCATGAAAGGAGGATTAGCAGCGGCGTTGCACGGGAGAATGTGAAAAGTGTTCATATGCAGTATAAACCTGTGAAATCCGTCCATTTTCGTCATTTGTTATCGATTCGACTTAAAGCCAGATCGTCACATTGGCCGCCTTTCTCTCTGAGACCGTTACATTTATCGTCTGCAAAGCTATGTCGCGTGCTGCGGTATGCGGAGACACTAAAAGCACCATAGTAGAACACAGAAGAAGCTTCTATGTTGAAGTAATAGCCAGTAGGAAGTAGTACAATTCAAGTTTTAGTTGTCGATTATTCCCTTTTTAGCCGGCTTTGGTGGCTTGGACATGACCTAGGACCTTAAGATTTTGCGTGAAAGCAGGACTAGCAGCCGCGTTGCATGGGAGAATGTGAAAAGTGTTCATATGTAGTAAAAACCTGAGAAAGCCGTCCGTTTTCGTCATTTGTTATCAAATCGACTTAAAGCCAGATCGTCACATTGGCCGCTCTTCTCTCTGAAACGGTTACATTAATCTTCTACAAAGCTATGTCATGTGCTGCGGTATGCGGAAACACTAAAAGCACCATAGTAGAACACAGAAGAAGCTTCTATGTTGAAGTAATAGGAAGTAAGAAGTAGAACAATTCAAGTTTTAGTTGTCGATTATTCACTTTTACCCGGCTTTGGTGGCTAGGACATGACCTAGGACCTTAAGATTTTGCATGAAAGGAGGTCTAGGAGCCGCGTTGCACGGGAGAATGTGAAAAGTGTTCGTATGTAGTAAAAACCTGAGAAATCCGTCTGTTTTCTCTCATTTGTTATCGAATCGACTGAAAGCCAGATCGTCACATTGGCCGCTTTTCTCTCTGAGACGGTTACATTTATCGTCTGCAAAGCTATGTCGCGTGCTGCGGTATGCCGAAACACTAAAAGCACCATAGTAGAACACAGAAGAAGCTTCTAAGTTGAAGTAATAGCCAGTAAGAGGTAGTACAATTCAAGTTTTAGTTGTCGATTATTAACTTTTTAGCCTTCTTTGGTGGCTTGGACATGACCTAGCACCTTAAGATTTTCCATGGAAGGAGGACTTGCAGCCGCGTTGCACGGGAGAATGTGAAATGTGTTCATATGTAGTAAAAACCTGAGAAATCGGTCCGTTTTCGTCATTTTTTATCGAATCTACTTAAAGCCAGATCGTAATATTGGCCGCTTTTCTCTCTGAGACGGTTACATTAATCGTCTAAAAAGCTATGTCGCGAACTGCGGTGTGCGGAGACACTAAAAGCACCATAGTACAACACAGAAGAAGCTTCTAAGTTGAAGTAATAGCCAGTAAGATGTAGTACAATTCAAGTTTTAGTTATCGATTATTCACTTTTTTGCCGGCTTTGGTGGCTTGGACATGACCTAGGACCTTAAGATTTTGCATGAAAGGGGGACTAGCAGCCGCGTTACATGGCAGAATGTGAAAAGTATTCATATGTAGTAAAAACCTGAGACATCCGTCAGTTTTCGTCATTTGTTATCGAACCGACTTAAAGCCAGATCGTCACATTGGCCGCTTTTCTCTCTGAGACGGTTACATTTATCGTCTGCAAAGCTATGTCGCGTGCTGCGGAAAGAGGAGACACTAAAAGCACCATAGTAGAACACAGAAGAAGCTTCTAAGTTGAAGTAATAGCCAGTAAGGTGTAGTACAATTCAAGTTTTAGTTATCGATTATTCACTTTTTAGCCGTCTTTGGTGGCTTGGACATGACCTAGGACCTTAAGATTCTGCATGAAAGAAGGACTAGCAGCCGCGTTCCATGGGAGTTTGTGAAAAGTGATCATATGTAGTAAAAACCTGAGAAATCCGTCCGGTTTCGTCTTTGTTATCGAATAGACTTAAAGCCAGATCGTCACATTGGCCGCTTTTCTCTCTGAGACGGATACATTTATCGTTTGCAGAGCTATGTCGCGTGCTGCCGTATGCGGAGGCACTAAAAGCAATATAGTAGAACACAGAAGAAGCTTCTATGTTGAAGTAATAGCCATTAGGAAGTAGTACAAATCAAGTTACAGTTGTCGATTATTCACTTTTTAGCCGGCTTTGGTGGCTTGGACATGACCTAGGACCTTAAGATTTTGCATGAAAGGAGGACTAGCAGCCGCGTTGCATGGGAGAATGTGAAAAGTGTTCATATGCAGTATAAACCTGAGAAAGCCGTAAATTTTCGTCATTTGTTATCGATTCGACTTAAAGTCAGATCGTCACCTTGGCCGCCTTTCTCTCTGAGACCGTTACATTTATCGTCTGCAAAGCTATGTCGCGTGCTGCGGTATGCGGAGACACTAAAAGCACCATAGTAGAACACAGAAGAAGCTTCTATGTTGAAGTAATAGCCAGTAGGAAGTAGTACAATTGAAGTTTTAGTTGTCGATTATTCACTTTTTAGCCGGCTTTGGTGGCTTGGACATGACCTAGGACCTTAAGATTTTGCATGAAAGGGGGACTAGCAGCCGCGTTGCATGGGAGAATGTGAAAAGTGTTCATATGTAGTAAATACCTGAGACATCCGTCAGTTTTCGTCATTTGTTATCGAATCGACTTAAAGCCAGATCGTCACATTGGCCGCTTTTCTCTCTGAGACGGTTACATTTATCGTCTGCAAAGCTATGTCGCGTGCTGCGGTAAGAGGAGACACTAAAAGCACCATAGTAGAACACAGAAGAAGTTTCTAAGTTGAAGTAATAGCCAGTAAGATGTAGTACAATTCAAGTTTTAGTTATCGATTATTCACTTTTTAGCCGTGTTTGGTGGCTTGGACATGACCTAGGACCTTAAGATTTTGCATGAAAGGAGGACTAGCAGCCGCGTTCCATGGGAGTATGTGAAAAGTGATCATATGTAGTAAAAACCTGAGAAATCCGTCCGGTTTCGTCTTTGTTATCGAATAGACTTAAAGCCAGATCGTCACATTGGCCGCTTTTCTCTCTGAGACGGTTACATTTATCGTCTGCAGAGCTATGTCGCGTGCTGCGGTATGCGGAGACACTAAAAGCAATATGGTAGAACACAGAAGAAGCTTCTATGTTGAAGTAATAGCCATTAGGAAGTAGTACAATTCAAGTTTCAGTTGTCGATTATTCACTTTTTAGCCGGCTTTGGTGGCTTGGACATGACCTAGGACCTTAAGATTTTGCATGAATGGAGGACTAGCAGCCGCGTTGCATGGGAGTATGTGAAAAGTGTTCATATGTAGTAAAAACCTGAGAAATCCGTCCGGTTTCGTCTATGTTATCGAATCGACTTAAAGCCAGATCGTCACATTGGCCGCTTTTCTCTCGGAGACGGTTACATTAATCGTCTGCAAAGCTATGTCGCCAACTGTGGTATGCGGAGACACTAAAAGCACCATAGTACAACACAGAAGAAGCTTCTATGTTGAAGTAATAGCCAGTAAGAAGTTGTACAATTCAAGTTTTAGTTATCGATTATTCACTTTTTAGCCGGCTTTGGAGGCTTGGACATGAGGTGGAACCTTAAGATTTTGCATGAAAGGAGGATTAGCAGCGGCGTTGCACGGGAGAATGTGAAAAGTGTTCATATGCAGTATAAACCTGAGAAAGCCGTCCATTTTCGTCATTTGTTATCGATTCGACTTAAAGTCAGATCGTCACATTGGCCGCCTTTCTCTCTGAGACCGTTACATTTATCGTCTGCAAAGCTATGTCGCGTGCTGCGGTATGCGGAGACACTAAAAGCACCATAGTAGAACACAGAAGAAGCTTCTAAGCTGAAGTAATAGCCAGTAAGAAGTAGTACAATTGAAGTTTTAATGTCGATTATTCTCTTTTTAGCCGGCTTTGGTGGCTTGGACATGACCTAGGACCTTAAGATTTTGCATGAAAGGAGGACTAGCAGCCGCGTTGCATGGGAATATGTGAAAAGTGTTCATATGTAGTAAAAACCTGAGAAATCCGTCCGGTTTCGACTTTGTTATCGAATCGACTTAAATCCAGATCGTCACATTGGCCGCATTTCTCTCTGAGACGGTTACATTTATCGTCTGCAAAGCTATGTCGCGTGCTGCGGCATGCGGAGACACTAAAAGCACCATAGTAGAACACAGAAGAAGCTTCTAAGTTGAAGTAATAGCCAGTAAGAAGTAGTACAATTCAAGTTTTAGTTGTCGATTGTTCACCTTTTAGCCGGCTTTGGTGGCTATGACTTGAACTAGGACCTTAAGATTTTGCATGAAAGGAGGACTAGCAGCCACGTTGCATGGGAGAATGTGAAATGTGTTCATATGTAGTAAAAACCTGAGAAATCCGTCCATTTTCGTCATTTGTTATCGAATCGACTTAAAGCAAGATCGTCACATTGGCCGCTTTTCTCTCTGAGACGGTTACATTTATCGTCTGCAAAGCTATGTCGCGTGCTGCGGTATGCGGAGACACTAAAAGCACCATAGTAGAACACAGAAGGAGCTTCTAAGTTGAAGTAATAGCATGTAAGAAGTAGTACAATTCAAGTATTAGTTATCGATTATTCTTTTTTTAGCCGGCTTTGGTGGCTTGGACATGACCTAGGACCTTAAGATTTTGCATGAAAGGAGGACTAGCAGCCGCGTTGCACGGGAGAATGTGAAAAGTGTTCATATGTAGTATAAACCTGAGAAATCCGTCCGTTTTCGTCATTTGTTATCGATTCGACTTAAAGCCAGATCGTCACATTGGCCGCTTTTCTCTCTGTTACCGTTACATTTATCGTCTGCAAAGCTATGTCGCGTGCTGCGGTATGCGGAGACACTAAAAGCACCATAGTACAACACAGAAGAAGGTTTTAAGTTGAAGTAATAGCCAGTAAGAAGTAGTACAATTCAAGTTTTAGTTGTCGATTATTAACTTTTTAGCCTTCTTTGATGGCTTGGACATGACCTAGCACCTTAAGATTTTCCATGGAAGGAGGACTTGCAGCCGCGTTGCACGGGAGAATGTGAAATGTGTTCATATGTAGTAAAAACCTGAGAAATCCGTCCGTTTTCGTCATTTTTTATCGAATCGACTTAAAGCCAGATCGTCACATTGGCCGCTTTTCTCTCTGAGACGGTTACAATTATCGTCTGCAAAGCTATGTCGCGTGCTGCGGTATGCGGAGACACTAAAAGCACCATAGTAGAACACAGAAGAAGCTTCTAAGTTGAAGTAATAGCCAGTAAGATGTAGTACAATTCAAGTTTTAGTTATCGATTATTCACTTTTTAGCCGTCTTTGGTGGCTTGGACATGACCTAGGACCTTAAGATTTTGCATCAAAGGCGGACTAGCAGCCGCGTTGCATGGGAGTATGTGAAAAGTGTTCATATGTAGTAAAAACCTGTGAAATCCGTCCGGTTTCGTCTTTGTTATCGAATCGACTTAAAGCCAGATCGTCACATTGGCCGCTTTTCTCTCTGAGACGGTTACATTTATCGTCTGCAAAGCTATGTCGCGTGCTGCGGTTTGCGGAGACACTAAAAGCAATATAGTAGAACACAGAAGAAGCTTCTATGTTGATGTAATAGCCATTAGGAAGAGTACAATTCAAGTTTTAGTTGTCGATTATTTACTTTTTAGCCGGCCTTGGTGGCTTGGACATGACCTAGGACCTTAAGATTTTGCATGAAAGGAGGACTAGCAGCCGCGTTGCATGGGAGTATGTGAAAAGTGTTCATATGTAGTAAAAACCTGAGAAATCCGTCCGGTTTCGTCTTTGTAATCGAATCGACTTAAAGCCAGATCGTCACATTGGCCGCTTTTCTCTCTGAGACGGTTACATTAATCGTCTGCAAAGCTATGTCGCCAACTGTGGTATGCGGAGACACTAAAAGCACCATAGTACAACACAGAAGAAGCTTCTAAGTTGAAGTAATAGCCAGTAAGAAGTAGTACAATTCAAGTTTTAGTTATCGATTATTCACTTTTTAGCCGGCTCTGGAGGCTTGGACATGAGGTGGAACCTTAAGATTTTGCATGAAAGGAGGATTAGGAGCGGCGTTGCACGGGGGAATGTGAAAAGTGTTCATATGTAGTAGAAACCTGAGAAATCCGTCCGTTTTCGTCATTTGTTATCGAATCGATTTAAAGCCAGATCGTCACATTGGCCGCTCTTCTCTCTGAAACGGTTACATTTATCGTCTGCAAAGCTATGTCGCGTGCTGCGGTAAGCGGAAACACTAAAAGCACCATAGTAGAACACAGAAGAAGCTTCTAAGTTGAAGTAATAGCTAGTAAGAAGTAGTACAATTCAAGATTTAGTTGTCGATTGTTCACCTTTTAGACGGCTTTGGTGGCTATGACATGAACTAGGACCTTAAGATTTTGCATGAAAGGAGGACTAGCAGCCGCGTTGTATGGGAGAATGTGAAATGTGTACATATGTAGTAAAAACCTGAGAAATCCGTCCATTTTCGTCATTTGTTATTGAATCGACTTTAAAGCCAGATCGTCACATTCGCCGCTTTTCTCTCCGAGACGGTTACATTTATCGTCTGCAAAGCTATGTCGCGTGCTGCGGTATGCGGAGACACTAAAAGCACCATAGTAGAACACAGAAGGAGCTTCTAAGTTGAAGTAATAGCCAGTAAGAAGTAGTACAATTCAAGTTTTAGTTATCGATTATTTCTTTTTAGCCGGCTTTGGTGGCTTGGACATGACCTAGGACCTTAAGATTTTGCATGATAGGAGGACTAGCAGCCGCGTTGCACGGGAGAATGTGAAGAGTGTTCATATGTAGTAAAAACCTGAGAAATCCGTCCGTTTTCGTCATTTGTTATCTAATCGACTTAAAGTCAGATCATCATATTGGCCGCTTTTCTCTCTGAGACGGTTACATTAATCGTCTGCAAAGCTATGTCGCGAACTGCGGTATGCGGAGACACTAAAAGCACCATAGTACAACACAGAAGAAGGTTCTAAGTTGAAGTAATAGCCAGTAAGAAGTAGTACAATTCAAGTTTTGGTTGTCGATTATTCACTTTTTAGCTGGCTTTGGTGGCTTGGACATGACCTAGGACCTTAAGATTTTGCGTGAAAGGAGGACTAGCAGCCGCGTTGCATGAGAGAATGTGAAAAGTGTTTATATGTAGTAAAAACCTGAAAAATCCGTCCGTTTTCGTCATTTGTTATCGAAACGACTTAAAGCCACATCGTCACATTGGCCGCTTTTCTCTCTGAGACGTTTACCTTTATCGACTGCAAAGCTATGTCGCGTGCTGCGGTATGTTGAAACACTAAAAGCACCATAGTAGAACACAGAAGAAGCTTCTAAGTTGAAGTAATAGCCAGTAAGAAGTAGTACAATTCAAGTTTTAGTTGTCGATTATTAACTTTTTAGCCTTCTTTGGTGGCTTGGACATGATCTAGCACCTTAAGATTTTCCATGGAAGGAGGATTTGCAGCCGCGTTGCACGGGAGAATGTGAAATGTATTCATATGTAGTAAAAACCTGAGAAATCCGTCCGTTTTCGTCATTTTTTATCGAATCGACTTAAAGCCAGATCGTCACATTGGCCGCTTTTCTCTCTGAGACGGTTACATTTATCGTCTGCAAAGCTATGTCGCGTGCTGCGGTATGCGGAGACACTAAAAGCACCATAGTAGAACACAGAAGAAGCTTCTAAGTTGAAGTAATAGCCAGTAAGAAGTAGTACAATTCAAGATTCAGTTGTCGATTGTTCACCTTTTAGCCGGCTTTGGTGGCTATGCATGAACTAGGACCTTACGATTTTGCATGAAAGGAGGACTAGCAGCCGCGTTGCATGGGAGAATGTGAAATGTGTTCATATGTAGCAAAAACCTGAGAAATCCGTCCATTTTCGTCATTTGCTATCGAATCGACTTAAAGCCAGATCGTCACATTGGCCGCTCTTCTCTCTGAGACGGTTACATTTATCGTCTGCAAAGCTATGTCGCGTGCTGCGGTATGCGGAGACACTAAAAGCACCATAGTACAACAAAGAAGAAGGTTCTAAGTTGAAGTAATAGCCAGTAAGAAGTAGTACAATTCAAGTTTTAGTTATCGATTATTAACTTTTTAGCCGGCTTTGGTGGCTTGGACATGAGGTGAAACCTTAAGATTTTGCATGAAAGGAGGATTAGCAGCGGCGTTGCACGGGAGAATGTGAAAAGTGTTAATATGCAGTATAAACCTGAGAAATCCGTCCATTTTCGTCATTTGTTATCGATTCGAGTTAAAGCCAGATCGTCACATTGGCCGTATTTTTCTCTGAGACGGTCACATTTATCGTCTGCAAAGCTATGTCGCATGCTGCGGTATGCGGAGACACTAAAAGCACCATAGTAGAACACAGAAGAAGCCCCTATGTTGAAGTAATAGCCAGTAGGAAGTAGTACAATTCAAGTTTTAGTTGTCGATTATTCACTTTTTAGCCGGCTTTGGTGGCTTGGACAAGACCTAGGACCTTAAGATTTTGCATGAAAGGAGGAATAGCAATCGCGTTGCATTGGGAGAATGTGAAAAGTGTTCATATGTAGTAAAAACCTGAGAAATCCGTCCGTTTCCGTCATTTTTATCGAATCGACCTAAAGCCAGATCGTCACATTGGCCGCTGTTCTCTCTGAAACGGTTACATTTATCGTCTGCAAAGCTATGTCGCGTGCTGCGGTATGCCGAAACACTAAAAGCACCATAGTAGAACACAGAAGAAGCTTCTAATTTGAAGTAATAGCCAGTAAGAAGTAGTACAACTCAAGTTTTAGTTGTCGGTTATTCACTTTTTAGCCGGCTTTGGTTGCTTTGACATTAGGTGAAACCTTAAGATTTTGCATGAAAGGAGGACTAGCAGCCGCGTTACACGGGAGAATGAGAAAAGTGTTCATATGCAGTATAAACCTGAGAAATCCGTCGATTTTCGTCATTTGTTATCGAAACGACTTAAAGCCAGATCGTCACATTGGCCGCTTTTCTCTCTGAGACGTTTACCTTTATCGTCTGCAAAGCTATGTCGCGTGCTGCGGTATGTTGAAACACTAAAAGCACCATAGTAGAACACAGAAGAAGCTTCTAAGTTGAAGTAATAGCCAGTAAGAAGTAGTACAATTCAAGTTTTAGTTATCGATTATTTCTTTTTAGCCGGCTTTGGTGGCTTGGACATGACCTAGGACCTTAAGATTTTGCATGATAGGAGGACTAGCAGCCGCGTTGCACGGGAGAATGTGAAGAGTGTTCATATGTAGTAAAAACCTGAGAAATCCGTCCGTTTTCGTCATTTGTTATCTAATCGACTTAAAGTCAGATCATCATATTGGCAGCTTTTCTCTCTGAGACGGTTACATTAATCGTCTGCAATGCTATGTCGCGAACTGCGGTATGCGGAGACACTAAAAGCACCATAGTACAACACAGAAGAAGGTTCTAAGTTGAAGTAATAGCCAGTAAGAAGTAGTACAATTCAAGTTTTGGTTGTCGATTATTCACTTTTTAGCTGGCTTTGGTGGCTTGGACATGACCTAGGACCTTAAGATTTTGCGTGAAAGGAGGACTAGCAGCCGCGTTGCATGAGAGAATGTGAAAAGTGTTTATATGTAGTAAAAACCTGAAAAATCCGTCCGTTTTCGTCATTTGTTATCGAAACGACTTAAAGCCACATCGTCACATTGGCCGCTTTTCTCTCTGAGACGTTTACCTTTATCGTCTGCAAAGCTATGTCGCGTGCTGCGGTATGTTGAAACACTAAAAGCACCATAGTAGAACACAGAAGAAGCTTCTAAGTTGAAGTAATAGCCAGTAAGAAGTAGTACAATTCAAGTTTTAGTTGTCGATTATTAACTTTTTAGCCTTCTTTGGTGGCTTGGACATGATCTAGCACCCTAAGATTTTCCATGGAAGGAGGATTTGCAGCCGCGTTGCACGGGAGAATGTGAAATGTATTCATATGTAGTAAAAACCTGAGAAATCCGTACGTTTTCGTCATTTTTTATCGAATCGACGTAAAGCCAAATCGTCACATTGGCCGCTTTTCTCTCTGAGACGGTTACATTTATCGTCTGCAAAGCTATGTCGCGTGCTGCGGTATGCGGAGACATTAAAAGCACCATAGTAGAACACAGAAGAAGCTTCTAAGTTGAAGTAATAGCCAGTAAGATGTAGTACAATTCAAGTTTTAGTTATCGATTATTCACTTTTTAGCCGTCTTTGGTGGCTTGGACATGCCCTAGGACCTTAAGATTTTGCATGAAAGGAGGACTAGCAGCCGCGTTGCATGGGAGTATGTGAAAAGTGTTCATATGTAGTAAAAACCTGAGAAATCCGTCCGGTTTCGTCTTTGTTATCGAATCGACTTAAAGCCAGATCGTCACATTGGCCGCTTTTCTCTCTGAGACGGTTACATTTATCGTCTGCAAAGCTATGTCGCGTGCTGCGGTATGCGGAGACACTAAAAGCACCATAGTAGAACACAGAAGAAGCTTCTAAGTTGAAGTAATAGCCAGTAAGAAGTAGTACAATTCAAGATTTAGTTGTCGATTGTTCACCTTTTAGCCGGCTTTGGTGGCTATGCATGAACTAGGACCTTAAGATTTTGCATGAAAGGAGGACTAGCAGCCGCGTTGCATGGGAGAATGTGAAATGTGTTCATATGTAGTAAATACCTGAGAAATCCGTCCATTTTCGTCATTTGCTATCGAATCGACTTGAAGCCAGATCGTCACATTGGCCGCTCTTCTCTCTGAGACGGTTACATTTATCGTCTGCAAAGCTATGTCGCGTGCTGCGGTATGCGGAGACACTAAAAGCACCATAGTACAACTCAGAAGAAGGTTCTAAGTTGAAGTAATAGCCAGTAAGAAGTAGTACAATTCAAGTTTTAGTTATCGATTATTCACTTTTTAGCCGGCTTTGGTGGCTTGGACATGAGGTGAAACCTTAAGATTTTGCATGAAAGGAGGATTAGCAGCGGCGTTGCACGGGAGAATGTGAAAAGTGTTAATATGCAGTATAAACCTGAGAAATCCGTCCATTTTCGTCATTTGTTATCGATTCGAGTTAAAGCCAGATCGTCACATTGGCCGTATTTCTCTCTGAGACGGTCACATTTATCGTCTGCAAAGCTATGTCGCATGCTGCGGTATGCGGAGACACTAAAAGCACCATAGCAGAACACAGAAGAAGCCTCTATGTTGAAGTAATAGCCAGTAGGAAGTAGTACAATTCAAGTTTTAGTTGTCGATTATTCACTTTTTAGCCGGCTTTGGTGGCTTGGACAAGACCTAGGACCTTAAGATTTTGCATGAAAGGAGGAATAGCAATCGCGTTGCATGGGAGAATGTGAAAAGTGTTCATATGTAGTAAAAACCTGAGAAATCCGTCCGTTTCCGTCATTTTTATCGAATCGACCTAAAGCCAGATCGTCACATTGGCCGCTGTTCTCTCTGAAACGGTTACATTTATCGTCTGCAAAGCTATGTCGCGTGCTGCGGTATGCCGAAACACTAAAAGCACCATAGTAGAACACAGAAGAAGCTTCTAATTTGAAGTAATAGCCAGTAAGAAGTAGTACAACTCAAGTTTTAGTTGTCGGTTATTCACTTTTTAGACGGCTTTGGTTGCTTTGACATTAGGTGAAACCTTAAGATTTTGCATGAAAGGAGGACTAGCAGCCGCGTTACACGGGAGAATGTGAAAAGTGTTCATATGCAGTATAAACCTGAGAAATCCGTCGATTTTCGTCATTTGTTATCGATTTGACTTAAAGCCAGTTCGTCACATTGGCCGAATTTCTCTCTGAGACGGTTACATTTATCGTCTGCAAAGCTATGTCGCGTGCTGCGGTATGCCGAAACACTAAAAGCACCATAGTAGAACACAGAAGAAGCTTCTAATTTGAAGTAATAGCCAGTAAGAAGTAGTACACCTCAAGTTTTAGTTGTCGGTTATACACTTTTTAGCCGGCTTTGGTTGCTTTGATATTAGGTGGAACCTTAACATTTTGCATGAAAGGAGGACTAGCAGCCGCGTTGCACGGGAGAATGTGAAAAGTGTTCATATGCAGTATAAACCTGAGAAATCCGTCCATTATCGTCATTTATTATCGATTCGACTTAATGCCAGATCGTCACATTGGCCGAATTTCTCTCTGAGACGGTTACATTTATCGTCTGCAAAGCTATGTCGTGTGCTGCGGTATGCGGAGACACTAAAAGCACCATAGTAGAACACAGAAGAAGCTTCTATGTTGAAGTAATAGCCAGTAGGAAGTAGTACAATTCAAGTTTTAGTTGTCGATTATTCACTTTTTAGCCGGCTTTGGTGGCTTGGACATGACCTAGGACCTTAAGATTTTGCATGAAAGGAGGACTAGCAGCCGCGTTGCATGGGAGAATGTGAAAAGTGTTCATATGTAGTAAAAACCTGAGAAATCCGTCTGTTTTTGTCATTTTTTATCGAATCGACTTAAAGCCAGATCGTCGCATTGGCCGCTTTTCTCTCTGAGACGGTTACATTTATCGTCTGCAAAGCTATGTCGCGTGCTGCGGTTTGCGGAGACACTAAATGCACCATAGTAGAACATAGAAGAAGCTTCTAAGTTAAAGTAATAGCCAGTAAGATGTAGTACAATTCAAGATTTAGTTATCGATTATTCACTTTTTAGCCGTCTTTGGTGGCTTGGACATGACCTAGGACCTTAAGATTTTGCATGAAAGGAGGACTAGCAGCCGCGTTGCATGGGAGAATGTGAAAAGTGTTCATATGTAGTAAAAACCTGAGACATTCGTCCGCTTTCGTCATTTGTTATCGAATCGACTTATAGCCAGATCGTCACATTGGCCACTCTTCTCTCTGAAACGGTTACATTTATCTTCCTCAAATCTATGTCGCGTGCTGCGGTATGCGGAAACACTAAAAGCACCATAGTAAAACACAGAAGAAGCTCTTAAGTTGAAGTAATAGCCAGAAAGAAGTAGTACAATTGAAGTTTTAGTTGTCGATTATTCACTTTTTAGCCATCTTTGGTGGCTTGAACATGACCTAGGACCTTAAGATTTTGCATGAAAGGAGGACTAGCAGCCGCGTTGCATGGGAGAATGTGAAAAGTGTTCATATGTAGTAAAAACCTGAGAAATCCGTCCGTTTTCGACATTTGTTAATGAATCGACTTAAAGCCAGATAGTCACATTGGCCGCTTTTCTCTCTGAGACGGTTACATTTATCGTATGCAAAGCTATGTCGCGTGCTGCGGTATGGGGAAATGCTATAAGCACCATAGTAGGACACAGAAGAAGCTTCTAAGTTGAAGTAATAGCCAGTAAGAAGTAGTACAATTCAAGTTTTAGTTATCGATTATTCACTTTTTAGCCGGCTTTGGTGGCTTGGACATGACCTAGGACCTTAAGATATTTGCATGAAAGGAGGACTAGCAGCCGCGTTGCATGGGAGAATGCGAAAAGTGTTCATATGTAGTAAAATCCTGAGAAATCTGTCTGTTTTCGTCATTTGTTATCGATTCGACTTAAAGCCAGATCGTCACATTGGGCGCTTTTCACTCTGAGACGGTTACATTTATCGTCTGCAAAGCTATGTCGCGTGCTGCGTTATGCGGTGACACTAAAAGCACCATAGTAGAACTCAGAAGGAGCTTCTAAGTTGAAGTAATAGCCAGTAAGAAGTAGTACAATTCAAGTTTTAGTTGTCGATTATTCACTTTTTAGCCGGCTTTGGTGGCTTGGACATGAAGTGGAACCTTAAGATTTTGCATGAAAGTAGGACTAGCAGCCGCGTTGCATGGGAGAATGTGAAAAGTGTTCATATGTAGTAAAAACCTGAGAAATCCGTCCGTTTCCGTCGTTTGTTATCCAATCGACTTAAAGCCAGATCGTCACATTGGCTGTACTTCTCTCTGAAACGGTTACATTTATCGTCTGCAAAGCTATGTCGCGTGCTGCGGTATGCCGAAACACTAAAAGCACCATAGTAGAACACAGAAGAAGCTTCTAATTTGAAGTAATAGCCAGTAAGAAGTAGTACAATTCAAGTTTTAGTTATCGATTTATCTTTTTTTAGCCGGCTTTGGTGGCTTGGACATGACCTAGGACCTTAAGATTTTGCATGAAAGGAGGACTAGCAGCCGCGTTGCACGGGAGAATGTGAAAAGTGTTCATATGTAGTAAAAACCTGAGATATCCGTCCATTTCCGTCATTTGTTATCGAATCGACTTAAAGCCAGATCGTCACATTCGACGCTTCTCTCTCTGAGCCGGTTACATTAATCGTCTGCAAAGCTATGTCGCGTGCTGCGGTTAGAAGCTTCTAAGTTGAAGTAATAGCCAGTAAGAAGTAGTACAATTCAAGTTTTAGTTATCGATTATTCACTTTTTAGCCGTCTTTGGTGGCTTGGACATGACCTAGGACCTTAAGATTTTGCATGAAAGGAGGACTAGCAGCCGCGTTGCATGGGAGAATGTGAAAAGTGTTCATATGTAGTAAAAACCTGAGATACTCGTCCGCTTTCGTCATTTGTTATCGAATCGACTTAAAGCCAGATCGTCACATTGGCCGCTCTTCTCTCTGAAACGGTTACATTTATCGTCTGCAAATCTATGTCGCGTGCTGCGGTATGCGGAAACACTAAAAGCACCATAGTAGAACACAGAAGAAGCTTCTAAGTTGAAGTAATAGCCAGTAAGAAGTAGTACAATTGAAGTTTTAGTTGTCGATTATTCACTTTTTAGCCATCTTTGGTGGCTTGGACATGACCTAGGACCTTAAGATTTTGCATGAAAGGAGGACTAGCAGCCGCGTTGCATGGGAGAATGTGAAAAGTGTTCATATGTAGTAAAAACCTGAGAAATCCGTCCGTTTCCGTCGTTTGTTATCCAATCGACTTAAAGCCAGATCGTCACATTGGCTGTACTTCTCTCTGAAACGGTTACATTTATCGTCTGCAAAGCTATGTCGCGTGCTGCGGTATGCCGAAACACTAAAAGCACCATAGTAGAACACAGAAGAAGCTTCTAATTTGAAGTAATAGCCAGTAAGAAGTAGTACAATTCAAGTTTTAGTTATCGATTTATCTTTTTTTAGCCGGCTTTGGTGGCTTGGACATGACCTAGGACCTTAAGATTTTGCATGAAAGGAGGACTAGCAGCCGCGTTGCACGGGAGAATGTGAAAAGTGTTCATATGTAGTAAAAACCTGAGATATCCGTCCATTTCCGTCATTTGTTATCGAATCGACTTAAAGCCAGATCGTCACATTGGCCGCTCTTTTCTCTGAACCGGTTACAGTTATCGTCTGCAAATCTATGTCGCGTGCTGCGGTATGCGGAAACACTAAAAGCACCATAGTAGAACACAGAAGAAGGTTCTAAGTTGAAGTAATAGCCAGTAAGAAGTAGTACAATTGAAGTTTTAGTTGTCGATTATTCACTTTTTAGCCATCTTTGGTGGCTTGGACATGACCTAGCACCTTAAGATTTTGCATGAAAGGAGGACTAGCAGCCGAGTTGCATGGGAGAATGTGAAAAGTGTTCATATGTAGTAAAAACCTGAGAAATCCGTCCGTTTCCGTCATTTGTTATAGAATCGACTTAAAGCCAGATCGTCACATTGGCCGCTGTTTTCTCTGAACCGGTTACATTTATCGTCTGCAAATCTATGTCGCGTGCTGCGGTATGCGGAAACACTAAAAGCACCATAGTAGAACACAGAAGAAGCTTCTAAGTTGAAGTAATAGCCAGTAAGAAGTAGTACAATTCAAGTTTTAGTCATCGATTATTCACTTTTTAGCCGGCTTTCGTGGCTATGACATGACCTAGGACCGTAAGATTTTGCATAAAAGGAGGACTAGCAGCCGCGTTGCACGGGATAATGTGAAAAGTGTTTATATGTAGTAAAAACCTGAAAAATCCGTCCGCTTTCGTCAATTGTTATCGAATCGACTTAAAGCCAGATGGTCACATTGGCCGCTCTTCTCTCTGAAACGGTTACATTTATCGTCTGCAAAGCTATGTCGCGTGCTGCGGTATGCAGAGACACTAAAAGCACCATAGTAGAACACAGAAGAAGCTTCTAAGTTGAAGTAATATCCAGTAAGATGTAATACAATTCAAGTTTTAGTTGTCGATTATTCACATTGTAGCCGTCTTTGGTGGTTTGGACATTACCTAGGACCTTAAGATTTTGCATGAAAGGAGGACTAGCAGCGGCGTTGCACGGGAGAATGTGAAAAGTGTTCATATGTAGTAAAAACCTGAGAAATCCGTCCGTTTTCGACATTTGTTAATGAATCGACTTAAAGCCAGATAGTCACATTGGCCGCTTTTCTCTCTGAGACGGTTACATTTATCGTATGCAAAGCTATGTCGCGTGCTGCGGTATGGGGAAATGCTATAAGCACCATAGTAGGACACAGAAGAAGCTTCTAAGTTGAAGTAATAGCCAGTAAGAAGTAGTACAATTCAAGTTTTAGTTATCGATTATTCACTTTTTAGCCGGCTTTGGTGGCTTGGACATGACCTAGGACCTTAAGATATTTGCATGAAAGGAGGACTAGCAGCCGCGTTGCATGGGAGAATGCGAAAAGTGTTCATATGTAGTAAAATCCTGAGAAATCTGTCTGTTTTCGTCATTTGTTATCGATTCGACTTAAAGCCAGATCGTCACATTGGGCGCTTTTCACTCTGAGACGGTTACATTTATCGTCTGCAAAGCTATGTCGCGTGCTGCGTTATGCGGAGACACTAAAAGCACCATAGTAGAACTCAGAAGGAGCTTCTAAGTTGAAGTAATAGCCAGTAAGAAGTAGTACAATTCAAGTTTTAGTTGTCGATTATTCACTTTTTAGCCGGCTTTGGTGGCTTGGACATGACCTAGGACCTTAAGATTTTGCATGAAAGGAGGACTAGCAGCCGCGTTGCATGGGAGAATGCGAAAAGTGTTCATATGTAGTAAAATCCTGAGAAATCTGTCTGTTTTCGTCATTTGTTATCGAATCGAGTTAAAGCCAGATCGTCACATTGGGCGCTATTCACTATGAGACGCTTACATTTATCGTCTGCAAAGCTATGTCGCGTGCTGCGTTATGCGGAGACACTAAAAGCACCATAGTAGAACTCAGAAGGAGCTTCTAAGCTGAAGTAATAGCCAGTAAGAAGTAGTACAATTCAAGTTTTAGTTGTCGATTATTCACTTTTTAGCCGGCTTTGGTGGCTTGGACATGACCTAGGACCTCAAGATTTTGCATGAAAGGAGGACTAGCAGCCGCGTTGCACGGAAGAATGTGAAATGTGTTCATATGGAGTAAAAACCTGAGAAATCCGTCCGTTTTCGTCATTTGTTATCGAATCGACTTAAAGCCAGATCGTCACATTGGCCGCTTTTCTCTCTGAGACGGTTACATTTATCGTCTGCAAAGCTATGTCGAGTGCTGCGATATGCGGAGACACTAATAGCACCATAGTAGAACACAGAAGAAACTTCTAAGTTGAAGTAATAGCCAGTAAGAAGTAGTACAATTCAAGTTTTAGTTATTGATTATTCACTTTTTTGGCCGGCTTTGGTGGCTTGGACATGAAGTGGAACCTAAAGATTTTGCATGAAAGTAGGACTAGCAGCCGCGATTCACGGGAGAATGTGAAAAGTGTTCATGTGTAGTGAACACCTGAGAAATCCGTCCGTTTTCGTCATTTGTTATCGAATCGACTTAAAGCCAGATCGTCACATTCGACGCTTCTCTCTCTGAGCCGGTTACATTAATCGTCTGCAAAGCTATGTCGCGTGCTGCGGTTAGAAGCTTCTAAGTTGAAGTAATAGCCAGTAAGAAGTAGTACAATTCAAGTTTTAGTTATCGATTATTCACTTTTTAGCCGTCTTTGGTGGCTTGGACATGACCTAGGACCTTAAGATTTTGCATGAAAGGAGGACTAGCAGCCGCGTTGCATGGGAGAATGTGAAAAGTGTTCATATGTAGTAAAAACCTGAGAAACTCGTCCGGTTTCGTCATTTGTTATCGAATCGACTTAAAGCCAGATCGTCACATTGGCCGCTCTTCTCTCTGAAACGGTTACATTTATCGTCTGCAAAGCTATGTCGCGTGCTGCGGTATGCGGAAACACTAAAAGCACCATAGTAGAACACAGAAGAAGCTTCTAAGTTGAAGTAATAGCCAGTAAGAAGTAGTACAATTGAAGTTTTAGTTGTCGATTATTCACTTTTTAGCCATCTTTGGTGGCTTGGACATGACCTAGGACCTTAAGATTTTGCATGAAAGGAGGACTAGCAGCCGCGTTGCATGGCAGAATGTGAAAAGTGTTCATATGTAGTAAAAACCTGAGAAATCCGTCCGTTTCCGTCATTTGTTATCCAATCGACTTAAAGCCAGATCGTCACATTGGCTGTACTTCTCTCTGAAACGGTTACATTTATCGTCTGCAAAGCTATGTCGCGTGCTTCGGTATGCCGAAACACTAAAAGCACCATAGTAGAACACAGAAGAAGCTTCTAATTTGAAGTAATAGCCAGTAAGAAGTAGTACAATTCAAGTTTAGTTATCGATTATTCTTTTTTTAGCCGGCTTTGGTGGCTTGGACATGACCTAGGACCTTAAGATTTTGCATGAAAGGAGGACTAGCAGCCGCGTTGCACGGGAGAATGTGAAAAGTGTTCATATGTAGTAAAAACCTGAGAAATCCGTCCGTTTTCGTCATTTGTTATCGATTCGACTTAAAGCCAGATCGTCACATTGACCGCTCTTCTCTCTGAAACGGTTACATTTATCGTCTGCAAATCTATATCGCGTGCTGCGGTATGCGGAAACACTAAAAGCACCATAGTAGAACACAGAAGAAGCTTCTAAGTTGAAGTAATAGCCAGTAAGAAGTAGTACAATTCAAGTTTTAGTTGTCGATTATTCACTTTTTAGCCATCTTTGGTGGCTTGGACATGACCTAGCACCTTAAGATTTTGCATGAAAGGAGGACTAGCAGCCGAGTTGCATGGGAGAATGCGAAAAGTGTTCATATGTAGTAAAATCCTGAGAAATCTGTCTGTTTTCGTCATTTGTTATCGAATCGACTTAAAGCCAGATCGTCACATTGGGCGCTTTTCACTCTGAGACGGTTACATTTATCGTCTGCAAAGCTATGTCGCGTGCTGCGTTATGCGGAGACACTAAAAGCACCATAGTAGAACTCAGAAGGAGCTTCTAAGTTGAAGTAATAGCCAGTAAGAAGTAGTACAATTCAAGTTTTAGTTGTCGATTATTCACTTTTTAGCCGGCTTTGGTGGCTTGGACATGACCTAGGACCTTAAGATTTTGCATGAAAGGAGGACTAGCAGCCGCGTTGCATGGGAGAATGCGAAAAGTGTTCATATGTAGTAAAATCCTGAGAAATCTGTCTGTTTTCGTCATTTGTTATCGAATCGACTTAAAGCCAGATCGTCACATTGGGCGCTATTCACTATGAGACGGTTACATTTATCGTCTGCAAAGCTATGTCGCGTGCTGCGTTATGCGGAGACACTAAAAGCACCATAGTAGAACTCAGAAGGAGCTTCTAAGTTGAAGTAATAGCCAGTAAGAAGTAGTACAATTCAAGTTTTAGTTGTCGATTATTCACTTTTTAGCCGGCTTTTGTGGCTTGGACATGACATAGGACATTAAGGTTTTGCATGAAAGGAGGACTAGCAGCCGCGTTGCATGGGAGAATGTGAAAAGTGTTCATATGTAGTAAAAACCTGAGAACTCCGTCCGTTTTCGTCATTTGTTATCGAATCCACTTAAGGCCAGATCGTCACATTGGCCGCTTTTCTCTCTGAGACGGTTACATTTATCGTCTGCAAAGCTATGTCGCATGCTGCGGTATGCGGAGACACTAAAAGCACCATAGTAGAACACAGAAGGAGCTTCTAAGTTGAAGTAATAGCCAGTAAGAAGTAGTACAATTCAAGTTTTAGCTGTCGATTATTCACTTTTTAGCCGGCTTTGGTGGCTTGGACATGACCTAGGACATTAAGATTTTGCATGAAAGGAGGACTAGCAGCCGCGCTGCACGGGAGAATGTGAGAGTGTTCATATGTAGGAAAAACCTGAGAAGTCAGTCCGTTTTCGTCATTTGTTATCGAAACGACTTAAGGCCAGATCGTCACATTGGCCGCTTTTCTCTCTGAGACGGTTACATTTATCGTCTGCAAAGCCATGTCGCGTGCTGCGGTATTCGGGGACACTAAAAGCACCATATTAGAACACAGAAGAAGCTTCAAAGTTGAAGCAATAGCCAGTAAGAAGTAGTACAATCCAACTTTTAGTTATCGATTATTCACTTTTTAGCCGCCTTTGGTGGCTTGGACATGACCTAGGACCTTAAGATTTTGCATGAAAGGAGGACTAGCAACCGCGTTGCACGGGAGAATATGAAAAGTGTTCATATGTAGTAAAAACCTGAGAAATCCGTCCGATTTCGTCATTTGTTATCGAATCGATTTAAAGCCAGATCGTCACATTGGCCGCTCTTCTCTCTGAGACGTTTACATTTATCGTCTGCAAAGCTATGTCGCGTGCTGCGGTATGTGGAGACACTAAAAGCACCATATCAGAACACAGAAGATGCTTCTAAGTTGAAGTAATAGCCAGTAAGAAGTACTACTATTTAAGTTTTAGTTGTCGACTAATCACTTTTTAGCCGGCTTTGGTGGCTTGGACATGACCTAGGACCTTAAGATTTTGCATGAAAGGAAGACTAACAGCCGCGTTTACGGGAGAATGTGAAAAGTGTTCATATGTAGTAAAAACGTGAGAAATCCGTCCGGTTTCATCATTTGTTATCGAATCGATTTAAAGCCAGATCGTCACATTGGCCGCTCTTCTCTCTGAAACGGTTACATTTATCGTCTGCCAAGCTATGTCGCATGCTGCGGTATGCGGAAACACTAAAAGCACCATAGTAGAACACAGAAGAAGCTTCCATGTTGAAGTAATAGCCAGTAAGAAGTAGTACAATTCAAGTTTTAGTTATCCATTATTCACTTTTTAGCCGGCTTTGGTGGCTTGGATATGACCTAGGTCCTTAAGATTTTGCATGAAAGGAGGCCTAGCTGCCGCGTTGCACGGAAGAATGTGAAATGTGTTCATATGGAGTAAAAACCTGAGAAATCCGTCCGTTTTCGTCATTTGTTATCGAATCGACTTAAAGCCAGATCGTCACATTGGCCGCTTTTCTCTCTGAGACGGTTACATTTATCGTCTGCAAAGCTATGTCGCGTGCTGCGATATGCGGAGACACTAATAGCACCATAGTAGAACACAGAAGAAACTTCTAAGTTGAAGTAATAGCCAGTAAGAAGTAGAACAATTCAAGTTCTAGTTATTGATTATTCACTTTTTTGGCCGGCTTTGGTGGCTTGGACATGAAGTGGAACCTTAAGATTTTGCATGAAAGTAGGACTAGCAGCCGCGATTCACGGGAGAATGTGAAAAGTGTTCATGTGTAGTGAACACCTGAGAAATCCGTCCGTTTTCGTCATTTGTTATCGAATCGATTTAAAGCCAGATCGTCACACTGGCCGCTTTTCTCTCTGAAACGGTTACATTTATCGTCTGCAAAGCTATGTCGCGTGCTGCGGTATGCGGAAACACTAAAAGCACCATAGTAGAACTCAGAAGAATCTTCTACGTTGAAGTAATAGCCAGTAAGAAGTAGTACAATTCAAGTTTTTCTTGAGGATTAATCACTTTTTAGCCGGCTTTGGTGGCTTGGACATGACTAGGACCTTAAGATTTTGCATGAAAGGAAGACTAGCAGCCGCAATGCACGGGAGAATGTGAAAAGTGTTCATATGTAGTAAAAACGTGAGAAATCCGTCCATTTTCATCATTTGTTATCGAATCGATTTAAAGCCAGATCGTCACATTGGCCGCTCTTCTCTCCGAAACGGTGACATTTATCGTCTGAAAAGCTATGTCGTGTGCTGCGGTATGCGAAAACACTAAAAGCACCATAGTAGAACTCAGAAGAAGCTTCTAAGTTGAAGTAATAGCCAGTAAGAAGTAGTACAATTCAAGTTTTAGTTGTCGATTGTTCACTTTTTAGCCGGCTTTGGTGGCTTGGACATGACCTAGGACCTTAAGATTTTGCATGAAAGGAGGACTAGCAGCCGCGTTGCACGGGAGAATGTGAAAAGTGTTCATATGTAGTAAAAACCTGAGAAATCCGTCCGTTTTCGTCATTTGTTATCGAATTGACTTAAAGCCAGATCGTTATATCGGCCGCTTTTCTCTCTGAGACGGTTACATTTATCGTCTGCAAAGCTATGTCACGTGCTGCGGTATGCGGAGACACTAAAAGCACCATATTAGAACACAGAGGAAGCTTCTAAGTTGCAGTAATAGCCAGTAAGAAGTAGTACAATTCAAGTTTTAGTTATTGATTATTGACTTTTTAGCCGGATTTGGTGGCTTGGACATGAGGTGGAACCTTAAGATTTTGCATGAATGGAGGACTAGCAGCCGCGTTGCACTGGAGAATGTGAAAAGTGTTCATATGTAGTAAAAACCTGAGAACTCCGTCCGTTTTCGTCATTTGTTATCGAATCGACTTAAGGAGAGATCGTCACATTGGCCGCTTTTCTCTCTGAGACGTTTACATTTATCGTCTGCAAAGATATGTCGCATGCTGCGGTATGCGGAGACACTAAAAGCACCATAGTAGAACACAGAAGGAGCTTCTAAGTTGAAGTAATAGCCAGTAAGAAGTAGTACAATTCAAGTTTTAGTTGTCGATTATTCACTTTTTAGCCGGCTTTGGTGGCTTGGACATGACCTAGGACATTAAGATTTTGCATGAAAGGAGGACTAGCAGCCGCGTTGCACGGGAGAATGTGAAAGTGTTCATATGTAAGGAAAACCTGAGAAATCAGTCCGTTTTCGTCAATTGTTATCGAAACGACTTAAGGCCAGATCGTCACATTGGCCGCTTTTCTCTCTGAGACGGTTACATTTATCGTCTGCAAAGCTATGTCGCGTGCTGCGGTATTCGGGGACACTGAAAGCACCATATTAGAACACAGAAGAAGCTTCAAAGTTGAAGCAATAGCCAGTAAGAAGTAGTACAATCCAACTTTTAGTTATCGATCATTCACTTTTTAGCCGCCTTTGGTGGCTTGGACATGACCTAGGACCTTAAGATTTTGCATGAAAGGAGGACTACCAGCCGCGTTGCACGGGAGAATGTGAAAAATGTTCATATGTAGTAAAAACCTGAGACATCCGTCCGTTTTCAACATTTGTTAACGAATCGACTTAAAGCCAGATCGTCACATTGGCCGCTTTTCTCTCTGAGACGGTTACATTTATCGTCTGCAAAGCTATGTCGCGTGCTGCGGTATGGGGAAATACTAAAAGCACCATAGTAGGACACAGAAGAAGCTTGTAAGTTGAAGTAATAACCGGTAAGAAGTAGTACAATTCAAGTTTTAGTTATCGATTATTCACTTTTAAGCCGTCTTTGGTGGCTTGGACATGACCTAGGACCTTAAGATTTTGCTTGAAAGGAGGACTAGCAGCCTCGTTGCACGGGAGAATGTGAAAAGTGTTCATATGTAGTAAAAACCTGAGAAATCCGTCCGCTTCCGCCATTTGTTTGGAATCGACTTAAAGCAAGATCGACACAATGGCTGCTCTTCTCTCTGAAACGGTTGTACTTATCGTCGGCAAAGCTATGTCGCGTGCTGCGGTATGCGGAGACACTAAAAGCACCATAGTAGAACACAGATGAAGCTTCTAAGCTGATGTAATAGCCAGTAAGAAGTAGTACAATTCATGTTATAGGTATCGATTATAGACTTCTTAGCTGGCTTTGGTGACTTGAACATGAGCTAGGACCTTAAGATTCTGCATGAAGGGAGGACTAGCAGCCGAGTTGCACTGGAGAATGTGGAAAATGTTCATATGTAGTAAAAACCTGAGAAATCCTTCCGTTTTCGTCATTTGTTATCGAATTGACTTACAGCCAGATCGTCACATTGGCCGCTCTTCTCTCTGAAACGGTTGTACTTATCGACTGCAAAGCTATGTCGCGGGCTGCGGTATGCGGAGACACTAAAAGCACCATAGTAGAACACAGATGAAGCCTCTAATTTGATGTAATAGCCAGTAAGAAGTAGTATAATTCAAGTTTTAGGTATCGATTATTGACTTTTTAGCTGGCTTTGGTGCCTTGGACATGGCTAGGACCTTAAGATTCTGCATGAAAGGAGGACTAGCAGCCGAGTTGCACGGGAGAATGTGAAAAGTGTTCATATGTAGTACAAACCTTAAAAATCCGTTCGTTATCGTCATTGTTATCGAATCGACTTAAAGCCAGATCGTCACATTGGCCGCTCTTCTCTCTGAAACGGTTGTACTAATCGACTGCAAAGCTATGTCGCGTGCTGCCGTATGCGGAGACACTAGAAGCACCATAGTAGAACACAGATGAAGCTTCTAAGTTGATGTAATAGTCAGTAAGAAGTAGTACAATTCAAGTTTTATTTATTGATTATTGACTTTTTAGCTGGCTTTGGTGCCTTGGACATGAGCTAGGACCTTAAGATTCTGCATGAAAGGAGGACTAGCAGCCGAGTTGCACGGGAGAATGTGAAAAGTGTTCATATGTAATAAAAACCAGAGAAATCCGTCCGTGTTCGACATTTGTTATCGAATCGACTTAAAGCCAGATCGTCACATTGGCCGCCCTTCTCTCTGAAACGATTGTACTTATCGTCTGCAAAGCTATGTCGAGTGCTGCGGCATGCGGCGACACTAAAAGCCCCATAGTAGAACACAGATGAAGCTTCTAAGTTGATGTAATATCCAGTAAGAAGTTGTACAATTCAAGTTATAGGTATCGATTATTGACTTTTTAGCTGGCTTTGGTGCCTTGGACATGAGCTAGGACCTTAAGATTCTGCATGAAAGCAGGACTAGCAACCGAGTTGCATGGGAGAATGTGAAAAGTGTTCATATGTAGTAAAAACCCGAGAAATCCGTCCGTTTTCGTCATTTGTTATCGAATCGACTTAAAGCCAGATCGTCACATTGGCCGCTCTTATCTCCGAAACGGTTGTACTTATCGTCTGAAAGCTATGTCGCGTGCTGTGGTATGCGGCGACGCTAAAAGCACCATAGTAGAACACAGATGAAGCTTCTAAGATGATGTAATAGCCAGTAAGAAGTAGTACAATTCAAGTTTTAGGTATCGATTATTGACTTTTTAGCTGGCTTTGGTGACTTGACCATGAGCTAGGACCTTAAGATTCAGCATGAAAGGCGGAATTGCAGCCGAGTTGCACGGGAGAATGTGAAAAGTGTTCATATGTAGAAAAACCTGAGAAATCCGTTCGTTATCGTCATTTGTTATCGAATCGACTAATAGCCAGATCGTCACATTGGCCGCTGTTCTCTCTGAAACGGTTGTACTTATCGTGTGCAAAGCTATGTCGCGTGCTGCGGTATGAGGAGACACTAAAAGCACCATAGTAGAACACAGATGAAGCTTCTAAGTTGATGTAATAGCCAGTAAGAAGTAGTACAATTCAATTTTTAGTTATCGATTATTGACTTTTTAGCTCTCTTTGGTGCCTTGGACATGAGCTAGGACCATAAGATTCTGCATGAAGGAGGACTAGCAGCCGAGTTGCACGGGAGAATGTGAAAAGTGTTCATATGTCGTAAAAACCTGAGAAATCCGTCGTTTATCGTCATTTGTTATCGAATCGACTTAAAGCCAGATCGTCACATTGGCCGGTTTTCTCTCTGAGACGGTTACATTTATCGTCTGCAAAGCTATGTCGCGTGCTGCGGTATGCGGAGGCACTAAAAGCACCATAGTAGAACGCAGAAGAAGCTTCTAAGTTGAAGTAATAGCAATTAAGAAGTAGTACAATTCAAGTTTTAGTTGTCGATTATTCACATTTTAGCCGGCTTTGGTGGCTTGGACATGTCCTAGGACCTTATGATTCTGTATGAAAGGAGGACTAGCAGCCCAGTTGCACGGGAGAATGTGAAAAGTGTTCATATGTAGTAAAAACCTGAGAAATCCGTCCGTTTCCGCCATTTGTTATGGAATCGACTTAAAGCCAGATCGTCACATTGGCCGCTCTTCTCTCTGAAACGGTTGTACTTATCGTCTGCAAAGCTATGTCGCGTGCTGCGGTATGCGGAGACACTAAAAGCACCATAGTAGAACACAGTTGAAGCTTCTAAGCTGATGTAATAGCCAGTAAGAAGTAGTACAATTCATGTTATAAGTATCGATTATTGACTTCATAGCTGGCTTTGGTGACTTGAACATGAGCTAGGACCTTAAGATTCTGCATGAAAGGAGGACTAGCAGCCGAGTTGCACTGGAGAATGTGGAAAATGTTCATATGTAGTAAAACCCTGAGAAATCCTTCCGTTTTCGTCATTTGTTGTCGAATTGACTTACAGCCAGATCGTCACATTGGCCGCTCTTCTCTCTGAAACGGTTGTACTTATCGACTGCAAAGCTATGTCGCTTGCTGCGGTATGCGGAGACACTAAAAGCACCATAGTGAAACACAGATGAAGCCTCTAATTTGATGTAATAGCCAGTAAGAAGTAGTATAATTCAAGTTTTTGGTATCGATTATTGACTTTTTAGCTGGCTTTGGTGCCTTGGACATGGCTAGGACCTTAAGATTCTGCATGAAAGGAGGACTAGCAGCCGAGTTGCACGGGAGAATGTGAAAAGTGTTCATATGTAGTAAAAACCAGAGAAATCCGTCCGTGTTCGACATTTGTTATCGAATCGACTTAAAGCCAGATCGTCACATTGACAGCCCTTCTATCTGAAACGGTTGTACTTATCGTCTGCAAAGCTACGTCGAGTGCTGCGGCATGCGGAGACACTAAAAGCACCATAGTAGAACACAGATGAAGCTTCTAAGTTGATGTAATAGTCAGTAAGAAGTAGTACAATTCAAGTTTTAGGTATTGATTATTGACTTTTTAGCTGGCTTTGGTGCCTTGGACATGAGCTAGGACCTTAAGATTCTGCATGAAAGGAGGACTAGCAGCCGAGTTGCATGGGAGAATGTGAAAAGTGTTCATATGTAGTAAAAATCAGAGAAATCCGTCCGTTTTCGACATTTGTTATCGAATCGACTTAAAGCCAGATCGTCACATTGGCCGCTCTTCTCTCTGAAACGGTTGTACTTATCGTCTGCAAAGCTATTTTGAGTGCTGCGGCATGCGGAGACACTAAAAGCCCCATAGTAGAACACAGATGAAGCTTCAAAGTTGATGTAATATCCAGTAAGAAGTAGTACAATTCAAGTTATAGGTATCGATTATTGACTTTTTAGCTGGCTTTGGTACCTTGGACATGAGCTAGGACCTTATGATTCTGCATGAAAGGAGGACTAGCAGCCCAGTTGCACGGGAGAATGTGAAAAGTGTTCATATGTAGTAAAAACCTGAGAAATCCGTCCGTTTCCGCCATTTGTTATGGAATCGACTTAAAGCCAGATCGACACATTGGCCGCTCTTCTCTCTGAAACGGTTGTCTTTATCGTCTGCAAAGCTATGTCGCGTGCTGCGATATGTGGAGACACTAAAAGCACTATAGTAGAACAGAGATGAAGCTTCTAAGTTGATGTAATAGCCAGTAAGAAGTAGTACAATTCAAGTTTTAGGTATCGATTGCTGAATTTTTACCCTTCTTTGGTGCCTTAGGCATGAGCTAGGAACTTAAGATTTTGCATGATAGGAGGTCTAGCAGCCGAGTTGCACGGGAGAATGTGAAAAGTGTTCATATGTAGTAAAAACCTAAGAAATCCGTCCGTTTCCGCCATTTGTTATCGAATCGACTTAAAGCCAGATCGTCACATTGGCCGCTCTTCTCTCTGAAACGGTTGTACTTATCGTCTGCAAAGCTATGTCGCGTGCTGCGGTATGCGGAGACACTAAAAGCACCATAGTAGAACACAGATGAAGCTTCTAAGCTGTTGTAATAGCCAGTAAGAAGTAGTACATATCAAGTTATAGGTATCGATTATTGACTTATCAGCTGGCTTTGGTACCTTGGACATGAGCTAGGACCTTATGATTCTGCACGAAAGGAGGACTAGCAGCCCAGTTACACGGGAGAATGTGAAAAGTGTTCATATGTAGTAAAAACGTTAAAAATCCGTCCGTTTCCGCCATTTGTTATCGAATCGACTTAAGGCCAGATCGTCACATTGGACGCTCTTCTCTCTGAAACGGTTGTACTTATCGTCTGCAAATCTATGTCGCGTGCTGCGGTATGCGGAGACACTAAAAGCACCATAGTAGAACACAGATTAAGCTTCTAAGCTGATGTAATAGCCAGTAACAAGTAGTAGAATTCATGTTATAGGTATCGATTATTGATTTCTTAGCTTGCTTTGGTGACTTGAACATGAGCTAGGACCTTAGGATTCTGCATGAAAGGAGGACTAGCAGCCGAGTTGCACTGGAGAATGTGGAAAATGTTCATATGTAGTAAAAACCTGAGAAATCCTTCCGTTTCCGCCATTTGTTATCGAATCCACTTAAAGCCAGATCGTCACATTGGCCGCTCTTCTCTCTCAACCGGTGGTACATATCATCTGCAAAGCTATGTGTCGAGCTGCGGTATGCGGAGACACTAAAAGCACCATAGTAGAACACAGATGAAGTTTCTAAGTTGATGTAATAGCCAGTAAGAAGTAGTACAATTCAAGTTTTAGGTTTCGATTATTGACTTTCTAGCTGGCTTTGGTGCCTTGGACATGAACTAGGACCTTAAGATTCTGCATGAAAGGAGGACTAGCAGCCGAGTTGAACGGGGAGAATGTGAAAAGTGTTCATATGTAGTAAAAACCTGAGAAATCCGTCCGTTTTCGTCATTTGTTATCGAATCGACTTAAAGCCAGATCGACACATTGGCCGCTCTTCTCTCTGAAACGGTAGTACTTATCTTCTGCAAAGCTATGTCGCGTGCTGCGGTATGTGGAGACACTAAAAGCACCATACTAGAACACAGATGAAGCTTCTAAGTTGATGTAATAGCTAGTAAGAAGTAGTACAATTTAAATTTTAGATATCGATTATTGACTTTTTAGCTGGCTTTGGTGCCTTGGACATGAGCTAGGACCTTAAGAATCTGCATGAAAGGAGGACTAGCAGCCGAGTTGCACGGGAGAATGTGAAAAGTGTTCATATGTAGTACAAACCTGAGAAACCCGTCCGTTTTCGTCATTTGTTATCGAATCGACTTAAAGCCAGATCGTCACATTGGCCGCACATCTCTCTGAAACGGTTGTATTTATCGTGTGAAAGATATGTCGCGTGCTGCGGTTTGCGGAGACACTAAAAGCACCATAGTAGAACACAGATGAAGCTTCTAAGATGATGTAATAGCCAGTAAGAATTAGTACAATACCAGTTTTAGGTATTGATTATTGACTTTTTAGCTGGCTTTGTGCCTTGGACATGAGCTAGGACCTTAAGATTCTGCATGAAAGGAGGGCTAGCAGCTGAGTTGCACGGGAGAATGTGAAAAGTGTTCATATGTAGTAAAAACCTGAGAAATCCGTCCGTTTACGTCGTTTGTTATCGAATCGACTTAAAGCCTGATCGTCACATTGGGCGCTCTTTTCTCAGAAACGGTTGCACTTATCGTCTGCAAAGCTATGTCGCGTGCTGCAGTATGCGGAGACACTAAAAGCAGCATAGTAGAACACAGATGAAGCTTCTATGTTGATGTAATAGCTAGTAAGAAGTAGTACAATTGAAATTTTAGATATCGATTATTGACTTTTTAGCTGGCTTTGGTGCCTTGGACATGAGCTAGGACCTTACGATTCTGCATGAAAGGAGGACTAGCAGCCGAGTTGCACGGGAGAATGTGAAAAGTGTTCATATGTAGTAAAAACCAGGGAAATCCGTCCGTGTTCGACATTTGATATCGAATCGACTTAAAGCCAGATCGTCACATTGGCCGCTCTTCTCTCTGAAACAGTTGTACTTATCGTCTGCAAAGCTATGTCGAGTGCTGCGGCATGCGGAGACACTAAAAGCACCATAGTAGAACACAGATGAAGCTTCCAAGTTGATGTAATAGCCAGTTAGAAGTAGTACAATTCAAGTTTTAGGTATCGATTGTTGACTTTTTACCCTTCTTTGGTGCCTTGGGCATGAGCTAGGAACTTAAGATATTGCAAGATAGGAGGTCTAGCAGCCGCGTTGCACGTGAGAATGTGAAAAGTGTTCATATGTAGTAAAAAACTAAGAAATCCGTCCGTTTCCGCCATTTGTTATCGAATCGACTTAAAGCCAGATCGTCACATTGGCCGCTCTTCTCTCTGAAACGGTTGTACTTATCGTCTGCAAAGCTATGTCGCGTGCTGCGGTATGCGGAGACACTAAAAGCACCATAGTAGAACACAGATGAAGCTTCTAAGCTGATGTAATAGCCAGTAAGAAGTAGTACAATTCAAGTTATAGGTATCGATTATTGACTTATCAGCTGGCTTTGGTACCTTGGACATGAGCTAGGACCTTATGATTCTGCACGAAAGGAGGACTAGCAGCCCAGTTACACGGGAGAATGTGAAAAGTGTTCATATGTAGTAAAAACGTTAAAAATCCGTCCGTTTCCGCCATTTGTTATCGAATCGACTTAAGGCCAGATCGTCACATTGGACGCTCTTCTCTCTGAAACGGTTGTACTTATCGTCTGCAAATCTATGTCGCGTGCTGCGGTATGCGGAGACACTAAAAGCACCATAGTAGAACACAGATTAAGCTTCTAAGCTGATGTAATAGCCAGTAACAAGTAGTAGAATTCATGTTATAGGTATCGATTATTGACTTCTTAGCTTGCTTTGGTGACTTGAACATGAGCTAGGACCTTAGGATTCTGCATGAAAGGAGGACTAGCAGCCGAGTTGCACTGGAGAATGTGGAAAATGTTCATATGTAGTAAAAACCTGAGAAATCCTTCCGTTTCCGCCATTTGTTATCGAATCCACTTAAAGCCAGATCGTCACATTGGCCGCTCTTCTCTCTCAACCGGTGGTACTTATCATCTGCAAAGCTATGTGTCGAGCTGCGGTATGCGGAGACACTAAAAGCACCATAGTAGAACACAGATGAAGTTTCTAAGTTGATGTAATAGCCAGTAAGAAGTAGTACAATTCAAGTTTTAGGTTTCGATTATTGACTTTCTAGCTGGCTTTGGTGCCTTGGACATGAACTAGGACCTTAAGATTCTGCATGAAAGGAGGACTAGCAGCCGAGTTGGACGGGAGAATGTGAAAAGTGTTCATATGTAGTAAAAACCTGAGAAATAAGTTCGTTATCGTCATTTGTTATCGAATCGACTTAAAGCCAGATCGTCACATTGGCCGCTCTTCTCTCTGAAACGGTAGTACTTATCTTCTGCAAAGCTATGTCGCGTGCTGCGGTATGTGGAGACACTAAAAGCACCATACTAGAACACAGATGAAGCTTCTAAGTTGATGTAATAGCTAGTAAGAAGTAGTACAACTTAAATTTTAGATATCGATTATTGACTTTTTAGCTGGCTTTGGTGCCTTGGACATGAGCTAGGACCTTAAGAATCTGCATGAAAGGAGGACTAGAAGCCGAGTTGCACGGGAGAATGTGAAAAGTGTTCATATGTAGTAAAAACCTGAGAAACCCGTCCGTTTTCGTCATTTGTTATCGAATCGACTTAAAGCCAGATCGTCACATTGGCCGCACTTCTCTCTGAAACGGTTGTACTTATCGTGTGAAAGATATGTCGCGTGCTGCGGTTTGCGGAGACACTAAAAGCACCATAGTAGAACACAGATGAAGCTTCTAAGATGATGTAATAGCCAGTAAGAATTAGTACAATACCAGTTTTAGGTATTGATTATTGACTTTTTAGCTGGCTTTGGTGCCTTGGACATGAGCTAGGACCTTAAGATTCTGCATGAAAGGAGGGCTAGCAGCTGAGTTGCACGGGAGAATGTGAAAAGTGTTCATATGTAGTAAAAACCTGAGAAATCCGTCCGTTTACGTCGTTTGTTATCGAATCGACTTAAAGCCTGATCGTCACATTGGGCGCTCTTTTCTCAGAAACGATTGCACTTATCGTCTGCAAAGCTATATCGCGTGCTGCAGTATGCGGAGACACTAAAAGCAGCATAGTAGAACACAGATGAAGCTTCTATGTTGATGTAATAGCTAGTAAGAAGTAGTACAATTGAAATTTTAGATATCGATTATTGACTTTTTAGCTGGCTTTGGTGCCTTGGACATGAGCAAGGACCTTACGATTCTGCATGAAAGGAGGACTAGCAGCCGAGTTGCACGGGAGAATGTGAAAAGTGTTCATATGTAGTAAAAACCAGGGAAATCCGTCCGTGTTCGACATTTGATATCGAATCGACTTAAAGCCAGATCGTCACATTGGCCGCTCTTCTCTCTGAAACGGTTGTACTTATCGTCTGCAAAGCTATGTCGCGTGCTGCGGTATGCGGAGACACTAAAAGCACCATAGTAGAACACAGATGAAGCTTCTAAGCTGATGTAATAGCCAGTAAGAAGTAGTACAATTCAAGTTATAGGTATCGATTATTGACTTATCAGCTGGCTTTGGTACTTTGGACATGAGCTAGGACCTTATGATTCTGCACGTAAGGAGGACTAGCAGCCCAGTTACACGGGAGAATGTGAAAAGTGTTCATATGTAGTAAAAACGTTAAAAATCCGTCCGTTTCCGCCATTTGTTATCGAATCGACTTAAGGCCAGATCGTCACATTGGACGCTCTTCTCTCTGAAACGGTTGTACTTATCGTCTGCAAATCTATGTCGCGTGCTGCGGTATGCGGAGACACTAAAAGCACCATAGTAGAACACAGATTAAGCTTCTAAGCTGATGTAATAGCCAGTAACAAGTAGTAGAATTCATGTTATAGGTATCGATTATTGACTTCTTAGCTTGCTTTGGTGACTTGAACATGAGCTAGGACCTTAGGATTCGGCATGAAAGGAGGACTAGCAGCCGAGTTGCACTGGAGAATGTGGAATATGTTCATATGTAGTAAAAACCTGAGAAATCCTTCCGTTTCCGCCATTTGTTATCGAATCCACTTAAAGCCAGATCGTCACATTGGCCGCTCTTCTCTCTCAACCGGTGGTACTTATCATCTGCAAAGCTATGTGTCGAGCTGCGGTATGCGGAGACACTAAAAGCACCATAGTAGAACACAGATGAAGTTTCTAAGTTGATGTAATAGCCAGTAAGAAGTAGTACAATTCAAGTTTTAGGTTTCGATTATTGACTTTCTAGCTGGCTTTGGTGCCTTGGACATGAACTAGGACCTTAAGATTCTGCATGAAAGGAGGACTAGCAGCCGAGTTGAACGGGAGAATGTGAAAAGTGTTCATATGTAGTAAAAACCTGAGAAATAAGTTCGTTATCGTCATTTGTTATCGAATCGACTTAAAGCCAGATCGTCACATCGGCCGCTCTTCTCTCTGAAACGGTAGTACTTATCTTCTGCAAAGCTATGTCGCGTGCTGCGGTATGTGGAGACACTAAAAGCACCATACTAGAACACAGATGAAGCTTCTAAGTTGATGTAATAGCTAGTAAGAAGTAGTACAATTTAAATTTTAGATATCGATTATTGACTTTTTAGCTGGCTTTGGTGCCTTGGACATGAGCTAGGACCTTAAGAATCTGCATGAAAGGAGGACTAGAAGCCGAGTTGCACGGGAGAATGTGAAAATTGTTCATATGTAGTAAAAACCTGAGAAACCCGTCCGTTTTCGTCATTTGTTATCGAATCGACTTAAAGCCAGATCGTCACATTGGCCGCACTTCTCTCTGAAACGGTTGTACTTATCGTGTGAAAGATATGTCGCGTGCTGCGGTTTGCGGAGACACTAAAAGCACCATAGTAGAACACAGATGAAGCTTCTAAGATGATGTAATGGCCAGTAAGAATTAGTACAATACCAGTTTTAGGTATTGATGATTGACTTTTTAGCTGGCTTTGGTGCCTTGGACATGAGCAAGGACCTTAAGATTCTGCATGAAAGGAGGGCTAGCAGCTGAGTTGCACGGGAGAATGTGAAAAGTGTTCATATGTAGTAAAAACCTGAGAAATCCGTCCGTTTACGTCGTTTGTTATCGAATCGACTTAAAGCCTGATCGTAACATTGGGCGCTCTTTTCTCAGAAACGGTTGCACTTATCGTCTGCAAAGCTATGTCGCGTGCTGCAGAATGCGGAGACACTAAAAGCAGCATAGTAGAACACAGATGAAGCTTCTATGTTGATGTAATAGCTAGTAAGAAGTAGTACAATTGAAATTTTAGATATCGATTATTGACTTTTTAGCTGGCTTTGGTGCCTTGGACATGAGCTAGGACCTTACGATTCTGCATGAAAGGAGGACTAGCAGCCGAGTTGCACGGGAGAATGTGAAAAGTGTTCATATGTAGTAAAAACCAGGGAAATCCGTCCGTGTTCGACATTTGTTATCGAATCGACTTAAAGCCAGATCGTCACATTGGCCGCTCTTCTCTCTGAAACAGTTGTACTTATCGTCTGCAAAGCTATGTCGAGTGCTGCGGCATGCGGAGACACTAAAGGCACCATAGTAGAACACAGATGAAGCTTCCAAGTTGATGTAATAGCCAGTAAGAAGTAGTACAATTCAAGTTTTAGGTATCGATTGTTGACTTTTTACCCATCTTTGGTGCCTTGGGCATGAGCTAGGAACTTAAGATTTTGCAAGATAGGAGGTCTAGCAGCCGCGTTGCACGTGAGAATGTGAAAAGTGTTCATATTTAGTAAAAACCTGAGAAATCCGTCCGTTTTCGTCATTTGTTATCGAATCGACTTAAAGCCAGATCGTCACATCGGGCGTTCTACTCTCTAAAACGATTGTACTTATCGTCTGCAAAGCTATTTCGCGTGCTGCGGTATGCGGAGACACTAAAAGCATCATAGTAGAACACAGATGAAGCTTCTAAGTTGATGTAATAGCCAGTAAGAAGTAGTAAAATTCGAGTTATAGGTATCGATTATTGACATTTTAGCTGGCTTTGGTGCCTTGGACATGAGCTAGGACCTTAAAATTCTGCATGAAAGGAGGACTAACAGCCAAGTTGCACGGAAGAATTTGAAAAGTGTTCATATATAGTAAAAACCTGAGAAATACGTCCGTTTTCGTCATTTGTTATCGAATCGACTTAAAGCCAGATCGTTACATTGGCCGCTCTTCTCTCTGAAACGGTTGTACTTATCGTCTGCAAAGCTATGTCGCGTGCTGCGGTATGTGGAGACACTAAAAGCACCATAGTAGGACACAGATGAAGCTGCCAAGTTGATGTAATAGCCAGTAAGAAGTAGTACAATTCAAGTTTCAGGTATCGGTTATTGACTTTTTAGCTGGCTTTGGTGCCTTGGACATGAGCTAGGACCTTAAGATTCTTCATTAATGGAGGACTAGCAGCCGAGTTGCACGGGAGAATGTGAAAAGTGTTCATATGTAGTAAAAGCCTGAGAAATCCGTCCGTGTTCGACATTTGTTATCGAATCGACTTAAACCAGATCGTCACATTGGCCGCTCTTCTCTCTGAAACGGTTGTACTTATTGTCTGCAAAACTATGTCGAGTGCTGCGGTATGCGGAGACACTACAAGCACCATAGTAGAACACAGATGAAGCTTCTAAGTTGATGTAATAGCTAGTAAGAAGTAGTACAATTTAAGTTATAGGTATCGATTATTGACTTTTTAGCTGGCTTTGGTACCTTGGACATGAGCTAGGACCTTATGATTCTGCATGAAAGGAGGACTAGCAGCCAAGTTGCACGGGAGACTGTGAAAAGTGTTCATATGTAGTAAAAACCTGAGAAATCCGTCCGTTTCCGCCATTTGTTATGGAATCGACTTAAAGCCAGATCGTCACATTGGCCGCTCTTCTCTCTGAAACGGTTGTACTTATCGCCTGCAAAGCTATGTCGCGTGCTGCGGTATGCGGAGACACTAAAAGCACCATAGTAGAACACAGATGAAGCTTCTAAGCTGATGTAATAGCCAGTAAGAAGTAGTACAATTCATGTTATAGGTATCGATTATTGACTTCTTAGCTGGCTTTGGTCACTTGAACATGAGCTAGGACCTTAAGATTCTGCATGAAAGGAGGACTAGCAGCCGAGTTGCACGGGAGAATGTTTAAAATGTTCATATGTAGTAAAAACCTGAAAAATCCTTCCGTTTTCGTCATTTGTTATCTTATTGACTTAAAGCCCGATCGTCACATTGGCCGCTCTTCTCTCTGAAACGGTTGTACTTATCGACTGCAAAGCTATGTCGCGTGCTGCGGTATGCGGAGACACTAAAAGCACCATAGTAGAATACAGATGAAGTCTCCAATTTGATGTAATAGCCAGTAAGAAGTAGTATAATTAAGTTTTAGGTATCTATTATTGACTTTTTAGCTGGCTTTGGTGCCTTGGACATGGCTAGAACCTTATGATTCTGCATGAAAGGAGGACTAGCAGCCGAGTTGCACGGGAGAATGTGAAAAGTGTTCATATGTAGTAAAACCCTGAGAAATCCGTCAGTTTCCGCCATTTGTTATGGAATCGACTTAAAGCCAGATCGTCACATTGGCCGCTCTTCTCTCTGGAACGGTTGTACTTATCGTCTGCAAAGCTATGTCGCGTGCTGCGGTATGCGGAGACACTAAAAGCACCATAGTAGAACACAGATGAAGCTTCTAAGTTGATGTAATAGTCAGTAAGAAGTAGTAGAATTCAAGTTTTAGGTATTGATTATTGACTTTTTAGCTGGCTTTGGTGCCTTGGACATGAGCTAGGACCTTAAGATTCTGCATGAAAGGAGGACTAGCAGCCGAGTTGCACGGGAGAATGTGAAAAGTGTTCATATGTAGTAAAAACCTGAGAAATCCGTCCGTGGACGACATTTGTTATCGAATCGACTTAAAGCCAGATCGTCACATTGGCCGCTCTTCTCTCTGAAACGGTTGTACTTATCGTCTGCAAAGCTATGTCGAGTGCTGCGGCATGCGGAGACACTAAAAGAACCATAGTAGAACACAGATGAAGCTTCTAAGTTGATGTAATAGCCAGTAAGAAGTAGTACAATTCAAGTTTTAGGTATCGATTATTGACTTTTTAGCTGGCTTTGGTGCCTTGGACATGAGCTAGGACCTTACGATTCTGCATGAAAGGAGGACTAGCAGCCGAGTTGCACGGGAGAATGTGAAAGGTGTTCATATGTAGTAAAAACCAGGGAAATCCGTCCGTGTTCGACATTTGATATCGAATCGACTTAAAGCCAGATCGTCACATTGGCCGCTCTTCTCTCTGAAACAGTTGTACTTATCGTCTGCAAAGCTATGTCGAGTGCTGCGGCATGCGGAGACACTAAAAGCACCATAGTAGAACACAGATGAAGCTTCCAAGTTGATGTAATAGCCAGTAAGAAGTAGTACATTTCAAGTTTTAGGTATCGATTGTTGACTTTTTACCCTTCTTTGGTGCCTTGGGCATGAGCTAGGAACTTAAGATTTTGCAAGATAGGAGGTCTAGCAGCCGCGTTGCACGTGAGAATGTGAAAAGTGTTCATATGTAGTAAAAACCTAAGAAATCCGTCCGTCTCCGCCATTTGTTATCGAATCGACTTAAAGCCAGATCGTCACATTGGCCGCTCTTCTCTCTGAAACGGTTGTACTTATCGTCTGCAAAGCTATGTCGCGTGCTGCGGTATGCGGAGACACTAAAAGCACCATAGTAGAACACAGATGAAGCTTCTAAGCTGATGTAATAGCCAGTAAGAAGTAGTACATATCAAGTTATAGGTATCGATTATTGACTTATCAGCTGGCTTTGGTACCTTGGACATGAGCTAGGACCTTATGATTCTGCACGAAAGGAGGACTAGCAGCCCAGTTACACGGGAGAATGTGAAAAGTGTTCATATGTAGTAAAAACGTTAAAAATCCGTCCGTTTCCGCCATTTGTTATCGAATCGACTTAAGGCCAGATAGTCACATTGGACGCTCATCTCTCTGAAACGGTTGTACTTATCGTCTGCAAATCTATGTCGCGTGCTGCGGTATGCGGAGACACTAAAAGCACCATAGTAGAACACAGATTAAGCTTCTAAGCTGATGTAATAGCCAGTAACAAGTAGTAGAATTCATGTTATAGGTATCGATTATTGACTTCTTAGCTTGCTTTGGTGACTTGAACATGAGCTAGGACCTTAGGATTCTGCATGAAAGGAGGACTAGCAGCCGAGTTGCACTGGAGAATGTGGAAAATGTTCATATGTAGTAAAAACCTGAGAAATCCTTCCGTTTCCGCCATTTGTTATCGAATCCACTTAAAGCCAGATCGTCACATTGGCCGCTCTTCTCTCTCAACCGGTGGTACTTATCATCTGCAAAGCTATGTGTCGAGCTGCGGTATGCGGAGACACTAAAAGCACCATAGTAGAACACAGATGAAGTTTCTAAGTTGATGTAATAGCCAGTAAGAAGTAGTACAATTCAAGTTTTAGGTTTCGATTATTGACTTTCTAGCTGGCTTTGGTGCCTTGGACACGAACTAGGACCTTAAGATTCTGCATGAAAGGAGGACTAGCAGCCGAGTTGAACGGGAGAATGTGAAAAGTGTTCATATGTAGTAAAAACCTGAGAAATAAGTTCGTTATCGTCATTTCTTATCGAATCGACTTAAAGCCAGATCGTCACATTGGCCGCTCTTCTCTCTGAAACGGTAGTACTTATCTTCTGCAAAGCTATGTCGCGTGCTGCGGTATGTGGAGACACTAAAAGCACCATACTAGAACACAGATGAAGCTTCTAAGTTGATGTAATAGCTAGTAAGAAGTAGTACAATTTAAATTTTAGATATCGATTATTGACTTTTTAGCTGGCTTTGGTGCCTTGGACATGAGCTAGGACCTTAAGAATCTGCATGAAAGGAGGACTAGAAGCCGAGTTGCACGGGAGAATGTGAAAAGTGTTCATATGTAGTAAAAACCTGAGAAACCCGTCCGTTTTCGTCATTTGTTATCGAATCGACTTAAAGCCAGATCGTCACATTGGCCGCACTTCTCTCTGAAACGGTTGTACTTATCGTGTGAAAGATATGTCGCGTGCTGCGGTTTGCGGAGACACTAAAAGCACCATAGTAGAACACAGATGAAGCTTCTAAGATGATGTAATAGCCAGTAAGAATTAGTACAATACCAGTTTTAGGTATTGATTATTGACTTTTTAGCTGGCTTTGGTGCCTTGGACATGAGCTAGGACCTTAAGATTCTGCATGAAAGGAGGGCTAGCAGCTGAGTTGCACGGGAGAATGTGAAAAGTGTTCATATGTAGTAAAAACCTGAGAAATCCGTCCGTTTACGTCGTTTGTTATCGAATCGACTTAAAGCCTGATCGTCACATTGGGCGCTCTTTTCTCAGAAACGGTTGCACTTATCGTCTGAAAAGCTATGTCGCGTGCTGCAGTATGCGGAGACACTAAAAGCAGCATAGTAGAACACAGATGAAGCTTCTATGTTGATGTAATAGCTAGTAAGAAGTAGTACAATTGAAATTTTAGATATCGATTATTGACTTTTTAGCTGGCTTTGGTGCCTTGGACATGAGCTAGGACCTTACGATTCTGCATGAAAGGAGGACTAGCAGCCGAGTTGCACGGGAGAATGTGAAAAGTGTTCATATGTAGTAAAAACCAGGGAAATCCGTCCGTGTTCGACATTTGTTATCGAATCGACTTAAAGCCAGATCGTCGCATTGGCCGCTCTTCTCTCTGAAACAGTTGTACTTATCGTCTGCAAAGCTATGTCGAGTGCTGCGGCATGCGGAGACACTAAAAGCACCATAGTAGAACACAGATGAAGCTTCCAAGTTGATGTAATAGCCAGTAAGAAGTAGTACAATTCAAGTTTTAGGTATCGATTGTTGACTTTTTACCCATCTTTGGTGCCTTGGGCATGAGCTAGGAACTTAAGATTTTGCAAGATAGGAGGTCTAGCAGCCGCGTTGCACGTGAGAATGTGAAAAGTGTTCATATTTAGTAAAAACCTGAGAAATCCGTCCGTTTTCGTCATTTGTTATCGAATCGACTTAAAGCCAGATCGTCACATTGGGCGTTCTACTCTCTAAAACGGTTGTACTTATCGTCTGCAAAGCTATTTCGCGTGCTGCGGTATGCGGAGACACTAAAAGCATCATAGTAGAACACAGATGAAGCTTCTAAGTTGATGTAATAGCCAGTAAGAAGTAGTACAATTCGAGTTATAGGTATCGATTATTGACTTTTTAGCTGGCTTTGGTGCCTTGGACATGAGCTAGGACCTTAAAATTCTGCATGAAAGGAGGACTAACAGCCAAGTTGCACGGAAGAATTTGAAAAGTGTTCATATATAGTAAAAACCTGAGAAATACGTCCGTTTTCGTCATTTGTTATCGAATCGACTTAAAGCCAGATCGTCACATTGGCCGCTCTTCTCTCTGAAACGGTTGTACTTATCGTCTGCAAAGCTATGTCGCGTGCTGCGGTATGTGGAGACACTTAATGCACCATAGTAGGACACAGATGAAGCTGCCAAGTTGATGTAATAGCCAGTAAGAAGTAGTACAATTCAAGTTTCAGGTATCGGTTATTGACTTTTTAGCTGGCTTTGGTGCCTTGGACATGAGCTAGGACCTTAAGATTCTTCATTAATGGAGGACTAGCAGCCGAGTTGCACGGGAGAATGTGAAAAGTGTTCATATGTAGTAAAAGCCTGAGAAATCCGTCCGTGTTCGACATTTGTTATCGAATCGACTTAATCCAGATCGTCACATTGGCCGCTCTTCTCTCTGAAACGGTTGTACTTATTGTCTGCAAAACTATGTCGAGTGCTGCGGTATGCGGAGACACTATAAGCACCATAGTAGAACACAGATGAAGCTTCTAAGTTCATGTAATAGCCAGTAAGAAGTAGTACAATTTAAGTTATAGGTATCGATTATTGACTTTTTAGCTGGCTTTGGTACCTTGGACATGAGCTAGGACCTTATGATTCTGCATGAAAGGAGGACTAGCAGCCAAGTTGCACGGGAGACTGTGAAAAGTGTTCATATGTAGTAAAAACCTGAGAAATCCGTCCGTTTCCGCCATTTGTTATGGAATCGACTTAAAGCCAGATCGTCACATTGGCCGCTCTTCTCTCTGAAACGGTTGTACTTATCGCCTGCAAAGCTATGTCGCGTGCTGCGGTATGCGGAGACACTAAAAGCACCATAGTAGAACACAGATGAAGCTTCTAAGCTGATGTAATAGCCAGTAAGAAGTAGTACAATTCATGTTATAGGTATCGATTATTGACTTCTTAGCTGGCTTTGGTCACTTGAACATGAGCTAGGACCTTAAGATTCTGCATGAAAGGAGGACTAGCAGCCGAGTTGCACGGGAGAATGTTTAAAATGTTCATATGTAGTAAAAACCTGAAAAATCCTTCCGTTTTCGTCATTTGTTATCGAATTGACTTAAAGCCAGATCGTCACATTGGCCGCTCTTCTCTCTGAAACGGTTGTACTTATCGAATGCAAAGCTATGTCGCGCGCTGCGGTATGCGGACACACTAAAAGCACCATACTAGAATACAGATGAAGTCTCCAATTTGATGTAATAGCCAGTAAGAAGTAGTATAATTCAAGTTTTAGGTATCTATTATTGACTTTTTAGCTGGCTGTGGTGCCTTGGACATGGCTAGAACCTTAAGATTCTGCATGAAAGGAGGACTAGCAGCCTAGTTGCACGGGAGAATGTGAAAAGTGTTCATATGTAGTAAAAACCTGAGAAATCCGTCAGTTTCCGCCATTTGTTATGGAATCGACTTAAAGCCAGATCGTCACATTGGCCGCTCTTCTCTCTGGAACGGTTGTACTTATCGTCTGCAAAGCTATGTCGAGTGCTGCGGCATGCGGAGACACTAAAAGCACCATAGTAGAATACAGATGAAGTCTCCAATTTGATGTAATAGCCAGTAAGAAGTAGTACAATTCATGTAATAGGTATCGATTATTGACTTCTTAGCTGGCTTTGGTCACTTGAACATGAGCTAGGACCTTAAGATTCTGCATGAAAGGAGGACTAGCAGCCGAGTTGCACGGGAGAATGTTTAAAATGTTCATATGTAGTAAAAACCTGAAAAATCCTTCCGTTTTCGTCATTTGTTATCTTATTGACTTAAAGCCCGATCGTCACATTGGCCGCTCTTCTCTCTGAAACGGTTGTACTTATCGACTGCAAAGCTATGTCGCGTGCTGCGGTATGCGGAGACACTAAATCACCATAGTAGAATACAGATGAAGTCTCCAATTTGATGTAATAGCCAGTAAGAAGTAGTATAATTAAGTTTTAGGTATCTATTATTGACTTTTTAGCTGGCTTTGGTGCCTTGGACATGGCTAGAACCTTAAGATTCTGCATGAAAGGAGGACTAGCAGCCGAGTTGCACGGGAGAATGTGAAAAGTGTTCATATGTAGTAAAAACCTGAGAAATCCGTCAGTTTCCGCCATTTGTTATGGAATCGACTTAAAGCCAGATCGTCACATTGGCCGCTCTTCTCTCTGGAACGGTTGTTCTTATCGTCTGCAAAGCTATGTCGCGTGCTGCGGTATGTGGAGACACTAAAAGCCCCATAGTAGGACACAGATGAAGCTGCCAAGTTGATGTAATAGCCAGTAAGAAGTAGTACAATTCAAGTTTCAGGTATCGATTATTGACTTTTTAGCTGGCTTTGGTGCCTTGGACATGAGCTAGGACCTTAAGATTCTTCATTAATGGAGGACTAGCAGCCGAGTTGCACGGGAGAATGTGAAAAGTGTTCATATGTAGTAAAAGCCTGAGAAATCCGTCCGTGTTCGACATTTGTTATCGAATCGACTTAAACCAGATCGTCACATTGGCCGCTCTTCTCTCTGAAACGGTTGTACTTATTGTCTGCAAAGCTATGTCGAGTGCTGCGGTATGCGGAGACACTAAAAGCACCATAGTAGAACACAGATGAAGCTTCTAAGTTGATGTAATAGCCAGTAAGAAGTAGTACAATTCGAGTTATAGGTATCGATTATTGACTTTTTAGCTGGCTTTGGTACCTTGTACATGAGCTAGGACCTTATGATTCTGCATGAAAGGAGGACTAGCAGCCCAGTTGCACGGGAGAATGTGAAAAGTGTTCATATGTAGTAAAAACCTGAGAAATCCGTCCGTTTCCGCCATTTGTTATGGAATCGACTTAAAGCCAGATCGTCACATTGGCCGCTCTTCTCTCTGAAACGGTTGTACTTATCGTCTGCAAAGCTATGTCGCGTGCTGCGGTATGCGGAGACACTAAATGCACCATAGTAGAACACAGTTGAAGCTTCTAAGCTGATGTAATAGCCAGTAAGAAGTAGTACAATTCATGTTATAAGTATCGATTATTGACTTCATAGCTGGCTTTGGTGACTTGAACATGAGCTAGGACCTTAAGATTCTGCATGAAAGGAGGACTAGCAGCCGAGTTGCACTGGAGAATGTGGAAAATGTTTATATGTAGTAAAAACCTGAGAAATCCTACCGTTTTCGTCATTTGTTATCGAATTGACTTAAAGCCAGATCGTCACATTGGCCGCTCTTCTCTCTGAAACGGTTGTACTTATCGACTCCAAAGCTATGTCGCGTCCTGCGGTATGCGGAGACACTAAAAGCACCATAGTAGAACACAGATGAAGCCTCTAATTTGATGTAATAGCCATTAAGAAGTAGTATAATTCAAGTTTTAGGTATCGATTATTGACTTTTTAGCTGGCTTTGGTGCCTTGGACATGAGCTAGGACCTTAAGATTCTGCATGAAAGGAGAATTTGCAGCCGTTTTGCACGGCAGAATGTGAAATGTGTTCATATGTAGTAAAAACCAGAGAAATCCGTCCGTGTTCGACATTTGTTATCGAATCGACTTAAAGCCAGATCGTCACATTGGCCGCTCTTCTCTCTGAAACGGTTGTACTTATCGTCTGCAAAGCTATGTCGAGTGCTGCGGCATGCGGAGACACTAAAAGCACCATAGTAGAACACAGATGAAGCTTCTAAGTTGATGTAATAGCCAGTAAGAAGTAGTACAATTCAAGTTTTAGGTATCGATTGTTGACTTTTTACCCTTCTTTGGTGCTTTGGGCATGAGCTAGGAACTTAAGGTTTTACATGATAGGAGGTCTAGCAGCCGCGTTGCACGTGAGAATGTGAAAAGTGTTTATATGTAGTAAAAACCTGAGAAATCCGTCCGTTTTCCTCATTTGTTATCGAATCGACTTAAAGCCAGATCGTCACGTTGGGCGCTCTACTCCCTAAAACGGTTGTACTTATCGTCTGCAAAGCTATGTCGCGTGCTGCGGTATGCGGAGACACTAAAAGCACCATAGTAGAACACACATGAAGCTTCTAAGTTGATGTAATAGCCAGTAAGAAGAAGTACAATTCAAGTTATAGGTATCGATTATTGACTTTTTAGCTGGCTTTGGTGCCTTGGACGTGAGCTAGGACCTTAAAATTCTGCATGAAAGGACGACTAACAGCCAAGTTGCATGGAAGAATGTGAAAAGTGTTCATATATAGTAAAAACCTGCAAAATACGTCCGTTTTGGTCATTTGTTATCGAATCGACTTAAAGCCAGATCGTCACATTGGCCGCTCTTCTCTCTGAAACGGTTGTACTTATCGTCTGCAAAGATATGTCGCGTGCTGCGGTATGTGGAGACACTAAAAGCACCATAGTAGAACACAGATGAAGCTTCCAAGTTGATGTAATAGCCAGTAAAAAGTAGTAAAATTCAAGTTTTATGTATCGATTATTGACTTTTTAGCTGTCTTTGGTGCCTTGGACATGAGCTAGGACCTTAAGATTCTTCATTAATGGAGGACTAGCAGACGAGTTGCACGGGAGAATGTGAAAAGTGTTCATATGTAGTAAAAGCCTGAGAAATCCGTCCGTGTTCGACATTTGTTATCGAATCGACTTAAAGCCAGACCGTCACATTAGCCGCTCTTCTCTCTGAAACGGTTGTACTTATTGTCTGCAAAGTTATGTCGAGCGCTGCTGTATGCGGAGACACTAAAAGCACCATAGTAGAACACAGATGAAGCTTCTAAGTTGATGTAATAGCCAGTAAGAAGTAGTACAATTCAAGTTATAGGTATCGATTATTGACTTTTTAGCTGGCTTTGGTACCTTGTACATGAGCTAGGACCTTATGATTCTGCATAAAAGGAGGACTAGCAGCCGAGTTGCACGGGAGAATGTGAAAAGTGTTCATATGTAGTAAAAACCAAAGAAATCCGTCTGTTTCCGCCATTTGTTATCGAATCGACTTAAAGCCAGATCGTCACATTGGCCGCTCTTCTCTCTGAAACGGTTGTACTTATCGTCTGCAAATCTATGTCGCGTGCTGCGGTATGTGGAGACACTAAAAGCACCATAGTAGAACACAGATGAAGCTTCCAAGTTGATGTAATAGCCAGTAAGAAGTAGTAAAATTCAAGTTTTAGGTATCGATTATTGCTTTTTAGCTGTCTTTGGTGCCTTGGACATGAGCTAGGACCTTAAGATTCTTCATTAATGGAGGACTAGCAGACGAGTTGCACGGGAGAATGTGAAAAGTGTTCATATGTAGTAAAAGCCTGAGAAATCCGTCCGTGTTCGACATTTGTTATCGAATCGACTTAAAGCCAGATCGTCACATTGGCCGCTCTTCTCTCTGAAACGGTTGTACTTATTGTCTGCAAAGCTATGTCGATCGCTGCTGTATGCGGAGACACTAATAGCACCATAGTAGAACACAGATGAAGCTTCTAAGTTGATGTAATAGCCAGTAAGAAGTAGTACAATTCAAGTTATAGGTATCGATTATTGACTTTTTAGCTGGCTTTGGTACCTTGTACATGAGCTAGGACCTTATGATTCTGCATGAAAGGAGGACTAGCAGCCCAGTTGCACGGGAGAATGAGAAAAGTGTTCATATGTAGTAAAAACCGAAGAAATCCGTCTGTTTCCGCCATTTGTTATCGAATCGACTTAAAGCCAGATCGTCACATTGGCCGCACTTCTCTATGAAACGGTTGTACTTATCGCCTGCAAAGCTATGTCGCGTGCTGCGGTATGCGGAGACACTAAAAGCACCATAGTAGAACACAGATGAAGCTTCTAAGTTGATGTAATAGCCAGTAAGAAGTAATACAATTCAAGTTTTAGGTATCGATTATTGACTTTTTAGCTGGCTTTGGTGTCTTGGACATGAGCTAGGGCCTTAAGATTCTGCATGAAAAGAGGACTAGCAGCCGAGTTGCGAGGGAGAAAGTAAAAAGTGTTCATATGTAGTAAAAACCTGAGAAATCCGTCAGTTTCCTCCATTTGTTATGGAATCGACTTAAAGCCAGATCGTCACATTGGCCGCTCTTCTCTCTGAAACGGTTGTACTTATCGTCTGCAAAGCTATGTCGCGTGCTGCGGTATGTGGAGACACTAAAAGCAAAATGGTAGAACACAGATGAAGCTTCTAAGCTGATGTAATAGCCAGTAATAAGTAGTACAATTCAAGTTTTAGGTATCGATTGTTGACTTTTTACCCTTCTTTGGTGCCTTGGGCATCAGCTAGGAACTTACGATTTTACATGATAGGAGGTCTAGCAGCCGCGTTGCACGGGAGAATGTGAAAAGTGTTCATATGTCGTAAAAACCAAAGAAATCCGTCTGTTTCCGCCATTTGTTATCGAATCGACTTAAAGCCAGATCGTCACATTGGCCGCTCTTCTCTCTGAAACGGTTGTACTTAGCGTCTGCAAAGCTATGTCGCATGCTGCGGTATGCGGAGACACTAAAAGCACCATAGTAGAACACAGATGAAGCTTCTAAGCTGATGTAATAGCCAGTAAGAAGTAGTACAATTCGTGTTATAGGTATCGATTATTGACTTCTTAGCTTGCTTTGGTGACTTGACCATGAGCTAGGACCTTATGATTCTGCATAAAAGGAGGACTAGCAGCCGAGTTGCACGGGAGAATGTGAAAAGTGTTCATATGTAGTAAAAACCTTAAAAATCCGTTCGTTATCGTCATTGTTATCGAATCGACTTAAAGCCAGATCGTCACATTAGCCGCTCTTCTCTCTGAAACGGTTGTACTTATCGACTGCAAACCTATGTCGCGTGCTGCGGTATGCGGAGACACTAAAAGCACCATAGTAGAACAAAGATGAAGCTTCTAAGTTGATGTAATAGTCAGTAAGAAGTGGTACAATTTAAGTGTTAGGTATTGATTATTGACTTTTTAGCTGGCTTTGGTGCCTTGGACATGAGCTAGGACCTTAAGATTCTGCATGAAAGGAGAATTTGCAGCCGTTTTGCACGGCAGAATGTTAAATGTGTTCATATGTAGTAAAAACCAGAGAAATCCGTCCGTGTTCGACATTTGTTATCGAATCGACTTAAAGCCAGATCGTCACATTGGCCGCTCTTCTCTCTGAAACGGTTGTACGTATCGTCTGCAAAGCTATGTCGAGTGCTGCGGCATGCGGAGACACTAAAAGCACCATAGTAGAACACAGATGAAGCTTCTAAGTTGATGTAATAGCCAGTAAGAAGAAGTACAATTCAAGTTATAGGTATCGATTATTGACTTTTTAGCTGGCTTTGGTGCCTTGGACGTGAGCTAGGACCTTAAAATTCTGCATGAAAGGACGACTAACAGCCAAGTTGCATGGAAGAATGTGAAAAGTGTTCATATATAGTAAAAACCTGCAAAATACGTCCGTTTTGGTCATTTGTTATCGAATCGACTTAAAGCCAGATCGTCACATTGGCCGCTCTTCTCTCTGAAACGGTTGTACTTATCGTCTGCAAAGATATGTCGCGTGCTGCGGTATGTGGAGACACTAAAAGCACCATAGTAGAACACAGATGAAGCTTCCAAGTTGATGTAATAGCCAGTAAAAAGTAGTAAAATTCAAGTTTTATGTATCGATTATTGACTTTTTAGCTGTCTTTGGTGCCTTGGACATGAGCTAGGACCTTAAGATTCTTCATTAATGGAGGACTAGCAGACGAGTTGCACGGGAGAATGTGAAAAGTGTTCATATGTAGTAAAAGCCTGAGAAATCCGTCCGTGTTCGACATTTGTTATCGAATCGACTTAAAGCCAGACCGTCACATTAGCCGCTCTTCTCTCTGAAACGGTTGTACTTATTGTCTGCAAAGTTATGTCGAGCGCTGCTGTATGCGGAGACACTAAAAGCACCATAGTAGAACACAGATGAAGCTTCTAAGTTGATGTAATAGCCAGTAAGAAGTAGTACAATTCAAGTTATAGGTATCGATTATTGACTTTTTAGCTGGCTTTGGTACCTTGTACATGAGCTAGGACCTTATGATTCTGCATAAAAGGAGGACTAGCAGCCGAGTTGCACGGGAGAATGTGAAAAGTGTTCATATGTAGTAAAAACCAAAGAAATCCGTCTGTTTCCGCCATTTGTTATCGAATCGACTTAAAGCCAGATCGTCACATTGGCCGCTCTTCTCTCTGAAACGGTTGTACTTATCGTCTGCAAATCTATGTCGCGTGCTGCGGTATGTGGAGACACTAAAAGCACCATAGTAGAACACAGATGAAGCTTCCAAGTTGATGTAATAGCCAGTAAGAAGTAGTAAAATTCAAGTTTTAGGTATCGATTATTGCTTTTTAGCTGTCTTTGGTGCCTTGGACATGAGCTAGGACCTTAAGATTCTTCATTAATGGAGGACTAGCAGACGAGTTGCACGGGAGAATGTGAAAAGTGTTCATATGTAGTAAAAGCCTGAGAAATCCGTCCGTGTTCGACATTTGTTATCGAATCGACTTAAAGCCAGATCGTCACATTGGCCGCTCTTCTCTCTGAAACGGTTGTACTTATTGTCTGCAAAGCTATGTCGATCGCTGCTGTATGCGGAGACACTAATAGCACCATAGTAGAACACAGATGAAGCTTCTAAGTTGATGTAATAGCCAGTAAGAAGTAGTACAATTCAAGTTATAGGTATCGATTATTGACTTTTTAGCTGGCTTTGGTACCTTGTACATGAGCTAGGACCTTATGATTCTGCATGAAAGGAGGACTAGCAGCCCAGTTGCACGGGAGAATGAGAAAAGTGTTCATATGTAGTAAAAACCGAAGAAATCCGTCTGTTTCCGCCATTTGTTATCGAATCGACTTAAAGCCAGATCGTCACATTGGCCGCACTTCTCTATGAAACGGTTGTACTTATCGCCTGCAAAGCTATGTCGCGTGCTGCGGTATGCGGAGACACTAAAAGCACCATAGTAGAACACAGATGAAGCTTCTAAGTTGATGTAATAGCCAGTAAGAAGTAATACAATTCAAGTTTTAGGTATCGATTATTGACTTTTTAGCTGGCTTTGGTGTCTTGGACATGAGCTAGGGCCTTAAGATTCTGCATGAAAAGAGGACTAGCAGCCGAGTTGCGAGGGAGAAAGTAAAAAGTGTTCATATGTAGTAAAAACCTGAGAAATCCGTCAGTTTCCTCCATTTGTTATGGAATCGACTTAAAGCCAGATCGTCACATTGGCCGCTCTTCTCTCTGAAACGGTTGTACTTATCGTCTGCAAAGCTATGTCGCGTGCTGCGGTATGTGGAGACACTAAAAGCAAAATGGTAGAACACAGATGAAGCTTCTAAGCTGATGTAATAGCCAGTAATAAGTAGTACAATTCAAGTTTTAGGTATCGATTGTTGACTTTTTACCCTTCTTTGGTGCCTTGGGCATCAGCTAGGAACTTACGATTTTACATGATAGGAGGTCTAGCAGCCGCGTTGCACGGGAGAATGTGAAAAGTGTTCATATGTCGTAAAAACCAAAGAAATCCGTCTGTTTCCGCCATTTGTTATCGAATCGACTTAAAGCCAGATCGTCACATTGGCCGCTCTTCTCTCTGAAACGGTTGTACTTAGCGTCTGCAAAGCTATGTCGCATGCTGCGGTATGCGGAGACACTAAAAGCACCATAGTAGAACACAGATGAAGCTTCTAAGCTGATGTAATAGCCAGTAAGAAGTAGTACAATTCGTGTTATAGGTATCGATTATTGACTTCTTAGCTTGCTTTGGTGACTTGACCATGAGCTAGGACCTTATGATTCTGCATAAAAGGAGGACTAGCAGCCGAGTTGCACGGGAGAATGTGAAAAGTGTTCATATGTAGTAAAAACCTTAAAAATCCGTTCGTTATCGTCATTGTTATCGAATCGACTTAAAGCCAGATCGTCACATTAGCCGCTCTTCTCTCTGAAACGGTTGTACTTATCGACTGCAAACCTATGTCGCGTGCTGCGGTATGCGGAGACACTAAAAGCACCATAGTAGAACAAAGATGAAGCTTCTAAGTTGATGTAATAGTCAGTAAGAAGTGGTACAATTTAAGTGTTAGGTATTGATTATTGACTTTTTAGCTGGCTTTGGTGCCTTGGACATGAGCTAGGACCTTAAGATTCTGCATGAAAGGAGAATTTGCAGCCGTTTTGCACGGCAGAATGTTAAATGTGTTCATATGTAGTAAAAACCAGAGAAATCCGTCCGTGTTCGACATTTGTTATCGAATCGACTTAAAGCCAGATCGTCACATTGGCCGCTCTTCTCTCTGAAACGGTTGTACGTATCGTCTGCAAAGCTATGTCGAGTGCTGCGGCATGCGGAGACACTAAAAGCACCATAGTAGAACACAGATGAAGCTTCTAATTTGATGTAATTGCCAGTAAGAAGTAGTACAATTCAAGTTTTAGGTATCGATTGTTGACTTTTTACCCTTCTTTGGTGCTTTGGGCATGAGCTAGGAACTTAAGATTTTACATGATAGTAGGTCTAGCAGCCGCGTTGCACGTGAGAATGTGAAAAGTGTTTATATGTAGTAAAAACCTGAGAAATCCGTCCGCTTTCCTCATTTGTTATCGAATCGACTTAAAGCCAGATCGTCACGTTGGCCGCTCTTCTCTCTGAAACGGTTGTACTTATCGTCTGCAAAGCTATGTCGCGTGCTGCGGTATGTGGAGACACTAAAAGCACCATAGTAGAACACAGATGAAGCTTCCAAGTTGATGTAATGGCCAGTAAGAAGTAGTAAAATTCAAGTTTTAGGTATCGATTATTGCTTTTTAGCTGTCTTTGGTGCCTTGGACATGAGCTAGGACCTTAAGATTCTTCATTAATGGAGGACTAGCAGACGAGTTGCACGGGAGAATGTGAAAAGTGTTCATATGTAGTAAAAGCCTGAGAAATCCGTCCGTGTTCGACATTTGTTATCGAATCGACTTAAAGCCAGATCGTCATATTGGCCGCTCTTCTCTCTGAAACGGTTGTACTTATTGTCTGCAAAGCTATGTCGAGCGCTGCTGTATGCGGAGACACTAATAGCACCATAGTAGAACACAGATGAAGCTTCTAAGTTGATATAATAGCCAGTAAGAAGTAGTACAATTCAAGTTATAGGTATCGATTATTGACTTTTTAGCTGGCTTTGGTGTCTTGGACATGAGCTAGGGCCTTAAGATTCTGCATGAAAAGAGGACTAGCAGCCGAGTTGCACTGCAGAATGTGAAAAGTGTTCATATGTAGTAAAAACCTGAGAAATCCGTCCGTGTTCGACATTTGTTATCGAATCGACTTAAAGCCAGATCGTCACATTGGCCGCTCTTCTCTCTGAAACGGTTGTACTTATCGTCTGCAAAGCTATGTCGAGTGCTGCGGCATGCGGAGACACTAAAAGCACCATAGTAGAACACAGATGAAGCTTCTAAGCTGATATAATAGCCAGTAAGAAGTAGTACAATTCGTGTTATAGGTATCGAATATTGACTTCTTAGTTTGCTTTGGTGACTTGACCATGAGCTAGGACCTTAAGATTCTGCATGAAAGGAGGACTAGCAGCCGAGTTGCACGGGAGAATGTGGAAAATGTTCATATGTAGTAAAAACCTGAGAAATCCTTCCGTTTTCGTCATTTGTTATCGAATTGACTTAAAGCCAGATCGTCACATTGGCCGCTCTTCTCTCTGAAACGATTGTACTTATCGTCTGCAAAGCTATGTCGCGTGCTGCGGTATGCGGAGACACTAAAAGCATTATAGTAGAACACAGATGAAGCCTCTAATTTGATGTAATAGCCAGTAAGAAGTAGTATAATTCAAGTTTTAGGTATCGATTATTGACTTTTTTGCTGGCTTTGGTGCCTTGGACATGGCTAGGACCTTAAGATTCTGCATGAAAGGAGGTCTAGCAGCCGAGTTGCACGGGAGAATGTGAAAAGTGTTCATATGTAGTAAAAACCTTAAAAATTTGTTCGTTATCGTCATTGTTATCGAATCGACTTAAAGCCAGATCGTCACATTGGCCTCTCTTCTCTCTCAAACGGTTGTACTTATCCACTGCAAAGCTATGTCGCGTGCTGCGGTATGCGGAGACACTAAAAGCACCATAGTAGAACACAGATGAAGCTTCTAAGTTGATGTAATAGTAAGTAAGAAGTAGTACAATTCAAGTTTTAGGTATTGATTATTGACTTTTTAGCTGGCTTTGGTGCCTTAGACATGAGCTAGGACCTTAAGATTCTGCATGAAAGGAGGACTAGCAGCCGAGTTGCACGGGAGAATATGAAAAGTGTTCATATGTAGTAAAAACCAGAGAAATCCGTCCGTGTTCGACATTTGTTATCGAATCGACTTAAAGCCAGATCGTAACATTGGCCGCTCTTCTCTGTGAAACGGTTGTACTTATCGTCTGCAAAGCTATGTCACGTGCTGCGGTATGTGGAGACACTAAAAGCACCATAGTAGAAGACAGATGAAGCTTCCAAGTTGATGTAATAGCCAGTAAGAAGTAGTACAATTCAAGTTTTAGGTATCGATTATTGACTTTTTAGCTGTCTTTGGTGCCTTGGACATGAGCTAGGACCTTAAGATTCTTCATTAATGGAGGACTAGCAGCCGAGTTGCACGGGAGAATGTGAAAAGTGTTCATATGTAGTAAAAGCCTAAGAAATCCGGCTGTTTCCGCCATCTGTTATCGAATCGACTTAAAGCCAGATCGTCACATTGGCCGCTCTTCTCTCTGAAACGGTTGTACTTATCGTCTGCAAAGCTATGTCGCGTGCTGCGGTATGCGGAGACACTAAAAGCACCATAGTAGAACACAGATGAAGCTTCTAAGTTGATGTAATAGCCAGTAAGAAGTAGTACAATTCAAGTTTTAGGTATCGATTATTGAATTTTTAGCTGGCTTTGGTGCCTTGGACATGAACTAGGGCCTTAAGATTCTACATGAAGGGAGGACTAGCAGCCGAGTTGTGAGGGAGAAAGTGAAAAGTGTTCATATGTAGTAAAAACCTGAGAAATCCGTCCGTTTTCCTCATTTGTTATCGAATCGACTTAAAGCCAGATCGTCACGTTAGGCGCTCTACTCTCTAAAACGGTTGTACTTATCGTCTGCAAAGCTATGTCGCGTGCTGCGGTATGCGGAGACACTAAAAGCACCATAGTAGAACACACATGAAGCTTCTAAGTTGATGTAATAGCCAGTAAGAAGTAGTACAATTCAAGTTATAGGTATCGATTATTGACTTTTTAGCTGGCTTTGGTACCTTGTACATGAGCTAGGACCTTATGATTCTGCATGAAAGGAGAACTAGCAGCCCAGTTGCACGGGAGAATGTGAAAAGTGTTCATATGTAGTAAAAACCAAAGAAATCCGTCTGTTTCCGCCATTTGTTATCGAATCGACTTAAAGCCAGATCGTCACATTGGCCGCTCTTCTCTCTGAAACGGTTGTACTTATCGTCTGCAAAGCTATGTCGCTTGCTGCGGTATGCGGAGACACTAAAAGCACCATAGTAGAACACAGATGAAGCTTCTAAGCTGATGTAATAGCCAGTAAGGAGTAGTACAATTCGTGTTATAGCTATCGATTATTGACTTCTTAGCTTGCTTTGGTGACTTGACCATGAGCTAGGACCTTAAGATTCTGCATGAAAGGAGGACTAGCAGCCGAGTTGCACTGGAGAATGTGAAAAGTGTTCATATGTAGTAAAAACCTGAGAAATCCGTCAGTTTCCGCCATTTGTTATGGAATCGACTTAAAAATAGTTCGTCACATTGGCCGCTCTTCTCTCTGAAACGGTTGTACTTATCGTCTGCAAAGCTATGTCGCGTGCTGCGGTATGCGGACACACTAAAAGCACCATAGTAGAACACAGATGAAGCTTCTAAGCTGATGTAATAGCAAGTAAGAAGTAGTACAATTCATGTTATAAGTATCGATTATTGGCTTCTTAGCTGGCTTTGGTGACTTGAACATGAGCTAGGACCATAAGATTCTGCATGAAAGGAGGACTAGCAGCCGAGTTGCACTGGAGAATGTGAAAAGTGTTCATATGTAGTAAAAACCTTAAAAATTTGTTCGTTATCGTCATTGTTATCGAATCGACTTAAAGCCAGATCGTCACATTGGCCTCTCTTCTCTCTCAAACGGTTGTACTTATCGACTGCAAAGCTATGTCGCGTGCTGCGGTATGCGGAGACACTAAAAGATCCATAGTAGAACACAGATGAAGCTTCTAAGTTGATGTAATAGTCAGTAAGAAGTAGTTCAATTCAAGTTTTAGGTATCGATTGTTGACTTTTTACCCTTCTTTGGTGCCTTGGGCATCAGCTAGGAACTTAAAATTTTACATGATAGGAGGTCTAGCAGCCGCGTTGCACGGGAGAATGTGAAAAGTGTTCATATGTAGTAAAAACCAAAGAAATCCGTCTGTTTCCGCCATTTGTTATCGAATCGACTTAAAGCCAGATCGTCACATTGGCCGCTCTTCTCTCTGAAACGGTTGTACTTAGCGTCTGCAAAGCTATGTCGCGTGCTGCGGTATGCGGAGACACTAAAAGCACCATAGTAGAACACAGATGAAGCTTCTAAGCTGATGTAATAGCCAGTAAGAAGTAGTACAATTCGTGTTATAGGTATCGAATATTGACTTCTTAGCTTGCTTTGGTGACTTGACCATGAGCTAGGACCTTAAGATTCTGCATGAAAGGAGGACTAGCAGCCGAGTTGCACGGGAGAATGTGGAAAATGTTCATATGTAGTAAAAACCTGAGAAATCCTTCCGTTTTCGTCATTTGTTATCGAATTGACTTAAAGCCAGATCGTCACATTGGCCGCTCTTCTCGCTGAAACGATTGTACTTATCGTCTGCAAAGCTATGTCGCGTGCTGCGGTATGCGGAGACACTAAAAGCATTATAGTAGAACACAGATGAAGCCTCTAATTTGATGTAATAGCCAGTAAGAAGTAGTATAATTCAAGTTTTAGGTATCGATTATTGACTTTTTTGCTGGCTTTGGTGCCTTGGACATGGCTAGGACCTTAAGATTCTGCATGAAAGGAGGACTAGCAGCCGAGTTGCACGGGAGAATGTGAAAAGTGTTCATATGTAGTAAAAACCTTAAAAATTTGTTCGTTATCGTCATTGTTATCGAATCGACTTAAAGCCAGATCGTCACATTGGCCTCTCTTCTCTCTCAAACGGTTGTACTTATCGACTGCAAAGCTATGTCGCGTGCTGCGGTATGCGGAGACACTAAAAGCACCATAGTAGAACACAGACGAAGCTTCTAAGTTGATGTAATAGTCAGTAAGAAGTAGTACAATTCAAGTTTTAGGTATTGATTATTGACTTTTTAGCTGGCTTTGGTGCCTTAGACATGAGCTAGGACCTTAAGATTCTGCATGAAAGGAGGACTAGCAGCCGAGTTGCACGGGAGAATATGAAAAGTGTTCATATGTAGTAAAAACCAGAGAAATCCGTCCGTGTTCGACATTTGTTATCGAATCGACTTAAAGCCAGATCGTAACATTGGCCGCTCTTCTCTGTGAAACGGTTGTACTTATCGTCTGCAAAGCTATGTCACGTGCTGCGGTATGTGGAGACACCAAAAGCACCATAGTAGAAGAGAGATGAAGCTTCCAAGTTGATGTAATAGCCAGTAAGAAGTAGTACAATTCAAGTTTTAGTTATCGATTATTGACTTTTTAGCTGTCTTTGGTGCCTTGGACATGAGCTAGGACCTTAAGATTCTTCATTAATGGAGGACTAGCAGCCGAGTTGCACGGGAGAATGTGAAAAGTGTTCATATGTAGTAAAAGCCTGAGAAATCCGTCCGTGTTCGACATTTGTTATCGAATCGACTTAAAGCCTGATCGTCACATTTGCCGCTCTTCTCTCTGCAACGGTTGTACTTATTGTCTGCAAAGCTATGTCGAGTGCTGCTGTATGTGGAGACACTAAAAGCAACATAGTGGAACACACATGAAGCTTCTAAGTTGATGTAATAGCCAGTCAGAAGAAGTACAATTCAAGTTATAGGTATCGATTATTTACTTTTTAGCTGGCTTTGGTACCTTGTACATGAGCTAGGACCTTATGATTCTGCATGAAAGGAGGACTAGCAGCCCAGTTGCACGGGAGAATGTGAAAAGTGTTCATATGTAGTAAAAACCAAAGACATCCGTCTGTTTCCGCCATTTGTTATCGAATCGACTTAAAGCCAGATCGTCACATTGGCCGCTCTTCTCTCTGAAACGGTTGTACTTATCGTCTGCAAAGCTATGTCGCGTGCTGCGGTATGCGGAGACACTAAAAGCACCATAGTAGAACACAGATGAAGCTTCTAAGCTGATGTAATAGCCAGTAAGGAGTAGTACAATTCGTGTTATAGGTATCGATTATTGACTTCTTAGCTTGCTTTGGTGACTTGACCATGCGCTAGGACCTTAAGATTCTGCATGAAAGGAGGACTAGCAGCCGAGTTGCACGGGAGAATGTGGAAAATGTTCATATGTAGTAAAGACCTGAGAAATCCTTCCGTTTTCGTCATTTGTTATCGAATTGACTTAAAGCCAGATCGTCACATTGGCCGCTCTTCTCTCTGAAACGGTTGTACTTATCGTCTGCAAAGCTATGTCGCGTGCTGCGGTATGCGGAGACACTAAAAGCACCATAGTAGAACACAGATGAAGCTTCTAAGTTGATGTAATAGCCAGTAAGATGTAGTACAATTCAAGTTTTAGGTATCGATTATTGAATTTTTAGCTGGCTTTGGTGCCTTAGGCATGAACTAGGGCCTTAAGATTCTACATGAAAGGAGGACTAGCAGCCGAGTTGCGAGGGAGAAAGTGAAAAGTGTTCATATGTAGTAAAAACCTGAGAAATCCGTCAGTTTCCGCCATTTGTTATGGAATCGACTTAAAGTTAGTTCGTCACATTGGCCGCTCTTCTCTCTGAAACGGTTGTACTTATCGTCTGCAAAGCTATGTCGCGTGCTGCGGTATGCGGACACACTAAAAGCACCATAGTAGAACACAGATGAAGCTTCTAAGCTGATGTAATAGCAAGTAAGAAGTAGTACAATTCATGTTATAAGTATCGATTATTGGCTTCTTAGCTGGCTTTGGTGACTTGAACATGAGCTAGGACCATAAGATTCTGCATGAAAGGAGGACTAGCAGCCGAGTTGCACTGGAGAATGTGAAAAGTGTTCATATGTAGTAAAAACCTTAAAAATTTGTTCGTTATCGTCATTGTTATCGAATCGACTTAAAGCCAGATCGTCACATTGGCCTCTCTTCTCTCTCAAACGGTTGTACTTATCGACTGCAAAGCTATGTCGCGTGCTGCGGTATGCGGAGACACTAAAAGCACCATAGTAGAACACAGATGAAGCTTCTAAGTTGATGTAATAGTCAGTAAGAAGTAGTACAATTCAAGTTTTAGGTATCGATTGTTGACTTTTTACCCTTCTTTGGTGCCTTGGGCATCAGCTAGGAACATAAGATTTTACATGATAGGAGGTCTAGCAGCCGCGTTGCACGGGAGAATGTGAAAAGTGTTCATATGTAGTAAAAACCAAAGAAATCCGTCTGTTTCCGCCATTTGTTATCGAATCGACTTAAAGCCAGATCGTCACATTGGCCGCTCTTCTCTCTGAAACGGTTGTACTTAGCGTCTGCAAAGCTATGTCGCGTGCTGCGGTATGCGGAGACACTAAAAGCACCATAGTAGAACACAGATGAAGCTTCTAAGCTGATGTAATAGCCAGTAAGAAGTAGTACAATTCGTGTTATAGGTATCGAATATTGACTTCTTAGCTTGCTTTGGTGACTTGACCATGAGCTAGGACCTTAAGATTCTGCATGAAAGGAGGACTAGCAGCCGAGTTGCACGGGAGAATGTGGAAAATGTTCATATGTAGTAAAAACCTGAGAAATCCTTCCGTTTTCGTCATTTGTTATCGAATTGACTTAAAGCCAGATCGTCACATTGGCCGCTCTTCTCTCTGAAACGATTGTACTTATCGTCTGCAAAGCTATGTCGCGTGCAGCGGTATGCGGAGACACTAAAAGCATTATAGTAGAACACAGATGAAGCCTCTAATTTGATGTAATAGCCAGTAAGAAGTAGTATAATTCAAGTTTTAGGTATCGATTATTGACTTTTTTGCTGGCTTTGGTGCCTTGGACATGGCTAGGACCTTAAGATTCTGCATGAAAGGAGGACTAGCAGCCGAGTTGCACGGGAGAATGTGAAAAGTGTTCATATGTAGTAAAAACCTTAAAAATTTGTTCGTTATCGTCATTGTTATCGAATCGACTTAAAGCCAGATCGTCACATTGGCCTGTCTTCTCTCTCAAACGGTTGTACTTATCGACTGCAAAGCTATGTCGCGTGCTGCGGTATGCGGAGACACTAAAAGCACCATAGTAGAACACAGACGAAGCTTCTAAGTTGATGTAATAGTCAGTAAGAAGTAGTACAATTCAAGTTTTAGGTATTGATTATTGACTTTTTAGCTGGCTTTGGTGCCTTAGACATGAGCTAGGACCTTAAGATTCTGCATGAAAGGAGGACTAGCAGCCGAGTTGCACGGGAGAATATGAAAAGTGTTCATATGTAGTAAAAACCAGAGAAATCCGTCCGTGTTCGACATTTGTTATCGAATCGACTTAAAGCCAGATCGTAACATTGGCCGCTCTTCTCTGTGAAACGGTTGTACTTATCGTCTGCAAAGCTATGTCACGTGCTGCGGTATGTGGAGACACCAAAAGCACCATAGTAGAAGACAGATGAAGCTTCCAAGTTGATGTAATAGCCAGTAAGAAGTAGTACAATTCAAGTTTTAGTTATCGATTATTGACTTTTTAGCTGTCTTTGGTGCCTTGGACATGAGCTAGGACCTTAAGATTCTTCATTAATGGAGGACTAGCAGCCGAGTTGCACGGGAGAATGTGAAAAGTGTTCATATGTAGTAAAAGCCTGAGAAATCCGTCCGTGTTCGACATTTGTTATCGAATCGACTTAAAGCCTGATCGTCACATTTGCCGCTCTTCTCTCTGCAACGGTTGTACTTATTGTCTGCAAAGCTATGTCGAGTGCTGCTGTATGTGGAAACACTAAAAGCAACATAGTAGAACACAGATGAAGCTTCTAAGTTGATGTAATAGCCAGTAAGAAGTAGTACAATTCCAGTTATAGGTATCGATTATTGACTTTTTAGCTGGCTTTGGTACCTTGGACATGAGCTAGGACCTTATGATTCTGCATGAAAGGAGGACTAGCAGCCCAATTGCACGGGAGAATGTGAAAAGTGTTCATATGTAGTAAAAACCTAAGAAATCCGGCTGTTTCCGCCATCTGTTATCGAATCGACTTAAAGCCAGATCGTAACATTGGCCGCTCTTCTCTCTGAAAGGGTTGTACTTATCGTCTGCAAAGCTATGTCGCGTACTGCGGTATGCGGAGACACTAAAAGCACCATAGTAGAACACAGATGAAGCTTCTAAGTTGATGTAATAGTCAGTAAGAAGTAGTACAATTCAAGTTTTAGGTATCGATTGTTGACTTCTTACCCTTCTTTGGTGCCTTGGGCATGAGCTAGGATCTTAAGATTTTGCATGATAGGAGGTCTAGCAGCCGCGTTGCACGTGAGAATGTGAAAAGTGTTCATATGTAGTAAAAACCTGAGAAATCCGTTCGTTATCGTCATTTGTTATCGAATCGACTTAAAGCCAGATCGTCACATTAGCCGCTCTTCTCTCTGAAACGGTTGTACTTATCGACTGCAAAGCTATGTCGCGTGCTACGGTAGGCGGAGACACTAAAAGCACCATAGTAGAACACAGATGAAGCTTCTAAGTGGATGTAATAGCCAGTAAGAAGTAGTACCATTCAAGTTTTAGGTATCGATTATTAACTTTTTAGCTGGCTTTGGTGCCTTGGACATGAGCTAGGACCTTAAGATTCTGCATGAAAGGAGGACTAGCAGCCGAGATGCACGGGAGAATGTGAAAAGTGTTCATATGTAGTAAAAACCAGAGAAATCCGTCCGTGTTCGACATTTGTTATCGAATTGACTTAAAGCCAGATCGTCACATTGGCCGCTCTTCTCTTTGAAACGGTGGTACTTATCGTCTGCAAAGCTACGTGTCGTGCTGCGGTATGCGGAGACACTAAAAGCACCATAGTAGAACGCAGATGAAGCTTCTAAGATGATGTAATAGTCATTAAGAAGTAGTACAATTCCAGTTTTAGGTATCGATTATTGACTTTTTAGCTGGCTTTGGTGCCTTGGACATGAGTTAGGACCATAAGATTCTGCATGAAAGGAGGTCTAGAAGCCGAGTTGTACGGGAGAATGTGAAAAGTGTTCATATGTAGTAAAAACCTGAGAAATCCGTCCGTTTTCGTCATTTGTTATCGAATCGACTTAAAGCCAGATCGTCACATTGGGCGCTCTACTCTCTAAAACGGTTGTACTTATCGTCTGCAAAGCTATGTCGCGAGCTGCGGTATGCGGAGACACTAAAAGCACCATAGTAGAATACAGATGAAGCTCTAAGTTGATGTAATAGCCAGTAAGAAGTAGTACAATTCAAGTTATAGGTATCGATTATTGACTTTTTAGCTTGCTTTGGTACCTTGGACATGAGCTAGGACCTTAAGATTCTGCATGAAAGTAGGACTAGCTGCCGAGTTGTACGGGAGAATGTGAAAAGTGTTCTTATGTAGTAAAAACCTGAGAAATCCGTCCGTTTTCGTCATTTGTTATCGAATCGATTTAAAGCCAGATCGTCACATTGGGCGCTCTACTCTCTAAAACGGTTGTACTTATCGTCTGCAAAGCTATGTCGCGCGCTGCGGTATGCGGAGACACTAAAAGCACCATAGTAGAATACAGATGAAGCTTCTAAGTTGATGTAATAGCCAGTAAGAAGTAGTACAATTCAAGTTATAGGTATCGATTATTGACTTTTTAGCTGGCTTTGGTACCTTGGACATGAGTTAGGACCTTAAGATTCTGCATGAAAGGAGGTCTAGAAGCCGAGTTGTACGGGAGAATGTGAAAAGTGTTCATATGTAGTAAAAACCTGAGAAATCCGTCCGTTTTCGTCATTTGTTATCGAATCGACTTAAAGCCAGATCGTCACATTGGCCGCTCTTCTCTCTGAAACATTTGTACTTATCTTCTGCAAAGCTATGTCGCGTGCTGCGGTATGTGGAGACACTAAAAGCACCATAGTAGAACACAGATGAAGCTTCTAATTTGATGTAATAACTAGTAAGAAGTAGTACCATTCAAGTTTTAGGTATCGATTATTCACTTTTTAGCTGGCTTTGGTGCCTTGGACATGAGCTAGGACCTTAAGATTCTGCATGAAAGGAGGACTAGCAGCCGAGTTGCATGGGAGAATGTGAAAAGTGTTCATATGTAGTAAAAACCTGAGATATCCGTCCGTTTTCGTCATTTGTTATCGAATCGACTTAAAGCCAGATCGTCACATTGGCCGCTCTTCTCTCTGAAACGGTTGTACTTATCGTCTGCAAAGCTATGTCGCGTGCTGCGGTATGCGGAGACACTAAAAGCATCATAGTAGAACACAGATGAAGCTTCTAAGTTGATGTAATAGCCAGTAAGAAGTAGTACAATTCAAGTTTTAGGTATCGATTATTGAATTTTTAGCTGGCTTTGGTGCCTTGGACATGAACTAGGGCCTTAAGATTCTACATGAAAGGAGGACTAGCAGCCGAGTTGCGAGGGAGAAAGTGAAAAGTGTTCATATGTAGTAAAAACCTGAGAAATCCGTCAGTTTCCGCCATTTGTTATGGAATCGACTTAAAGTTAGTTCGTCACATTGGCCGCTCTTCTCTCTGAAACGGTTGTACTTATCGTCTGCAAAGCTATGTCGCGTGCTGCGGTATGCGGACACACTAAAAGCACCATAGTAGAACACAGATGAAGCTTCTAAGCTGATGTAAAAGCAAGTAAGAAGTAGTACAATTCATGTTATAAGTATCGATTATTGGCTTCTTAGCTGGCTTTGGTGACTTGAACATGAGCTAGGACCATAAGATTCTGCATGAAAGGAGGACTAGCAGCCGAGTTGCACTGGAGAATGTGAAAAGTGTTCATATGTAGTAAAAACCTTAAAAATTTGTTCGTTATCGTCATTGTTATCGAATCGACTTAAAGCCAGATCGTCACATTGTCCTCTCTTCTCTCTCAAACGGTTGTACTTATCGACTGCAAAGCTATGTCGCGTGCTGCGGTATGCGGAGACACTAAAAGCACCATAGTAGAACACAGATGAAGCTTCTAAGTTGATGTAATAGTCAGTAAGAAGTAGTACAATTCAAGTTTTAGGTATCGATTGTTGACTTCTTACCCTTCTTTGGTGCCTTGGGCATGAGCTAGGATCTTAAGATTTTGCATGATAGGAGGTCTAGCAGCCGCGTTGCACGTGAGAATGTGAAAAGTGTTCATATGTAGTAAAAACCTGAGAAATCCGTTCGTTATCGTCATTTGTTATCGAATCGACTTAAAGCCAGATCGTCACATTAGCCGCTCTTCTCTCTGAAACGGTTGTACTTATCGACTGCAAAGCTATGTCGCGTGCTACGGTATGCGGAGACACTAAAAGCACCATAGTAGAACACAGATGAAGCTTCTAAGTGGATGTAATAGCCAGTAAGAAGTAGTACCATTCAAGTTTTAGGTATCGATTATTAACTTTTTAGCTGGCTTTGGTGCCTTGGACATGAGCTAGGACCTTAAGATTCTGCATGAAAGGAGGACTAGCAGCCGAGATGCACGGGAGAATGTGAAAAGTGTTCATATGTAGTAAAAACCAGAGAAATTCGTCCGTGTTCGACATTTGTTATCGAATCGACTTAAAGCCAGATCGTCACATTGGCCGCTCTTCTCTTTGAAACGGTGGTACTTATCGTCTGCAAAGCTACGTGTCGTGCTGCGGTATGCGGAGACACTAAAAGCACCATAGTAGAACGCAGATGAAGCTTCTAAGATGATGTAATAGTCATTAAGAAGTAGTACAATTCCAGTTTTAGGTATCGATTATTGACTTTTTAGCTGGCTTTGGTGCCTTGGACATGAGTTAGGACCTTAAGATTCTGCATGAAAGGAGGTCTAGAAGCCGAGTTGTACGGGAGAATGTGAAAAGTGTTCATATGTAGTAAAAACCTGAGAAATCCGTCCGTTTTCGTCATTTGTTATCGAATCGACTTAAAGCCAGATCGTCACATTGGGCGCTCTACTCTCTAAAACGGTTGTACTTATCGTCTGCAAAGCTATGTCGCGAGCTGCGGTATGCGGAGACACTAAAAGCACCATAGTAGAATACAGATGAAGCTCTAAGTTGATGTAATAGCCAGTAAGAAGTAGTACAATTCAAGTTATAGGTATCGATTATTGACTTTTTAGCTTGCTTTGGTACCTTGGACATGAGCTAGGACCTTAAGATTCTGCATGAAAGGAGGTCTAGAAGCCGAGTTGTACGGGAGAATGTGAAAAGTGTTCATATGTAGTAAAAACCTGAGAAATCCGTCCGTTTTCGTCATTTGTTATCGAATCGACTTAAAGCCAGATCGTCACATTGGCTGCTCTTCTCTCTGAAACATTTGTACTTAACTTCTGCAAAGCTATGTCGCGTGCTGCGGTATCTGGAGACACTAAAAGCACCATAGTAGAACACAGATGAAGCTGCTAATTTGATGTAATAACTAGTAAGAAGTAGTACCATTCAAGTTTTAGGTATCGATTATTCACTTTTTAGCTGGCTTTGGTGCCTTGGACATGAGCTAGGACCTTAAGATTCTGCATGAAAGGAGGACTAGCAGCCGAGTTGCATGGGAGAATGTGAAAAGTGTTCATATGTAGTAAAAACCTGAGATATCCGTCCGTTTTCGTCATTTGTTATCGAATCGACTTAAAGCCAGATCGTCACATTGGCCGCTCTTCTCTCTGAAACGGTTGTACTTATCGTCTGCAAAGCTATGTCGCGTGCTGCGGTATGCGGAGACACTAAAAGCACCATAGTAGAACACAGATGAAGCTTCTAAGTTGATGTAATAGCCAGTAAGAAGTAGTACAATTCAAGTTTTAGGTATCGATTATTGACTTTTTAGCTGCCCTTGGTTCCTTGGACATGAGCTAGGACCTTAAGATTCTGCATGAAAGGAGGACTAGCAGCCGAGTTGCACGGGAGAATGTAAAAAGTGTTCATATGTAGTAAAAACCTGAGAAATCCGTCCGTTATCGTCATTTGTTATCGAATCGACTGAAAGCCAGATCGTCACATTAGCCGCTCTTCTCTCTGAAACGGTTGTACTTATCGACTGCAAAGCTATGTCGCGTGCTGCGGTATGCGGAGACACTAAAAGCACCATAGTAGAACACAGATGAAGCTTCTAAGTTGATGTAATAGCCAGTAAGAAGTAGTACCATTCAAGTTTTAGGTATCGATTGTTGACTTTTTAGCTGGCTTTGGTGCCTTGGACATGAGCTAGGACCTTAAGATTCTGCATGAAAGGAGGACTAGCAGCCGAGTTGCACGGGAGAATGTGAAAAGTGTTCATATGTAGTAAAAACCAGAGAAATCCGTCCGTGTACAACATTTGTTATCGAATCGACTTAAAGCCACATCGTCACATTGGCCGCTCTTCTCTCTGAAACGGTTGTACTTATCGTCTGCAAAACTATGTCGAGTGCTGCGGCATGCGGAGACACTAAAAGCACCTTAGTAGAACACAGATGAAGCTTCTAAGTTGATGTAATAGCCAGTAAGAAGTAGTACAATTCAAGTTTTAGGTATCGATTGTTGACATCTTACCCTTCTTTGGTGCTTTGGGCATGAGCTAGGATCTTAAGATTTTGCATGATAGGAGGTCTAGCAGCCGCGTTGCACGTGAGAATGTGAAAAGTGTTCATATGTAGTAAAAACCTGAGAAATCCGTTCGTTATCGTCATTTGTTATCGAATCGACTTAAAGCCAGATCGTCACATTAGCCGCTCTTCTCTCTGAAACGGTTGTACTTATCGACTGCAAAGCTATGTCGCGTGCTGCGGTATGCGGAGACACTAAAAGCACCATAGTAGAACACAGATGAAGCTTCTAAGTGGATGTAATAGCCAGTAAGAAGTAGTACCATTCAAGTTTTAGGTATCGATTATTAACTTTTTAGCTGGCTTTGGTGCCTTGGACATGTGCTAGGACCTTAAGATTCTGCATGAAAGGAGGACTAGCAGCCGAGATGCACGGGAGAATGTGAAAAGTGTTCATATGTAGTAAAAACCAGAGAAATCCGTCCGTGTTCGACATTTGTTATCGAATCGACTTAAAGCCAGATCGTCACATTGGCCGCTCTTCTCTCTCAAACGGTTGTACTTATCGACTGCAAAGCTATGTCGCGTGCTGCGGTATGCGGAGACACTAAAAGCACCATAGTAGAACACAGATGAAGCTTCTACGTTGATGTAATAGTCAGTAAGAAGTAGTACATTCAAGTTTTAGGTATTGATTATTGACTTTTTAGCTGGCTTTGGGGCCTTGGACATGAGCTAGGACCTTAAGATTCTGCATGAAAGGAGGACTAGCAGCCGAGTTGCACGGGAGAATATGAAAAGTGTTCATATCTAGTAAAAACCAGAGAAATCCGTCCGTGTTCGACTTTTGTTATCGAATCGACTTAAAGCCAGATCGTAACATTGGCCGCTCTTCTCTCTGAAACGGTTGTACTTATCGTCTGCAAAGCTATGTCGAGTGCTGCGGCATGCGGAGACACTAAAAGCACCATAGTAGAACACAGATGAAGCTTCTAAGTTGATGTAATAGCCAGTAAGAAGTAGTACAAATCAAGTTTTAAGTATCGATTGTTGACTTTTTACCCTTCTTTGGTGCCTTGGGCATGAGCTAGGAACTTAAGATCTTGCATGATAGGAGGTCTAGCAGCCGCGTTGCACGTGAGAATGTGAAAAGTGTTCATATGTAGTAAAAACCTGAGATATCCATCCGTTTTCGTCATTTGTTGTCGAATCGACTTAAAGCCAGATCGTCACATTGGTCGCTCTTCTCTTTGAAACGGTGGTACTTATCGTCTGCAAAGCTACGTGTCGTGCTGCGGTATGCGGAGACACTAAAAGCACCATAGTAGAACGCAGATGAAGCTTCTAAGATGATGTAATAGTCATTAAGAAGTAGTACAATTCCAGTTTTACGTATCGATTAATGACTTTTTAGCTGGCTTTGGTACCTTGGACATGAGTTAGGACCTTAAGATTCTGCATGAAAGGAGATCTAGAAGCCGAGTTGTACTGGAGAATGTGAAAAGTGTTCATATGTAGTAAAAACCTGAGAAATCCGTCCGTTTTCGTCATTTGTTATCGAATCGACTTAAAGCCAGATCGTCACATTGGGCGCTCTACTCTCTAAAACGGTTGTACTTATCGTCTGCAAAGCTATGTCGAGCGCTGCGGTATGCGGAGACACTAAAAGCACCATAGTAGAATACAGATGAAGCTTCTAAGTTGATGTAATAGCCAGTAAGAAGTAGTACAATTCAAGTTATAGGTATCGATTATTGACTTTTTAGCTGGCTTTGGTACCTTGGACATGAGCTAGGACCTTAAGATTCTGCATGAAAGGAGGACTAGCTACCGAGTTGCACGGGAGAAAGTGAAAAGTGTTCTTATGTAGTAAAAACCTGAGAAATCAGTCCATTTCCGCCATTTGTTATCGAAACGACTTAATACCAGATCGTCACATTGGCCGCTCTTCTCTCTGAAACGGTTGTACTTATCGTCTGCAAAGCTATGTCGCGTGCTGCGGTATGCGGAGACACTAAAATCACCATAGTAGAACACAGATGAATCTTCTAAGATGATGTAATAGCCAGTAAGAAGTAGTACAATTCCAGTTTTTGGTATCGATTATTGACTTTTCAGCTGGCTTTGGTGCCTTGGACATGAGCTAGGACCATAAGATTCTGCATGAAAGGAGGACTAGCAGCCGAGTTGCAAGGGAGAATGTGAAAAGTGTTCATATGTAGTAAAAACCTGAGAAATCCGTCCGTTTTCGTCATTTGTTATCGAATCGACTTAAATCCAGATCGTCACATTGGCCGCTCTTCGTTCTGAAACGGTTGTACTTAACTTGTGCAAAGCTATGTCGCGCGCTGCGGTATGCAGAGGCACTAAATGCACCATAGTAGAACACAGATGAAGCTTCTAAGTTGATGTAATAGTCAGTAAGAAGTAGTACAATTCAAGTTTTAGGTACTGATTATTGACTTTTTAGCTGGCTTTGGTGTCTTGGACATGAGATAGGACCTTAAGATTCTGCATGAAAGGATTACTAGCAGGCGAGTTGCAAGGGAGAATGTGGAAAATGTTCATATGTAGTAAAAACCTGAGAAATCCTTCCGTTTTCGTCATTTGTTATCGAATCGACTTAAAGCCAGATCGTCACATTGGCCGCTCTTCTCTCTGAAACGGTTCTACTTACCGTCTGCAAAGCTATGTCGCGTGCTGCGGTATGCGGAGACACAGAAAGCACCATAGTAGAACACAGATGAAGGCTCTAATTTGATGTAATAGCCTGTAAGAAGTAGTACAATTCATGTTATAGGTATCGATTATTGACTTCTTAGCTGTCTTTGGTGCCTTAAGATTCTGCATGAAAGGAGGACTAGCAGCCGAGTTGCACGGGAGAATGTGAAAAGTGTTCATATGTGGTAAAATCCTGAGATATCCGTCCGTTATCGTCATTTGTTATCGAATCGACTGAAAGCCAGATCGTCACATTGGCCGCTCTTCTCTCTGAAACGGTTGTACTTATTGTCTGCAAAGCTATGTCGCGTGCTGCGGTATGCGGAGACACTAAAATCACCGTAGTAGAACACAGATGAAGTTTCTAAGTTGAAGTAATATCCAGTAAGATGTAGTACAATTCAAGTCTTAGGTATCGATTATTGACTTTTTACCACTCTTTGGTGCCTTGGACATGAGCTAGGACCTCAAAATTCTGCATGAACGGAGGACTAGCAGCCGAGTTGCACGGGAGAATGTGAAAAGTGTTCATATGTAGTAAAAACCTGAGAAATCCGTCCGTTTTCGTCATTTGTTATCGAATCGACATAAAGCCAGATCGTCACATTGGCCGCTCTTCTCTCTGAAACGGTTGTACTTATCGTCTGCGAAGCTATGCCACGTGCTGCGGTATGTGGAGACACTAAAAGCGCCATAGTAGAACACAGATGAAGCTTCTAAGTTGATGTAATAGCCAGTAAGAAGTAGTGCAATTCAAGTTTTAGGTATCGATTATTGACTTTTTAGCTGGCTTTGGTGCCTTGGACATGAGCTAGGACCTTAAGATTCTGCATGAAAGGTGGAATAACAGCCGAGTTGCACGGGAGAATGTGAAGTGTGTTCATATGTAGTAAAAACCTGAGAAATCCGTTCGTTTTGGTCATTTGTTATCGAATCGACTTAAAGCTAGATCGTCACATTGGCCGCTCTTCTCTCTGAAACGGTTGTACTTATCGTCTGCAAAGCTATGTCGCGTGCTGCGGTATGCGGATACACTAAAAGCACCATAGCAGAACACAGATGAAGCTTCTAAGTTGATGTAATAGCCAGTAAGAAGTTGTACAATTCAAGTTTTAGGTATCGATTATTGACTTTTTAGCTGGCTTTGGTGCCTTGGACATGAGCTAGGACCTTAAGATTCTGCATTAAAGGAGGACTAGCTGCCGAGTTGCACGGGAGAATGTGAAAAGTGTTCATATGTAGTAAAAACCTGAGAAATCCGTCCGTTTTCTTCATTTGTTATCGAATCGACATAAAGCCAGATCGTCACATTGGCCGCTCTTCTCTGTGAAACGGTTGTACTTATCGTCTGCAAAGCTATGTCACGTGCTGCGGTATGTGGAGACAGTAAAAGCGCCATAGTAGAACACAGATGAAGCTTCTAAGTTGATGTAATAGCCAGTATAAGTAATACAATTCAAGTTTTAGGTATCGATTATTGACTTTTTAGCTGGCTTTGGTGCCTTGGACATGAGCTAGGACCTTAAGATTCTGCATGAAAGGAGGATTAGCAGCCGAGTTGCATGGGACAATGTGAAATGTGTTCATATGTAGTAAAAACCTGAGAAATCCATCCGTTTTCGTCATTTGTTATCGAATCGACTTAAAGCCAGATCGTCACATTGGCCGCTCTTCTCTCTGAAACGGTTGTACTTATCGTCTGCAAATCTATGTCGCGTGCTGCGGTATGCGGAGACACTAAAAGCACCATAGTAGAACACAGATGAAGCTTCTAAGTTGATGTAATAGCCAGTAAGAAGTAGTACAATTCAAGTTTTAGGTATCGATTATTTACTTTTTAGCTGGCTTTGGTGCCTTGGACATGAGCTAGGACCTTAAGATTCTGCATGAAAGGAGGCCTAGCAGCCAAGTTGCACGGGAGAATGTGAAAAGTGTTCATAAGTAGTGAAAACCTGGGAAATCCGTCCGATTTCGTCATTTGTTATCGAATCAACTTAAAGCCAGTTCGTCACATTGGCCGCTCTTCTCTGTGAAACGGTTGTACTTATCGTCTGCAAAGCTATGTCACGTGCTGCGGTATGTGGAGACAGTAAAAGCGCCATAGTAGAACACAGATGAAGCTTCTAAGTTGATGTAATAGCCAGTATAAGTAATACAATTCAAGTTTTAGGTATCGATTATTGACTTTTTAGCTGGCTTTGGTGCCTTGGACATGAGCTAGGACCTTAAGATTCTGCATGAAAGGAGGATTAGCAGCCGAGTTGCATGGGACAATGTGAAATGTGTTCATATGTAGTAAAAACCTGAGAAATCCATACGTTTTCGTCATTTGTTATCGAATCGACTTAAAGCCAGATCGTCACATTGGCCGCTCTTCTCTCTGAAACGGTTGTACTTATCGTCTGCAAATCTATGTCGCGTGCTGCGGTATGTGGAGACACTAAAGGCACCATACAAGAACACAGATGAAGGTTCTAAGTTGATGTAATAGCCAGTAAGAAATATTACAATTCAAGTTTTAGGTATCGATTATTGACTTTTTAGCTGGCTTCGGTGCCTTGGACATGAGCTAGGTCCTTAAGATACTGCATGAAAGGAGGACTAGCAGCCGAGTTGCAGTGGAGAATGTGAAAAGTGTTCATATGTAGTAAAAACCTGAGAAATCCGTCCGTTTTCGTCATTTGTTATCGAATCGACTTAAGGCCAGATCGTCACATTGGCCGCTCTTAACTCTGAAACGGTTGTACTTATCGTCTGCAAAGCTATGTCACGTGCTGCGGTATGCGGAGACACTAAAAGCACCATAGTAGAACACGGATGAATCTTCTAAGTTGATGTAATAGCCGGTAAGAAGTAGTACAATACAAGTCTTAGGTATCGATTATTGACTTTTTAGCTGGCTTTGGTGCCTTGGACATGAGCTAGGACCTTAAAATTCTGCATGAACGGAGGACTAGCAGCCGAGTTGCACGGGAGAATGTGAAAAGTGTTCATATGTAGTAAAAACCTGAGAAATCCGTCCGTTTCGTCATTTGTTGTCGAATCGACGTAAGGCAGATAGTCACTTTGGCCGCTCTTCTCTCTGAAACGGTTGTACTTATCGTCTGCAAAGCTATGTCACGTGCTGCGGTTAGTGGAGACACTAGAAGCGCCATAGTAGAACACAGATGAAGCTTCTAAGTTGATGTAATAGCCAGTAAGAAGTAGTACAATTCAAGTTTTAGGATCGATTATTGACTTTTTTGCTGGCTTTGGTGCCTTGGACATGAGCTAGGACCTTAAGATTCTGCATGAAAGGAGGACTAGCAGCCGAGTTGCACGGGAGAGTGTGAAAAGTGTTCATATGTAGTAAAAACCTTAGAAATCCGTTCGTTATCGTCATTGTTATCGAATCGACTTAAAGCCAGATCGTCACATTAGCCGCTCTTCTCTCTGAAACGGTTGTACTTATCGACTGCAAAGATATGTCGCGTGCTGCGGTATGCGGAGACACTAAAAGCACCATAGTAGAACACAGATGAAGCTTCTAAGATGATGTAATAGCCAGTAAGAAGTAGTACAATTCAAGTTTTAGGTATCGATTATTGACTTTTTAGGTGGCTTTGGTGCCTTGGACATGAGCTAGGACCTTAAGATTCTGCATGAAAGGAGGACTAGCAGCCGAGTTGCACGGGAGAGTGTGAAAAGTGTTCATATGTAGTAAAAACCTTAGAAATCCGTTCGTTATCGTCATTGTTATCGAATCGACTTAAAGCCAGATCGTCACATTAGCCGCTCTTCTCTCTGAAACGGTTGTACTTATCGACTGCAAAGATATGTCGCGTGCTGCGGTATGCGGAGACACTAAAAGCACCATAGTAGAACACAGATGAAGCTTCTAAGATGATGTAATAGCCAGTAAGAAGTAGTACAATTCAACTTTTAGGTATTGATTATTGACTTTTTACCCTTCTTTGGTGCCTTGGGCATGAGCTAGGAACTTAAGATTTTGCATGATAGGAGGTCTAGCAGCCGCGTTGCACGTGAGAATGTGATAAGTGTTCATATGTAGTAAAAACCTGAGAAATCCGTCCGTTTCCGCCATTTGTTATCGAATCGACTTAAAGCCAGATCGTCACATTGGCCGCTCTTCTCTCTGAAACGGTTGTACTTATCGTCTGCAAAGCTATGTCGCGTGCTGCGGAATGCGGAGACACTAAAAGCACCATAGTAGAACACAGATGAAGCTTCTAAGCTGATGTAATAGCCAGTAAGAAGTAGTACAATTCATGTTATAGGTATCGATTATTGACTTCTTTGCTGGCTTTGGTGCCTTAAGATTCTGCATGAAAGGAGGACTAGCAGCCGAGTTGCACGGGAGAATGTGAAAAGTGTTCATATGTGGTAAAAACCTGAGATATCCGTCCGTTATCGTCATTTGTTATCGAATCGACTGAAAGCCAGATCGTCACATTGGCCGCTCTTCTCTCTGAAACGGTTGTACTTATTGTCTGCAAAGCTATGTCGCGTGCTGCGGTATGCAGAGACACTAAAATCACAGTAGTAGAACACAGATGAAGATTCTAAGTTGAAGTAATATCCAGTAAGATGTAGTACAATTCAAGTCTTAGGTATCGATTATTGACTTTATACCACTCTTTGGTGCCTTGGACATGAGCTAGGACCTCAAAATTCTGCATGAACGGAGGACTAGCAGCCGAGTTGCACGGGAGAATGTGAAAAGTGTTCATATGTAGTAAAAACCTGAGAAATCCGTCCGTTTTCGTCATTTGTTATCGAATCAACTTAAAGCCAGATCGTCACATTGGCCGCTCTTCTCTCTGAAACGGTTGTACTTATCGTCTGCAAAGCTATGTCACGTGCTGCGGTATGTGGAGACACTAAAGGCACCACAGAAGAACACAGATGAAGCTTCTAAGTTGATGTAATAGCCAGTAAGAAATATTACAATTCAAGTTTTAGGTATCGATTATTGACTTTATAGCTGGCTTCGGTGCCTTGGACATGAGCTAGGACCTTAAGATACTGCATGAAAGGAGGACTAGCAGCCGAGTTGCAGTGGAGAATGTGAAAAGTGTTCGTATGTAGTAAAAACCTGAGAAATCCGTCCGTTTTCGTCATTTGTTATCGAATCGACTTAAGGCCAGATAGTCACATTGGCCGCTCTTAACTCTGAAACGGTTGTACTTATCGTCTGCAAAGCTATGTCACGTGCTGCGGTATGCGGAGACACTAAAAGCACCATAGTAGAACACGGATGAATCTTCTAAGTTGATGTAATAGCCGGTAAGAAGTAGTACAATACAAGTCTTAGGTATCGATTATTGACTTTTTAGCTGGCTTTGGTGCCTTGGACATGAGCTAGGACCTTAAAATTCTGCATGAACGGAGGACTAGCAGCCGAGTTGCACGGGAGAATGTGAAAAGTGTTCATATGTAGTAAAAACCTGAGAAATCCGTGCGTTTCGTCATTTGTTATCGAATCGACGTAAGGCAGATAGTCACATTGGCCGCTCTTCTCTCTGAAACGGTTGTACTTATCGTCTGCAAATCTATGTCGCGTGCTGCGGTATGCGGAGACACTAAAAGCACCATAGTAGAACACAGATGAAGCTTCCAAGTTGATGTAATAGCCAGTAAGAAGTAGTACAATTCAAGTTTTAGGTATCGATTATTTACTTTTTAGCTGGCTTTGGTGCCTTGGACATGAGCTAGGACCTTAAGATTCTGCATGAAAGGAGGCCTAGCAGCCAAGTTGCACGGGAGAATGTGAAAAGTGTTCATAAGTAGTGAAAACCTGGGAAATCCGTCCGATTTCGTCATTTGTTATCGAATCAACTTAAAGCCAGATCGTCACATTGGCCGCTCTTCTCTGTGAAACGGTTGTACTTATCGTCTGCAAAGCTATGTCAAGTGCTGCGGTATGTGGAGACACTAAAGGCACCATAGAAGAACACAGATGAAGGTTCTAAGTTGATGTAATAGCCAGTAAGAAATATTACAATTCAAGTTTTAGGTATCGATTATTGACTTTTTAGCTGGCTTCGGAGCCTTGGACATGAGCTAGGTCCTTAAGATACTGCATGAAAGGAGGACTAGCAGCCGAGTTGCAGTGGAGAATGTGAAAAGTGTTCATATGTAGTAAAAACCTTAGAAATCCGTCCGTTTCGTTATTTGTTGTCGAATCGACGTAAGGCAGATAGTCACATTGGCCGCTCTTCTCTCTGAAACGGTTGTAATTATCGTCTGCAAAGCTATGTCACGTGCTGCGGTTAGTGGAGACACTAGAAGCGCCCTAGTAGAACACAGATGAAGCTTCAAAGTTGATGTAATAGCCAGTAAGAAGTAGTACAATTCAAGTTTTAGGATCGATTATTGACTTTTTTGCTGGCTTTGGTGCCTTGGACATGAGCTAGGACCTTAAGATTCTGCATGAAAGGAGGACTAGCAGCCGAGTTGCACGGGAGAGTGTGAAAAGTGTTCATATGTAGTAAAAACCTTAGAAATCCGTTCGTTATCGTCATTGTTATCGAATCGACTTAAAGCCAGATCGTCACATTAGCCGCTCTTCTCTCTGAAACGGTTGTACTTATCGACTGCAAAGATATGTCGCGTGCTGCGGTATGCTGAGACACTAAAAGCACCATAGTAGAACACAGATGAAGCTTCTAAGATGATGTAATAGCCAGTAAGAAGTAGTACAATTCAAGTTTTAGGTATCGATTATTGACTTTTTAGGTGGCTTTGGTGCCTTGGACATGAGCTAGGACCTTAAGATTCTGCATGAAAGGAGGACTAGCAGCCGAGTTGCACGGGAGAGTGTGAAAAGTGTTCATATGTAGTAAAAACCTTAGAAATCCGTTCGTTATCGTCATTGTTATCGAATCGACTTAAAGCCAGATCGTCACATTAGCCGCTCTTCTCTCTGAAACGGTTGTACTTATCGACTGCAAAGATATGTCGCGTGCTGCGGTATGCGGAGACACTAAAAGCACCACAGTAGAACACAGATGAAGCTTCTAAGATGATGTAATAGCCAGTAAGAAGTAGTACAATTCAAGTTTTAGGTATTGATTATTGACTTTTTACCCTTCTTTGGTGCCTTGGGCATGAGCTAGGAACTTAAGATTTTGCATGATAGGAGGTCTAGCAGCCGCGTTGCACGTGAGAATGTGATAAGTGTTCATATGTAGTAAAAACCTGAGAAATCCGTCCGTTTCCGCCATTTGTTATCGAATCGACTTAAAGCCAGATCGTCACATTGGCCGCTCTTCTCTCTGAAACGGTTGTACTTATCGTCTGCAAAGCTATGTCGCGTGCTGCGGTATGCGGAGACACTAAAAGCACCATAGTAGAACACAGATGAAGCTTCTAAGCTGATGTAATAGCCAGTAAGAAGTAGTACAATTCATGTTATAGGTATCGATTATTGACTTCTCTGCTGGCTTTGGTGTCTTAAGATTCTGCATGAAAGGAGGACTAGCAGCCGAGTTGCACGGGAGAATGTGAAAAGTGTTCATATGTGGTAAAAACCTGAGATATCCGTCCGTTATCGTCATTTGTTATCGAATCGACTGAAAGCCAGATCGTCACATTGGCCGCTCTTCTCTCTGAAACGGTTGTACGTATCGAGTGCAAAGCTATGTGGCGTGCTGCGGTATGCGGAGACAGTAAAAGCACCATAGTAGAAGACAGATGAAGCTTCTAAGTTGATGTAATACTCAGTAAGAAGTAGTCCAATTCAAGTTTTAGGTATCGATTATTGACTTTTTAGCTGTCTTTGGTGCCTTGGACATGAGCTAGGACCTTAAGATTCTGCATGAAAGGAGGACTAGCAGCCGAGTTGCACGGGAGAATGTGAAAAGTGTTCATATGTAGTAAAAACATGAGAAATACGTCCGTTTTCGCCATTTGTTATCGAATCGATTTATAGCCAGATCGTCACATTGGCCGCTCTTCTCTCTGAAACGGTTGTACTTATCGTCTGCAAAGCTATGTCGCGTGCTGCGGTATGCGGAGACACTAAAATCACCATAGTAGAACACAGATGAAGCTTCTAAGTTGATGTAATAGCCAGTAAGCAGTAGTACAATTCAAGTTCTAGGTATCGATTATTGACTTTTTAGCTGGCTTTGGTGCCTTGGACATGAGCTAGGACCTTTAGATTCTGCATGAAAGGAGGATTAGCAGCGGAGTTGCACGGGAGAATGTGAAAAGTGTTCATATGAAGTAAAAACCTGATACATCCGTCCATTTTCGTCATTTGTTATCGAATCGACTTAAAGCCAGATCGTCACATTGGTCGCTCTTCTCTCTGAAACGGTTGTACTTATCGTCTGCAAAGCTATGTCGCGTGCTGCGGTATGCGGAGACAGTAAAAGCACCATAGTAGAACACAGATGAAGCTTCTAAGTTAATGTAATAGCCAGTAAGATATAGTACAATTCAAGTTCTAGGTATCAATTATTGACTTTTTAGCTGGCTTTGGTGCTTTGGACATGGGCTAGGACCTTATGATTCTGCATGAAAGGAGGACTAGCGGCCGAGTTGCACGGGAGAATGTGAAAAGTGTTCATCTGTAGTAAAAACCTGAGAAATCCGTCCATTTTCGTCATTTGTTATCGAATCGACTTAAAGCCAGATCGTCACATTGGCCACTCTTCTCTCTGAAACGGTTGTACTTCTCGTCTGCAAAGCTATGTCGCGCTCTGCGATATGCGGAGACAGTAAAAGCACCATAGTAGAACACAGATGAAGCTTCTAAGTTGATGTAATAGCCAGTAAGATATAGTACAATCCAAGTTTTAGGTATCGATTATTGACTTTTTAGATGGCTTTGGTGCGTTGGACATGAGCTAGGACCTTAAGATTGTGCATGAAAGAAGGATTAGCAGCGGAGTTGCACGGGAGAATATGAAAAGTGTTCATATGTAGTAAAAACCTAGAAATCCGTCCGTTTTCGTCATTTGTTATCGAATCGACTTAAAGCCAGATCGTCACATTGGCCGCTCTTCTCTCTGAAACGGTTGTACTAATCGATTTCGTAGCTATGTCGCGTGCTGCGGTATGCGGAGGCACTAAAAGCAGCATAATAGAACACAGATGAAGCTTCTAAGTTGATGTAATAGCCAGTAAGAAGTAGTACAATTCAAGTTTTAGGTATCGATTATTGACTTTTTAGCTGGCTTTGGTGCCTTGGAAATGAGCTCGGGCCTTAACATTCTGCATGAAAGGAAGACTAGCAGCCGAGTTGCACGGGAGAATGTGAAATGTGTTCATATGTAGTAAAAACATGAGAAATCCGTCCGTTTTCGTCATTTGTTATCGAATCGACTTAAAGCCAGATCGTCACATTGGCCGCCCTTCTCTCTGAAAAAGTTGTACTTATCGTCTGGAAAGCTATGTCGCGTGCTGCGGTATGCGGACACACTAAAAGCACCACAGTAGAACACAGATGAAGCTTCTAAGTTGATGTAATAGCCAGTAAGAAGTAGTACAATTAAAGTTTTAGGTATCGGTTATTGACTTTTTACCCTTCTTTGGTGCCTTGGACATGACCTAGGAACTTAACATTTTTCATGAAAGGAGGAGTAGCAGACGAGTTGCACGGGAGAATGTGAAAAGTGTTCATATGTAGTAAAAACCTGAAAATCCGTCCGTTTTCGTCATTTGTTATCGAATCGACTTAAAGCCAGATCGTCGCATTGGCCGCTCTTCTCTCTGAAACGGTTGTACTTATCGTCTGCAAAGCTATGTCGCGTGCTGCGGAATGCGGAGACATTAAAATCACCATAGTAGAACACAGATGAAGCTTCTAAGTTGATGTAATAGCCAGTAAGTAGTAGTACAATTCAAGTTTTAGGTATCGATTATTGACTTTTTAGCTGGCTTTGGTGCCTTGTTCATGAGCTAGGACCTTTAGATTCTGCATGAAAGGAGGATTAGCAGCGGAGTTGCACGGGAGAATGTGAAAAGTGTTCATATGAAGTAAAAACCTGAGACATCCGTCCGTTTTCGTCATTTGTTATCGAATCGACTTAAAGCCAGATCGTCACATTGGCCGCTCTTCTCTCTGAAACGGTTGTACTTATCGTCTGCAAAGCTATGTCGCGTGCTGCGGTATGCAAAGACAGTAAAAGCACCATAGTAGAACACAGATGATGCTTCTAAGTTAATGTAATAGCCAGTAAGATATAGAAGAATTCAAGTTTTAGGTATCGATTATTGACTTTTTAGCTGGCTTTGGTGCCTTGGACATGAGCTAGGACCTTAAGATTCTGCATGAAAGGAGGATTAGCAGCGGTGTTGCACGGGAGAATATGAAAAGTGTTCATATGTAGTAAAAACCTAGAAATCCGTCCGTTTTCGTCATTTGTTATCGAATCGACTTAAAGCCAGATCGTCACATTGGCCGCTCTTCTCTCTGAAACGGTTGTACTTATCGTCTGCAAAGCTATGTCGCGTGCTGCGGTATGCGGAGACACTAAAATCACCATAGTAGAACACAGATGAAGCTTCTATGTTGATGTAATAGCCAGTAAGTAGTAGTACAATTCAAGTTTTAGGTATCGATTATTGACTTTTTAGCTGGCTTTGGTGACTTGGAAATGAGCTCGGACATTAACATTCTGCATGAAAGGAGGACTAGCAGCCGAGGTGCACGGGAGAATGTGAAATGTGTTCATATGTAGTAAAAACTTGAGAAATCCGTCCGTTTTCGTCATTTGTTATCGAATTGACTTAAAGCCAGATCGTCACATTGGCCGCTCTTCTCTCTGAAAAAGTTGTACTTCTCGTCTGCAAAGCTATGTCGCGTGCTGCGGTATGCGGACACACTAAAAGCACCATAGTAGAACACAGATGAAGCTTCTAAGTTGATGTAATAGCCAGTAAGAAGTAGTACAATTAAAGTTTTAGGTATCGGTTATTGACTTTTTACCCTTCTTTGGTGCCTTGGACATGAGCTAGGACCTTAACATTCTGCATGAAAGGAGGACTAGCAGCCGAGTTGCACGGGAGAATGTGAAAAGTGTTCATATGTAGTAAAAACCTTAGAAATCCGTCCGTTTTCGTCATTTGTTATCGAATCGACTTAAAGCCAGATTGTCACATTGGCCGCTCTTCTCTCTGAAACGCTTGTACCTATCGTCTGCAAAGCTAAGTCGCGTGCTGCGGTATGCGGAGACACTAAAATCACCATAGTAGAAGACAGATGAAGCATCTAAGTTGATGTAATAGCCAGTAAGAAGTAATCCAATTCATGTTTTAGGTATCGATTATTGACTTTTTAGCTGGCTTTGGTGCCTTGGACATGAGCTAGGACCTTAAGATTCTGCATGAAAGGAGGTCTAGCAGCCGATTTGCACGGGAGAATGTGAAAAGTGTTCATATGTAGTAAAAACCTGAGAAATCCGTCCGTTTTCGTCATTTGTTATCGAATCTACTTAAAGCCAGATCGTCACAGTGGCCGCTATTTTCTCTGAAACGCTTGTACTTATCGTCTGCAAAGCTATGTCGCGTGCTGCGGTATGCGGAGACACGAAAAGCACCATAGTAGAACACATATGAAGCTTCTAAGTTGATGTAATAGCCAGTAAGAAGAAGTACAATTCAAGTTTTAAGTATTGAATATTGTCTTTTTAGCTGGCTTTGGTGCCTTGGACATGAGCTATCACCTTAAGATTCTGCATAAAAGGAGGACTAGCAGCCGAGTTGCACGGGAGAATGTGAAAAGTGTTCATATGTAGTAAAAACCTGAGAAATCGGTCCGTATTCGTCATTTGTTATCGAACCGACTTAAAGCCAGATCGTCACATTGGCCGCTCTCCTCTCTGAAACGCTTGTACTTATCGTCTGCAAAGCTATGTCGCGTGCTGCGGTATGCGGAGACAGTAAAAGCACCACAGTAGAACACAGATGAAGCTTCTAAGTTGATGTAATAGCCAGGAAGAAGTAGTACAATTCAAGTTTTAGGTATCGATTATTGACTTTTTAGCTGGCTTTGGTGCCTTGGACATGAGCTAGGACCTTAAGATTCTGCATGAAAGGAGGACTAGCAGCCGAGTTGCTCGGGAGAATGTGAAAAGTGTTCAGATGTAGTAAAAACCTGAGAAATCGGTCCGTTTTCGTCATTTGTTATCGAACCGACTTAAAGCCAGATCGTCACATTGGCCGCTCTCCTCTCTGAAACGCTTGTACTTATCGTCTGCAAAGCTATGTCGCGTGCTGAGGTATGCGTAGACACTAAAATCACCATAGTAGAACACAGATGAGGCTTCTAAGTTGATGTAATAGCCAGTAAGAAGTAATACAACTCAAGTTTTAGGTATCGATTATTGACCTTTTAGCTGGCTTTGGTACCTTGGACATGAGATAGGACCTTAATTTTCTGCATGAAAGGAGGACTAGCAGCCGAGTTGCACGGGAGAATGTGAATAGTGTTCATATGTAGTAAAAACCTGAGACATCCGTCCGTTTTCGTCATTTGTTATCGAATCGACTTAAAGCCAGATCGTCACATTGGCCGCTCCTCTCTCTGAAACGGTTGTACTTCTCGTGTGCAAAGCTATGTCGCGTGCTGCGGTATGCGGAGACAGTAAAAGCACCATAGTAGAACACAGATGAAGCTTCTATGTTGATGTAATAGCCAGGAAGAAGTAGTACAATTCAAGTTTTAGGTATAGATTATTGACTTTTTAGCTGGCTTTGGTGCCTTGGACATGAGCTAGGACCTTAAGATTCTGCATGAAAGGAGGATTAGCAGCGGAGTTACACGGGAGAATATGAAAAGTGTTCATATGTAGTAAAAACCTGAGACATCCGTCCGTTTCCGTCATTTGTTATCGAACCGACTTAAAGCCAGATCGTCACATTGGCCGCTCTCCTCTCTGAAACGGTTGTACTTATCGATTGCAAAGCTATGTCGCGTGCTGCGGTATGCGGAGACACTAAAATCACCATAGTAGAAAACAGATGAGGCTTCTAAGTTGATGTAATAGCCAGTAAGAAGTAATCCAATTCAAGTTTTTGGTATCGATTATTGACTTTTTAACTGGCTTTGGTACCTTGGACATGAGCTAGGACCTTAAGATTCTGCATGAAAGGAGGACTAGCAGCCGAGTTGCACGGGAGAATGTGAATAGTGTTCATATGTAGTAAAAACCTGAGACATCCGTCCGCTTTCGTCATTTGTTATCGAATCGACTTAAAGCCAGATCGTCACATTGGCCGCTCTTCTCTCTGAAACGGTTGTACTTCTCGTCTGCAAAGCTATGTCGCGTGCTGCGGTATGCTGAGACACTAAAAGCACCATAGTAGAACACAGATGAAGCTTCTAAGTTGATGTAATAGCCAGGAAGAAGTAGTACAATTCAAGTTTTAGGTATCGATTATTGACTTTTTAGCTGGCTTTGGTGACTTGGACATGAGCTAGGACCTTATGATTCTGCATGAAAGGAGGACTAGCAGCCGATTTGCACGGGAGAATGTGAAAAGTGTTCACATGTAGTATTAACCTGAGAAATCCGTCAGTTTTCGTCATTTGTTATCGAATCGACTTAAAGCCAGATCGTCACATTGGGCGCTCTTCTCTCTGAAACGGTTGTACTTATCGTCTGCAAAGCTACGTCGCGTGCTGCGGTATGCGGAGACACTAAAATCACCATAGTAGAACACAGATGAAGCTTCTAAGTTGATGTAATAGCCAGTAAGAAGTAGTACAATTCAAGTTTTAGGTATTGATTATTGACTTTTTAGCTGACTTTGGTGCCTTGGACATGAGCTAGGACCTTAAGATTCTGCATGAATGGAGGATTAGCAGCGCAGTTGCACGGGAGAATGTGAAAAGTGTTCATATGTAGTAAAAACCTGAGACATCCGTCCGTTTTCGTCATTTGTTATCGAATCGACTTAAAGCCAGATCGTCACATTGGGCGCTCTTCTCTCTGAAACGGTTGTACTTATCGTCTGCAAAGCTATGTCGCGTGCTGCGGAATGCGGTGATAGTTAAAGCACCATAGTAGAACACAGATGTAGCTTCTAAGTTGATGTAATAGCCAGTAAGAAGTATTAAAATTCAAGTTTTAGTTATCGATTATTGACTTTTTAGCTGTCTTTGGTGCCTTGGACATGAGCTAGGACCTTAAGATTCTGCATGAAAGGAAATTAGCAGCGGAGTTGCACGGGAGAATATGAAAAGTGCTCATATGTAGTAATAACCTAGAAATCCGTCCGTTTTCGTCATTTGTTATCGAACCGACTTAAAGCCAGATCGTCACATTGGCCGCTCTTCTCTCTGAAACGGTTGTACTAATCGATTTCGTAGCTATGTCGCGTGCTGCGGTATGCGGAGACACTAAAACAGCATAATAGAACACAGATGAAGCTTCTAACTTGATGTAATAGCCAGTAAGAAGTAGTACAATTCAAGTTTTAGGTATCGATTATTGACTTTTTAGCTGGCTTTGGTGCCTTGGAAATGAGCTCGGACATTAACATTCTGCATGAAAGGAAGACTAGCAGCCGAGTTGCACGGGAGAATGTGAAATGTGTTCATATGTAGTAAAAACATGAGAAATCCGTCCGTTTTCGTCATTTGTTATCGAATCGACTTAAAGCCAGATCGTCACATTGGCCGCTCTTCTCTCTGAAACGGTTGTACTTCTCGTCTGCAAAGCTATGTCGCGTGCTGCGGAATGCGGAGACATTAAAATCACCATAGTAGAACACAGATGAAGCTTCTAAGTTGATGTAATAGCCAGTAAGTAGTAGTACAATTCAAGATTTAGGTATCGATTATTGACTTTTTAGCTGGCTTTGGTGCCTTGGACATGAGCTAGGACCTTTAGATTCTGCATGAAAGGAGGATTAGCGGCGGAGTTGCACGGGAGAATGTGAAAAGTGTTCATATGAAGTAAAAACCTGAGACATCCGTCCGTTTTCGTCATTTGTTATCGAATCGACTTAAAGCCAGATCGTCACATCGGCCGCTCTTCTCTCTGAAACGGTTGTACTTATCGTCTGCAAAGCTATGTCGCGTGCTGCGGTATGCGGAGACAGTAAAAGCACCATAGTAGAACACAGATGAAGCTTCTAAGTTAATGTAATAGCCAGTAAGATATAGAAGAATTCAAGTTTTAGGTATCGATTATTGACTTTTTAGCTGGCTTTGGTGCCTTGGACATGAGCTAGGACCTTAAGATTTTGCATGAAAGGAGGATTAGCAGCGGTGTTTCACGGGAGAATATGAAAAGTGTTCATATGTAGTAAAAACCTAGAAATCCGTCCGTTTTCGTCATTTGTTATCGAATCGACTTAAAGCCACATCGTCACATTGGCCGCTCTTCTCTCTGAAACGGTTGTACTTATCGTCTGCAAAGCTATGTCGCGTGCTGCGGTATGCGGAGACACTAAAATCACCATAGTAGAACACAGATGAAGCTTCTATGTTGATGTAATAGCCAGTAAGTAGTAGTACAATTCAAGTTTTAGGTATCGATTATTGACTTTTTAGCTGGCTTTGGTGCCTTGGAAATGAGCTCGGACATTAACATTCTGCATGAAAGGAGGACTAGCAGCCGAGTTGCACGGGAGAATGTGAAATGTGTTCATATGTAGTAAAAACCTGAGAAATCCGTCCGTTTTCGTCATTTGTTATCGAATCGACTTAAAGCCAGATCGTCACATTGGCCGCTCTTCTCTCTGAAAAAGTTGTACTTATCATCTGCAAAGCTATGTCGCGTGCTGCGGTATGCGGACACACCAAAAGCACCATAGTAGAACAGAGATGAAGCTTCTAAGTTGATGTAATAGCCAGTAAGAAGTAGTACAATTAAAGTTTTAGGTATCGGTTATTGACTTTTTACCCTTCTTTGGTGCCTTGGACATGAGCTAGGACCTCAACATTCTGCATGAAAGGAGGACTAGCAGCCGAGTTGCACGGGAGAATGTGAAAAGTGTTCATATGTAGTAAAAACCTTAGAAATCCGTCCGTTTTCGTCATTTGTTATCGAATCGACTTAAAGCCAGATTGTCACATTGGCCGCTCTTCTCTCTGAAACGCTTGTACCTATCGTCTGCAAAGCTAAGTCGCGTGCTGCGGTACGCGGAGACACTAAAATCACCATAGTAGAAGACAGATGAAGCATCTAAGTTGATGTAATAGCCAGTAAGAAGTAATCCAATTCATGTTTTAGGTATCGATTATTGACTTTTTAGCTGGCTTTGGTGCCTTGGACATGAGCTAGGACCTTAAGATTCTGCATGAAAGGAGGACTAGCAGCCGATTTGCACGGGAGAATGTGAAAAGTGTTCATATGTAGTAAAAACCTGAGAAATCCGTCCGTTTTCGTCATTTGTTATCGAATCTACTTAAAGCCAGATCGTCACAGTGGCCGCTCTTTTCTCTGAAACGCTTGTACTTATCGTCAGCAAAGCTATGTCGCGTGCTGCGGTATGCGGAGACACTATAAGCACCATAGTAGAACACATATGAAGCTTCTAAGTTGATGTAATAGCCAGTAAGAAGTAGTACAATTCAAGTATTAAGTATTGAATATTGACTTTTTAGCTGGCTTTGGTGCCTTGGACATGAGATATCACCTTACGATTCTGCATAAAAGGAGGACTAGCAGCCGAGTTGCACGGGAGAATGTGAATTGTGTTCATATGTAGTAAAAACCTGAGAAATACGTCCGTTTTCGTCATTTGTTATCGAATCGACTTAAAGCCAGATCGTCACATTGGCCGCTCTTCTCTCTGAAACGGTTGTACTTATCGTCTGCAAAGCTATGTCGCGTGCTGCGGTATGCTGAGACACTAAGAGCACCATAGTAGAACACAGATTAAGCTTGTAAGTTGATGTAATAGCCAGTAAGAAGTAGTACAATTCAAGTTTTAGGTATCGATTATTGACTTTTTAGCTGGCTTTGGTGCCTTGGACTTGAGCTAGGACCTTAAGATTCTGCATGAAAGGAGGACTAGCAGCCGAGTTGCACGGGAGAATGTGAAAAGTGTTCATATGTAGTAAAAACTTGAGAAATCGGTCCGTTTTCGTTATTTGGTATCGTACCGACTTAAAGCCAGATCGTCACATTGGCCGCTCTTCTCTCTGAAACGGTTGTACTTATCATCTGCAAAGCTATGTCGCGTGCTGCGGTATGCGGAGACACTAAAATCACCATAGTAGAACACAGATGAGGCTTCTAAGTTGATGTAATAGCCAGTAAGAAGTAATAAAATTCAAGAATTATGTATCGATTATTGACATTTTAGCTGGCTTTGGTGCCTTGGACATGAGCTATTACCTTTAGATTCTGCATGAAAGGAAGACTAGCAGCCGAGTTGCACGGGAGAATGTGTAAAGTGTTCATATGTAGTAAAAACCTGAGAAGTCCGTTAGTTTTCATTATTTGTTATCGAATCGACTTAAAGCCAGATCGTTACATTGGCCGCTCTTCTCTCTGAAACGGTTGTACTTATCGTCTGCAAAGCTATGTCGCGTGCTGCGGTATTCGGAGACACTAAAAGCACGATAGTAGGACACAGATGAAGCTTCTAAGTTGATGTAATAGCAAGTAAGAAGTAGTACAATTCACGTTTTAGATCGATTATTGATTTTTTAGCTGGCTTTGGTGCCTTGGACCTGAGCTAGGACCTCAACATTCTGCATGAAAGGAGGACTAGCAGCCCAGTTGGACGGGAGAATGTGAAAACTGTTCATATGTAGTAAGAACCTGAGAAATCCGTCCGTTTTCGTCATTTGTTATCGAATCGACTTAAAGCCACATCGTCACATTGGCCGCTCTTCTCTCTGAAACGGTTGTACTTATCGTCTGCAAAGCTATGTCACGTGCTGCGGTATGTGGAGACAGTAAAAGCGCCATAGTAGAACACAGATGAAGCTTCTAAGTTGATGTAATAGCCAGTATAAGTAGTACAATTCAAGTTTTAGGTATCGATTATTGACTTTTTAACTGGCTTTGGTGACTTGGACATGAGCTAGGACCTTATGATTCTGCATGAAAGGAGGACTAGCAGCCGATTTGCACGGGAGAATGTGAAAAGTGTTCATATGTAGTATTAACCTGAGAAATCCGTCAGTTTTCGTCATTTGTTATCGAATCGACTTAAAGCCAGATCGTCACATTGGGCGCTCTTCTCTCTGAAACGGTTGTACTTATCGATTGCAAAGCTATGTCGCGTGCTGCGGTATGCGGAGACACTAAAATCACCATAGTAGAAAACAGATGAGGCTTCTAAGTTGATGTAATAGCCAGTAAGAAGTAATCCAATTCAAGTTTTTGGTATCGATTATTGACTTTTTAACTGGCTTTGGTACCTTGGACATGAGCTAGGACCTTAAGATTCTGCATGAAAGGAGGACTAGCAGCCGAGTTGCACGGGAGAATGTGAATAGTGTTCATATGTAGTAAAAACCTGAGACATCCGTCCGTTTTCGTCATTTGTTATCGAATCGACTTAAAGCCAGATCGTCACATTGGCCGCTCTTCTCTCTCAAACGGTTGTACTTCTCGTCTGCAAAGCTATGTCGCGTGCTGCGGTATGCTGAGACACTAAAAGCACCATAGTAGAACACAGATGAAGCTTCTAAGTTGATGTAATAGCCAGGAAGAAGTAGTACAATTCAAGTTTTAGGTATCGATTATTGACTTTTTAGCTGGCTTTGGTGACTTGGACATGAGCTAGGACCTTATGATTCTGCATGAAAGGAGGACTAGCAGCCGATTTGCACGGGAGAATGTGAAAAGTGTTCACATGTAGTATTAACCTGAGAAATCCGTCAGTTTTCGTCATTTGTTATCGAATCGACTTAAAGCCAGATCGTCACATTGGGCGCTCTTCTCTCTGAAACGGTTGTACTTATCGTCTGCAAAGCTACGTCGCGTGCTGCGGTATGCGGAGACACTAAAATCACCATAGTAGAACACAGATGAAGCTTCTAAGTTGATGTAATAGCCAGTAAGAAGTAGTACAATTCAAGTTTTAGGTATTGATTATTGACTTTTTAGCTGACTTTGGTGCCTTGGACATGAGCTAGGACCTTAAGATTCTGCATGAATGGAGGATTAGCAGCGCAGTTGCACGGGAGAATGTGAAAAGTGTTCATATGTAGTAAAAACCTGAGACATCCGTCCGTTTTCGTCATTTGTTATCGAATCGACTTAAAGCCAGATCGTCACATTGGGCGCTCTTCTCTCTGAAACGGTTGTACTTATCGTCTGCAAAGCTATGTCGCGTGCTGCGGAATGCGGTGATAGTTAAAGCACCATAGTAGAACACAGATGTAGCTTCTAAGTTGATGTAATAGCCAGTAAGAAGTATTAAAATTCAAGTTTTAGTTATCGATTATTGACTTTTTAGCTGTCTTTGGTGCCTTGGACATGAGCTAGGACCTTAAGATTCTGCATGAAAGGAAATTAGCAGCGGAGTTGCACGGGAGAATATGAAAAGTGCTCATATGTAGTAATAACCTAGAAATCCGTCCGTTTTCGTCATTTGTTATCGAACCGACTTAAAGCCAGATCGTCACATTGGCCGCTCTTCTCTCTGAAACGGTTGTACTAATCGATTTCGTAGCTATGTCGCGTGCTGCGGTATGCGGAGACACTAAAACAGCATAATAGAACACAGATGAAGCTTCTAACTTGATGTAATAGCCAGTAAGAAGTAGTACAATTCAAGTTTTAGGTATCGATTATTGACTTTTTAGCTGGCTTTGGTGCCTTGGAAATGAGCTCGGACATTAACATTCTGCATGAAAGGAAGACTAGCAGCCGAGTTGCACGGGAGAATGTGAAATGTGTTCATATGTAGTAAAAACATGAGAAATCCGTCCGTTTTCGTCATTTGTTATCGAATCGACTTAAAGCCAGATCGTCACATTGGCCGCTCTTCTCTCTGAAACGGTTGTACTTCTCGTCTGCAAAGCTATGTCGCGTGCTGCGGAATGCGGAGACATTAAAATCACCATAGTAGAACACAGATGAAGCTTCTAAGTTGATGTAATAGCCAGTAAGTAGTAGTACAATTCAAGATTTAGGTATCGATTATTGACTTTTTAGCTGGCTTTGGTGCCTTGGACATGAGCTAGGACCTTTAGATTCTGCATGAAAGGAGGATTAGCGGCGGAGTTGCACGGGAGAATGTGAAAAGTGTTCATATGAAGTAAAAACCTGAGACATCCGTCCGTTTTCGTCATTTGTTATCGAATCGACTTAAAGCCAGATCGTCACATCGGCCGCTCTTCTCTCTGAAACGGTTGTACTTATCGTCTGCAAAGCTATGTCGCGTGCTGCGGTATGCGGAGACAGTAAAAGCACCATAGTAGAACACAGATGAAGCTTCTAAGTTAATGTAATAGCCAGTAAGATATAGAAGAATTCAAGTTTTAGGTATCGATTATTGACTTTTTAGCTGGCTTTGGTGCCTTGGACATGAGCTAGGACCTTAAGATTTTGCATGAAAGGAGGATTAGCAGCGGTGTTTCACGGGAGAATATGAAAAGTGTTCATATGTAGTAAAAACCTAGAAATCCGTCCGTTTTCGTCATTTGTTATCGAATCGACTTAAAGCCACATCGTCACATTGGCCGCTCTTCTCTCTGAAACGGTTGTACTTATCGTCTGCAAAGCTATGTCGCGTGCTGCGGTATGCGGAGACACTAAAATCACCATAGTAGAACACAGATGAAGCTTCTATGTTGATGTAATAGCCAGTAAGTAGTAGTACAATTCAAGTTTTAGGTATCGATTATTGACTTTTTAGCTGGCTTTGGTGCCTTGGAAATGAGCTCGGACATTAACATTCTGCATGAAAGGAGGACTAGCAGCCGAGTTGCACGGGAGAATGTGAAATGTGTTCATATGTAGTAAAAACCTGAGAAATCCGTCCGTTTTCGTCATTTGTTATCGAATCGACTTAAAGCCAGATCGTCACATTGGCCGCTCTTCTCTCTGAAAAAGTTGTACTTATCATCTGCAAAGCTATGTCGCGTGCTGCGGTATGCGGACACACCAAAAGCACCATAGTAGAACAGAGATGAAGCTTCTAAGTTGATGTAATAGCCAGTAAGAAGTAGTACAATTAAAGTTTTAGGTATCGGTTATTGACTTTTTACCCTTCTTTGGTGCCTTGGACATGAGCTAGGACCTCAACATTCTGCATGAAAGGAGGACTAGCAGCCGAGTTGCACGGGAGAATGTGAAAAGTGTTCATATGTAGTAAAAACCTTAGAAATCCGTCCGTTTTCGTCATTTGTTATCGAATCGACTTAAAGCCAGATTGTCACATTGGCCGCTCTTCTCTCTGAAACGCTTGTACCTATCGTCTGCAAAGCTAAGTCGCGTGCTGCGGTACGCGGAGACACTAAAATCACCATAGTAGAAGACAGATGAAGCATCTAAGTTGATGTAATAGCCAGTAAGAAGTAATCCAATTCATGTTTTAGGTATCGATTATTGACTTTTTAGCTGGCTTTGGTGCCTTGGACATGAGCTAGGACCTTAAGATTCTGCATGAAAGGAGGACTAGCAGCCGATTTGCACGGGAGAATGTGAAAAGTGTTCATATGTAGTAAAAACCTGAGAAATCCGTCCGTTTTCGTCATTTGTTATCGAATCTACTTAAAGCCAGATCGTCACAGTGGCCGCTCTTTTCTCTGAAACGCTTGTACTTATCGTCAGCAAAGCTATGTCGCGTGCTGCGGTATGCGGAGACACTATAAGCACCATAGTAGAACACATATGAAGCTTCTAAGTTGATGTAATAGCCAGTAAGAAGTAGTACAATTCAAGTATTAAGTATTGAATATTGACTTTTTAGCTGGCTTTGGTGCCTTGGACATGAGATATCACCTTACGATTCTGCATAAAAGGAGGACTAGCAGCCGAGTTGCACGGGAGAATGTGAATTGTGTTCATATGTAGTAAAAACCTGAGAAATACGTCCGTTTTCGTCATTTGTTATCGAATCGACTTAAAGCCAGATCGTCACATTGGCCGCTCTTCTCTCTGAAACGGTTGTACTTATCGTCTGCAAAGCTATGTCGCGTGCTGCGGTATGCTGAGACACTAAGAGCACCATAGTAGAACACAGATTAAGCTTGTAAGTTGATGTAATAGCCAGTAAGAAGTAGTACAATTCAAGTTTTAGGTATCGATTATTGACTTTTTAGCTGGCTTTGGTGCCTTGGACTTGAGCTAGGACCTTAAGATTCTGCATGAAAGGAGGACTAGCAGCCGAGTTGCACGGGAGAATGTGAAAAGTGTTCATATGTAGTAAAAACTTGAGAAATCGGTCCGTTTTCGTTATTTGGTATCGTACCGACTTAAAGCCAGATCGTCACATTGGCCGCTCTTCTCTCTGAAACGGTTGTACTTATCATCTGCAAAGCTATGTCGCGTGCTGCGGTATGCGGAGACACTAAAATCACCATAGTAGAACACAGATGAGGCTTCTAAGTTGATGTAATAGCCAGTAAGAAGTAATAAAATTCAAGAATTATGTATCGATTATTGACATTTTAGCTGGCTTTGGTGCCTTGGACATGAGCTATTACCTTTAGATTCTGCATGAAAGGAAGACTAGCAGCCGAGTTGCACGGGAGAATGTGTAAAGTGTTCATATGTAGTAAAAACCTGAGAAGTCCGTTAGTTTTCATTATTTGTTATCGAATCGACTTAAAGCCAGATCGTTACATTGGCCGCTCTTCTCTCTGAAACGGTTGTACTTATCGTCTGCAAAGCTATGTCGCGTGCTGCGGTATTCGGAGACACTAAAAGCACGATAGTAGGACACAGATGAAGCTTCTAAGTTGATGTAATAGCAAGTAAGAAGTAGTACAATTCACGTTTTAGATCGATTATTGATTTTTTAGCTGGCTTTGGTGCCTTGGACCTGAGCTAGGACCTCAACATTCTGCATGAAAGGAGGACTAGCAGCCCAGTTGGACGGGAGAATGTGAAAACTGTTCATATGTAGTAAGAACCTGAGAAATCCGTCCGTTTTCGTCATTTGTTATCGAATCGACTTAAAGCCACATCGTCACATTGGCCGCTCTTCTCTCTGAAACGGTTGTACTTATCGTCTGCAAAGCTATGTCACGTGCTGCGGTATGTGGAGACAGTAAAAGCGCCATAGTAGAACACAGATGAAGCTTCTAAGTTGATGTAATAGCCAGTATAAGTAGTACAATTCAAGTTTTAGGTATCGATTATTGACTTTTTAACTGGCTTTGGTGACTTGGACATGAGCTAGGACCTTATGATTCTGCATGAAAGGAGGACTAGCAGCCGATTTGCACGGGAGAATGTGAAAAGTGTTCATATGTAGTATTAACCTGAGAAATCCGTCAGTTTTCGTCATTTGTTATCGAATCGACTTAAAGCCAGATCGTCACATTGGGCGCTCTTCTCTCTGAAACGGTTGTACTTATCGATTGCAAAGCTATGTCGCGTGCTGCGGTATGCGGAGACACTAAAATCACCATAGTAGAAAACAGATGAGGCTTCTAAGTTGATGTAATAGCCAGTAAGAAGTAATCCAATTCAAGTTTTTGGTATCGATTATTGACTTTTTAACTGGCTTTGGTACCTTGGACATGAGCTAGGACCTTAAGATTCTGCATGAAAGGAGGACTAGCAGCCGAGTTGCACGGGAGAATGTGAATAGTGTTCATATGTAGTAAAAACCTGAGACATCCGTCCGTTTTCGTCATTTGTTATCGAATCGACTTAAAGCCAGATCGTCACATTGGCCGCTCTTCTCTCTCAAACGGTTGTACTTCTCGTCTGCAAAGCTATGTCGCGTGCTGCGGTATGCTGAGACACTAAAAGCACCATAGTAGAACACAGATGAAGCTTCTAAGTTGATGTAATAGCCAGGAAGAAGTAGTACAATTCAAGTTTTAGGTATCGATTATTGACTTTTTAGCTGGCTTTGGTGACTTGGACATGAGCTAGGACCTTATGATTCTGCATGAAAGGAGGACTAGCAGCCGATTTGCACGGGAGAATGTGAAAAGTGTTCATATGTAGTATTAACCTGAGAAATCCGTCAGTTTTCGTCATTTGTTATCGAATCGACTTAAAGCCAGATCGTCACATTGGGCGCTCTTCTCTCTGAAACGGTTGTACTTATCGTCTGCAAAGCTAAGTCGCGTGCTGCGGTATGCGGAGACACTAAAATCACCATAGTAGAACACAGATGAAGCTTCTAAGTTGATGTAATAGCCAGTAAGAAGTAGTACAATTCAAGTTTTAGGTATTCATTATTGACTTTTTAGCTGACTTTGGTGCCTTGGACATGAGCTAGGACCTTAAGATTCTGCATGAATGGAGGATTAGCAGCGCAGTTGCACGGGAGAATGTGAAAAGTGTTCATATGTAGTAAAAACCTGAGACATCCGTCCGTTTTCGTCATTTGTTATCGAATCGACTTAAAGCCAGATCGTCACATTGGGCGCTCTTCTCTCTGAAACGGTTGTACTTATCGTCTGCAAAGCTATGTCGCGTGCTGCGGAATGCGGTGACAGTTAAAGCACCATAGTAGAACACAGTTGTAGCTTCTAAGTTGATGTAATAGCCAGTAAGAAGTATTAAAATTCAAGTATTAGTTATCGATTATTGACTTTTTAGCTGTCTTTGGTGCCTTGGACATGAGCTAGGACCTTAAGATTCTGCATGAAAGGAAATTAGCAGCGGAGTTGCACGGGAGAATATTAAAAGTGCTCATATGTAGTAAAAACCTAGAAATCCGTCCGTTTTCGTCATTTGTTATCGAATCGACTTAAAGCCAGATCGTCACATTGGCCGCTCTTCTCTCTGAAACGGTTGTACTTATCGTCTGCAAAGCTATGTCGCGTGCTGCGGTATTCTGAGACACTAAAAGCACCATAGTACAACACAGATAAAGCTTCTAAGTTGATGTAATAGCCAGTAAGAAGTAGTACAATTCAAGTTTTAGGTATCGATTATTGACTTTATAGCTGGCTTGGTGCCTTGGACATGAGCCAGGACCTTAAAATTCTGCATGAAAGGAGGACTAGCAGCCAATTTGCATAGGAGAATGTGAAAAGTGTTCATATGTAGTAAAAACCTGAGAAATCCGTCCGTTTTCGTCATTTGTTATCGAATCGACGTAATGCCAGATCGTCACATTGGCCGCTCTTCTCTCTGAAACGGTAGTACTTATCGTCTGCAAAGCTATGTCGCGTGCTGCGGTACGCGCAGACAGTAAAAGCACCATAGTAGAACACAGATGTAGCTTCTAAGTTGATGTAATAGCCAGTAAGAAGTAGTAAAATTCAAGTTTTAGGTATCGATTATTGACTTTTTAGCTGGCTTTGGTGCCTTGGACATGAGCTAGGACCTTAAGATTCTGCATGAAAGGAAATTAGCAGCGGAGTTGCACGGGAGAATATGAAAAGTGCTCATATGTAGTAAAAACCTAGAAATCCGTCCGTTTTCGTCATTTGTTATCGAATCGACTTAAAGCCAGATCGTCACATTGGCCGCTCTTCTCTCTGAAACGGTTGTACTTATCGTCTGCAAAGCTATGTCGTGTGCTGCGGTATTCTGAGACACTAAAAGCACCATAGTAGAACACAGATGATGCTTCTAATTTGATGTAATAGCCAGGAAGAAGTAGTACAATTCAAGATTTATTAATCTATTATTGACTTTTTAGCTGGCTTTGGTGCCTTGGACATGAGCTAGCACCTTAAGATTCTGCATGAAAGGAGGATTAGCAGCGGAGTTGCACGGGAGAATATGAAAAGTGTTCATATGTAGTAAAAACCTAGAAATCCGTCCGTTTTCGTGATTTGTTATCGAATCGACTGAAAGCCAGATCGTCACATTGGCCGCTCTTCTCTCTGAAACGGTTGTACTTATCGTCTGCTAAGCTATGTCGCGTGCTGCGGTATGCTGAGACACTAAAAGCACCATAGTAGAACACAGATGAAGCTTCTAAGTTGATGTAATAGCCAGGAAGAAGTAGTACAATTCAAGTTTTTGGTATCGATTATTGACTTTTAGCTGGCTTTGGTGCCTTGGACATGAGCTAGGACCTTAAGATTCTGCATGAAAGGAGGACTAGCAGCCGATTTGCACGGGAGAATGCGAATAGTTTTCATATGTAGTAAAATCCTGAGAAATCCGTCCGTTTTCGTCATTTGTTATCGAATCGACTTAAAGCCAGATCGTCACATTGGCCGCTCTTCTCTCGGAAACGGTTGTACTTATCGTCTGCAAAGCTATGTCACGTGCTGCGGTATGCGGAGACACTAAAATCACTATAGTAGAACACAGATGAAGCTTCTAAGTTGATGTAATAACCAGTAAGAAGTAGTACATTTCAAGTTTTAGGTATCGATTATTGACGTTTTAGCTGGCTTTGGTGAATTGGACATGAGCTAGGACCTTAAGATTCAGCATGAAAGGAGGACTAGCAACCGAGTTGCACGGGAAAATGTGAAAAGTGTACAAATGTAGTAAAAGCCTGAGAAATACGTCCGTTTTCGTCATTTGTTATCGAACTGACTTAAAGCCAGATCGTCACATTGGCCGCTCTTCTCTCTGAAACGCTTGTACTTATCGACTGCAAAGCTATGTCGCGTGCTGCGGTATGCGGAGACACTAAAAGCACCATAGTAGAACACAGATGAAGCGTCTAAGTTGATGTAATAGCCAGTAAGAAGTAGTAAAATTCAAGTTTTAGGTATCGATTATTTACTTTTTAGCTGGCTTTGGTGCCTTGGTCATGATCTATGTCCTTAAGATTCTGCATGAAAGGAGGACTAGCAGCCGAATTGCATGGGAGAATGTGAAAAGTGTTCATATGTAGTAAAAACCTGAGAAATGCGTCCGATTTCGTCATTTGTTATCGAATCAACTTGAAGCCAGATCGTCACATTGGCCGCTCTTCTCTCTGAATCGGTTGTACTTATCGTCTGCAAAGCTATGTCGCGTGCTGCGGTATGCTGAGACACTAAAAGCACCGTAGTAGAACACAGATGAAGCTTCTGAGTTGATGTAGTAGCCAGTAAGAAGTAGTACAATTCAAGTTTTAGGTATCGATTATTGACTTTTTAGCTGGCTTTGTTGCCTTGGACATGAGCTAGGACCTTATGATTCTGCATGAAAGGAGGACTAGCATCCGATTTGCACGGGAGAATGTGAAAAGTGTTCATATGTAGTAAAAACCTGTGAAATCCGTCCGTTTTCGTCACTTGTTATCGAATCGACTTAAAGCTAGATCGTCATATTGGCCGCTCTTCTCTCTGAAACGGTTGTACTTATCGATTGCAAAGCTATGTCGCGTGCTGCGGTATGCGGAGACACTAAAAGCACCATAGTAGAACACAGATGAAGCTTCTATGTTGATGTAATAGCCAGTAAGAAGTAGTACAATTAAAGTTTTAGGTTTCGATTATTGACTTTTTAGCTGGCTTTGGTAGCTTGGACATGAGCTAGGACCTTAAGATTCTGCATGAAAGGAGGACTAGCAGCAAAGTTGCACGGGAGAACGTGAAAAATGTTAGTATGTAGTAAAAACCTGAGACATCCGTCCGTTTACGTCATTTGTTATCGAATCTACTTGAACCAGATCGTCACATTGGCCGCTCTTCTCTCTGAAACGGTTGTACTTATCGTCTGCAAAGCTATGTCGCGTGCTGCGGTATGCGGAGACACTAAAAGCACCATAGTAGAACACAGATAATGCTTCTAAGTTGATGTAATAGCCAGTAAGAAGTAGTACAATTCAAGTTTTAGGAATCTATTATTGACTTTTTAGCTGGCTTTGGTGCCTTGGACATGAGCTAGGACCTTAAGCTTCTGCATGAAAGGAGGATTAGCAGCGGAGTTGCACGGGAGAGTAAAATGTGTTCATGTGTAGTAAAAACCTAGAAATCCGTCCGTTTTCGTCATTTGTTATCCAATCTTCTTCAAGCCAGATCGTCACATTGGCCGCTCTTCTCTCTGAAACGGTGGTACTTATCGTCTGCAAAGCTATGTCGCGTGTTGCCGTAGGCGGAAACAGGAAAAGCACCATAGTAGAACACAGATGAAACTTCTAAGTTGATGTAATAGCCAGTAAGAAGTAGTACAATTCAAGTTTTAGGTATCGATTATTGACTTTTTAGCTGGCTTTGGTGCCTTCGACAAGAGCTAGGACCTTAAGATTCTGCATGAAAGGAGGATTAGCAGCGGAGTTGCACGGGAGAATATGAAAAGTGTTCATATGTAGTAAAAACCTAGAAATCCGTCCGTTTTCGTCATTTGTCATCGAATCGACTTAAAGCCAGATCGTCACATTGGCCGATCTTCTCTCTGAAACGGTTGTACTTACCGTCTGCAAAGCTATGTCGCGTGCTGCAGTATGCTGAGACACTAAAAGCACCGTAGTAGAACACAGATGAAGCTTCTGAGTTGATGTAGTAGCCAGTAAGAAGTAGTACAATTCAAGTTTTAGGTATCGATTATTGACTTTTTAGCTGGCTTTGGTGCCTTGGACATGAGCTAGGACCTTATGATTCTGCATGAAAGGAGGACTAGCAGCCGATTTGCACGGGAGAATGTGAAAAGTGTTCATATGTAGTAAAAACCTGAGAAATCCGTCCGTTTTCGTCATTTGTTATCGAATCGACTTAAAGCTAGATCGTCATATTGGCCGCTCTTCTCTCTGAAACGGTTGTACTTATCGTCTGCAAACCTATGTCGCGTGCTGCGGTATGCGGAGACAGTAAAAGCACCATAGTAGAACACAGATGAAGCTTCTAAGTTGATGTAATAGCCAGTAAGAAGTAGTACAATTCAAGTTTTAGGTATTGAATACTGACTTTTTAGCTGGCTTTATTGCCTTGGACATGAGCTAGGACCGTACGATTCTGCATAAAAGGAGGACTAGCAGCCAGGTTGCACGGGGAATGTGAATAGTGTTCATATGTAGTAAAAACCTGAGAAATCGGTCCGTTTTGGTCATTTGTTATCGAACCGACTTAAAGCCAGATCGTCACATTGGCCGCTCTTCTCTCTGAAACGGTTGTACTTATCGTCTGCAAAGCTATGTCGCGTGCTGCTGTATGCTGAGACACTAAAAGCACCATAGTAGAAAGATGAAGCTTCTAAGTTGATGTAATAGCCAGGAAGAAGTAGTACGATTCAAGTTTTAGGTATTGATTATTGACTTTTTAGCTGGCTTTAGTGTCTTGGACATGAGCTAGGACCTTATGATTCTACATGAAAGGAGGATTAGCACCGGAGTTGCACGGGAGAATATGAAAAGTGTTCATATGTAGTAAAAACCCAGAAATCCGTCCGTTTTCGTCATTTGTTATCGAATCGACTTAAAGCCAGATCGTCACATTGTCCGCTCTTCTCTCTGAAACGGTTGTACTTATCGATTGCAAAGCTATGTCGCGTGCTGCGGTATGCGGAGACACTAAAATCACCATAGTAGAACACAGATGAAGCTTCTAAGTTGATGTAATAGCCAGTAAGAAGTAGTACAATTCAAGTTTTAGGTATCGATTATTGACTTTTTAGCTGGCTTTGGTGCCTTGGACATGAGCTAGGTCCTTAAGCTTCTGCATGAAAGGAGGATTAGCAGCGGAGTTGCACGGGAGAATATGAAAAGTGTTCATATGTAGTAAAAACCTGAGAAATCCGTCCGTTTTCGTCATTTGTTATCGAATCGACGTAAAGCCAGATCGTCACATTGTCCGCTCTTCTCTCTGAAACGCTTGTACTTATCGTCTGCAAAGCTATGTCGCGTGCTGCGGTATGCTGAGACACTAAAAGCACCATAGTAGAACACAGATGAAGCTTCTAAGTTGATGTAATAGCCAGTAAGAAGTAGTACAACTCAAGTTTTAGGTAATGATTATTGACTTTTTACCCTTCTTTGGTGCCTTGGATATGAGCTAGGAAATTAAAATTTTGCATGAAGGAGGTCTAGCAGCCGAGTTGCACGGGAGAATGTGAAAAGTGTTCATATGTAGTAAAAACCTGAGAAATCAGTCCGTTTTCGTCATTTGTTATCGAATCTACTTAAAGCCAGATCGTCACATTGGGGGCTCTTCTCTCTGAAACGGTTGTACTTATCGTCTGCAAGGCTATGTCGCGTGCTGCGGTATGCGGAGACACTAAAAGCACCATAGTAGAACACAGATGAAGCTTCTAAGTTGATGTAAAAGCCAGGAAGAAGTAGTACAATTCAAGTTTTAGGTATCGATTATTGACTTTTTAGCTGGCTTTGGTGCCTTGACATGAGCTAGGACCATATGATTCTTCATGAAAGGAGGATTAGCAGCGGAGTTGCACGGGAGAATATGAAAAGTGTTCATATGTAGTAAAAACCTGAGAAATCCGTCCGTTTTCGTCATTTGTTATCGAATCGACTTAAAGCCAGATCGTCACATTGTCCGCTCTTCTCTCTGAAACGGTTGTACATATCGATTGCAAAGCTATGTCGCGTGCTGCGGTATGCGGAGACACTAAAAGCAACATAGTAGAACACAGATGAAGTTTCTAAGTTGATGTAATAGCCAGTAAGAAGTAGTGCAATTCAAGTTTTAGGTATCGATTATTGACTTTTTAGCTGGCTTTGGTGCCTTGGACATGACCTAGGACCTTATGATTCTGCATGAAAGGAGGACTAGCAGCCGAGTTACACGGGAAAATGTGAAAAGTGTTCAAATGTAGTAAAAACCTGAGAAATACGTCCGTTTTCGTCATTTGTTATGGAATCGACTTAAAGCCAGATCGTCACATTGGCCGCTCTTCTCTCTGAAACACTTGTACTTATCGTCTGCAAAGCTATGTCGCGTGCTGCGGTATGCTGAGACACTAAAAGCACCATAGTAGAACACAGATGAAGCTTCTAAGTTGATGTAATAGCCAGTAAGAAGTAGTACAATTCAAGTTTTAGGTATTGAATATTGACTTTTTAGCTGGCTTTGGTGCCTTGGAAATGATCTAGGACCTTAAGATTCTGCATGTAAGGAGGACTAGCAGCCGAGTTGCACAAGAGAATGTGAAAAGTGTTCATATGTAGTAAAAACCTGAGAAATCCTTCCGTTTTCGTCATTTGTTATCGAATCGACTTAAAGCCAGATCGTCACATTGGCCGCTCTTCTCTCTGAAAAAGTTGTACTTATCGTCTGCAAAGCTATGTCGCGTGCTGCGGTATGCGGACACACTAAAAGCACCATAGTAGAACACAGATGAAGCTTCTAAGTTGATGTAATAGCCAGTAAGAAGTAGTACAATTAAAGTTTTAGGTATTGGTTATTGACTTTTTACACTTCTTTGGTGCCTTGAACATGAGCTAGGAAATTAAGATTTTGCATGAAAGGAGGACTAGCAGCCGCGTTGCACGGGAGAATGTGAATTGTGTTCATATGTAGTAAAAACCTGAGAAATACGTCCGTTTTCGTCATTTGTTATTGAATCTACTTAAAGCCAGATCGTCACATTGGCCGCTCTTCTCTCTGAAACGGTTGTACTTATCGTCTGCAAAGCTATGACGCGTGCTGCGGTATGCGGAGACAGTAAAAGCACCATAGTAGAACACAGATGAAGCTTCTAAGTTGATGTAATAGCCAGTAAGAAGTAGTACAATTCAAGTTATAGGTATCGATTATTGACTTTTTAGCTGGCTTTGGTGCCTTGGACATTAGCTAGGACCTTAAGCTTCTGCATGAAAGGAGGATTAGCAGCGGAGTTGCACGGGAGAGTATGAAAAGTGTTCATATGTAGTAAAAACCTAGAAATCCGTCCGTTTTCGTCATTTGTTATCGAATCGACTTAAAGCCAGATCGTCACATTGGCCGCTCTTCTCTCTGAAAAAGTTGTACTTATCGTCTGCAAAGCTATGTCGCGTGCTGCGGTATGCGGACACACTAAAAGCACCGTAGTAGAACACAGATGAAGCTTCTAAGTTGATGTAATAGCCAGTAAGAAGTAGTACAATTCAAGTTTTAGGTATTGAATATTGAATTTTTAGCTGGGTTTGGTGCCTTGGACATGAGCTAGGACCTTACGATCCTGCATGAAAGGAGGACTAGCAGCCGAGTTGCACGGGAGAATGTGAATAGTGTTCATATGTAGTAAAAACCTGAGAAATCGGTCCGTTTTCGTCATTTGTTATCGAACCGACTTAAAGCCAGATCGTCATATTGGCCGCTCTTCTCTCTGAAACGGTTGTACTTATCGTCTGCAAAGCTATGTCGCTTGCTGCGGTATGCTGAGACACTAAAAGCACCATAGTAGAACACAGATGAAGCTTCTAAGTTGATGTAATAGCCAGGAAGAAGTAGTACAATACAAGTTTTAGGTATCGATTATTGACTTTTTAGCTTGCTTTGGTGCCTTGGACATGAGCTAGGACCTTATGATTCTACATGAAAGGAGGACTAGCAGCCGAGTTGCACGGGAGAATGTGAAAAGTGTTCATATGTAGTAAAAACCTGAGAAATCCATCGGTTTCGTCATTTGTTATTGCATCGACTTAAAGCTAGATCGTCACATTGGCCGCTCTTCTCTCTGAAACGGTTGTACTTATCGATTGCAAAGCTATATCGCGAGCTGCGGTATGCGGAGACCCTAAAAGCACCATAGTAGAACACAGATGAAGCTTCTAAGTTGATGTAATAGCCAGTAAGAAGTAGTACAATTCAAGTTTTAGGTATCGGTTATTTACTTTTTACCCTTCTTTGGTGCCTTGGACATTAGCTAGGAAATTAAGATTTTGCATGAAGGAGGACTAGCAGCCGAGTTGCACGGGAGAATGTGAATAGTGTTCATATGTAGTAAAAACCTGAGACATCCGTCCGTTTTCGTCATTTGTTATCGAATCGACTTAAAGCCAGATCGTCACATTGGCCGCTCTTCTCTCTGAACCGGTTGTACTTATCGTCTGCAAAGGTATGTGGCGTTCTGCGGTATGCGGAGAGAGTAAAAGCACCGTAGTAGAACACAGATGATGCTTCTAAGTTGATGTAATAGCCAGTAAGAAGTAGTACAATTCAAGTTTTAGGTATCGATTATTGACTTTTTAGCAGGCTTTGGTGCCTTGGACATGAGCTAGGACCTTATGATTCTGCATGAAAGGAGGACTAGCAGCCGATTTGCACGGGAGAATGTGAAAAGTGTTCATATGTAGTAAAAACCTGAGAAATCCGTCCATTTTCGTCATTTGTTATCGAATCGACGTAAAGCCAGATCGTCACATTGGCCGCTCTTCTCTCTGAAACGGTTGTACTTATCGTCTGCAAAGCTATGTCGCGTGCTGCGGTATGCGGAGACACTAAAAGCACCATAGTAGAACACAGATGAAGCTTCTAAGTTGATGTAATAGCCAGTAAGATGTAGTACAACTCAAGTTTTAGGTATCGATTATTGACTTTTTAGCTGGCTTTGGTGCCTTGGACATGAGCTAGGACCTTAAGATTCTGCATGTAAGGAGGACTAGCAGCCGAGTTGCACGGGAGAATGTGAAAAGTGTTCATATGTAGTAAAAACCTGAGAAATCAGTCCGGTTTCGTCATTTGTTATCGAATCGACTTAAAGCCAGATCGTCACATTGGCCGCTCTTCTCTCTGAAAAAGTTGTACTTATCGTCTGCAAAGCTATGTCGCGTGCTGCGGTATGCGGACACACTAAAAGCACCGTAGTAGAACACAGATGAAGCTTCTAAGTTGATGTAATAGCCAGTAAGAAGTAGTACAATTCAAGTTTTAGGTATTGAATATTGACTTTTTAGCTGGGTTTGGTGCCTTGGACATTAACTAGGACCTTACGATTCTGCATGAAAGGAGGACTAGCAGCCGAGTTGCACGGGAGAATGTGAATAGTGTTCATATGTAGTAAAAACCTGAGAAATCGGTCCGTTTTCGTCATTTGTTATCGAACCGACTTAAAGCCAGATCGTAATATTGGCCGCTCTTCTCTCTGAAACGGTTGTACTTATCGTCTGCAAAGCTATGTCGCTTGCTGCGGTATGCTGAGACACTAAAAGCACCATAGTAGAACACAGATGAAGCTTCTAAGTTGATGTAATAGCCAGGAAGAAGTAGTACAATACAAGTTTTAGGTATCGATTATTGACTTTTTAGCTGGCTTTGGTGCCTTGGACATGAGCTAGGACCTTATGATTCTACATGAAAGGAGGACTAGCAGCCGAGTTGCACGGGAGAATGTGAAAAGTGTCCATATGTAGTAAAAACCTGAGAAATCCATCGGTTTCGTCATTTGTTATTGCATCGACTTAAAGCTAGATCGTCACATTGGCCGCTCTTCTCTCTGAAACGGTTGTACTTATCGATTGCAAAGCTATATCGCGAGCTGCGGTATGCGGAGTCCCTAAAAGCACCATAGTAGAACACAGATGAAGCTTCTAAGTTGATGTAATAGCCAGTAAGAAGTAGTACAATTCAAGTTTTAGGTATCGGTTATTTACTTTTTACCCTTCTTTGGTGCCTTGGACATTAGCTAGGAAATTAAGATTTTGCATGAAGGAGGACTAGCAGCCGAGTTGCACGGGAGAATGTGAATAGTGTTCATATGTAGTAAAAACCTGAGTCATCCGTCCGTTTTCGTCATTTGTTATCGAATCGACTTAAAGCCAGATCGTCACATTGGCCGCTCTTCTCTCTGAACCGGTTGTACTTATCGTCTGCAAAGGTATGTGGCGTTCTGCGGTATGCGGAGACAGTAAAAGCACCGTAGTAGAACACAGATGATGCTTCTATGTTGATGTAATAGCCAGTAAGAAGTAGTACAATTCAAGTTTTAGGTATCGATTATTGACTTTTTAGCTGGCTTTGGTGCCTTGGACATGAGCTAGGACCTTAAGATTCTGCATGTAAGGAGGACTAGCAGCCGAGTTGCACGGGAGAATGTGAAAAGTGTTCATATGTAGTAAAAACCTGAGAAATCGGTCCGTTTTCGTCATTTGTTATCGAACCGACTTAAAGCCAGATCGTCTCATTGGCCGCTCTTCTTTCTGAAACGGTTGTACTTATCGTCTGCGATGCTATGTCGCGTGCTGCGGTATGCGGAGACACTAAAATAACCATAGTAGAACACAGATGAAGCTTCTAAGTTGATGTAATAGCCAGTAAGATGTAGTACAATTCAAGTTTTAGGTATCGATTATTGACTTTTCAGCTGGCTTTGGTACCTTGGACATGAGCTAGGACCTTAAGAATCTGCATGAAAGGAGGACTAGCAGCCGCGTTGCACGGGAGAATGTGAAAAATGTTCATATGTAGTAAAAACCTAAGACATCCGTCCGTTTACGTCATTTGTTATCGAATCTACTTAAAGCCAGATCGTCACATTGGCCGCTCTTCTTCTCTGAAACGGTTGTACTTATCGTGTGCAAACCTATGTCGCGTATTGCGGTATGCGGAGACAGTAAAAGCACCATAGTAGAACACAGATGAAGCTAGTAAGTTGATGTAATAGCCAGTAAGAAGTAGTACAATTCAAGTTTTAGGTATCGATTATTGACATTTTAGCTGGCTTTGGTGCCTTGGACATGAGCTAGGACCTTAAGCTTCTGCATGAAAGGACGATTAGCAGCGGAGTTGCACGGGAGAATATGAAAAGTGTTCATATGTAGTAAAAACCTAGAAATCCGTCAGTTTTCGTCATTTGTTGTCGAATCTTCTTCAAGCCAGATCGTCACATTGGCCGCTCTTCTCTCTGAAACGGTTGTACTCATCGTCTGCAAAGCTATGTCGCGTGCTGCGGTATGCGGAGACAGTAAAAGCACCATAGTAGAACACAGATCAAGCTTCTAAGTTGATGTAATAGCCAGTAAGATATAGTACAATTCAAGTTTTAGGTATCGATTATTGACTTTTTAGCTGGCATTGGTGCCTTGGACATGAGCTGGGACCTTAACATTCTGCATGAAAGGAGGACCAGCAGCCGATTTGCACGGGAGAATGTGAAAAGTATTAACATGTAGTAAAAACCCGAGAAATCCGTCCGTTTTCGTCATTTGTTATCGAATCGACCTAAAGCCAGATCGTCACATTGGCCGCTCTTCTCTCTGAAACACTTGTACTTATCGATTGCAAAGCTATGTCGCGTGCTGCGGTATGCGGAGACACTAAAAGCACCATAGTAGAACACAGATGAAGCTTCTAAGTTGATGTAATAGCCAGTAAGAAGTAGTACAATTCAAATTTTAGGTTTTCAATATTGAATTTTTAGCTGGCTTTGGTGCCTTGGACATGAGCTAGGACCTTAAGATTCTGCATGAAAGGAGGACTAGCAGCCCTGTTGCACGGGAGAATGTGAAAAGTGTTCATATGTAGTAAAAACCTGAGAAATCGGTCCTTTTTCGTCATTTGTTATCGAATCGACTTAAAGCCAGATCGTCACATTGGCCGCTCTTCTCTCTGAATCGGTTGTACTTCTCGTCTGCAAAGCTATGTCGCGTGCTGCGGTATGCGGAGACACTAAAATCACCATAGTAGAACACAGATGAAGCTTCTAAGTTGATGTAATAGCCAGTAAGAACTAGTACAATTCAAGTTTTAGGTATCGATTATTGACTTTTTAGCTGGCTTTGGTGCCTTGGACATGAGCTAGGACCTTAACGTTCTGCATGAAAGGAGGACTAGCAGCCGATTTGCACGGGAGAATGTGAATTCACATGTAGTAAAAACACGAGAAATCCGTCCGTTTTCGTCATTTGATATCGAATTGACTTAAAGCCAGATCGTCACATTGGCCGCTTTTCTCTCTGAAACGTTTGTACTTATCGATTGCAAAACTATGTCGCGTGCTGCGGAATGCGGAGACACTAAAAGCACCATAGTAGAAGACAGATCAAGCTTCTAAGTTGTTGTAATAGCCAGTAAGAAGTAGTACAATTCAAGTTTTAGGTATTGAATATTGAATTTTTAGCTGGCTTTGGTGCCTTGGACAAGAGCTAGGACCTTAATATTCTGCATGAAAGGAGGACTAGCATCCGAGTTGCACGTGAGAATGTGAAAAGTGTTCAAATGTAGTAAAAACCTGAGAAATCCGTCCGTTTTCTTCATTTGTTATCGAATCGACTTAAAGCCAGATCGTCACATTGGCCGCTCTTCTCTCTGAAACGCTTGTACTTATCGTCTGCAAAGCTATGTCGCGTGCTGCGGTATGCTGAGACACTAAAAGCACCATAGTAGAACACAGATGAAGCTTCTAAGTTGATGTAATAGAAAGGAAGAAGTAGTACAATTCAAGTTTTAGGTATCAATTACTGACTTTTTAGCTGACTTTGGTGCCTTGGACATGAGCTAGGACCTTAAGATTCTGCATGAAAGGAGGACTAGCAGCCCTGTTGCACGGGAGAATGTGAAAAGTGTTCCTATGTAGTAAAAACCTGAGATATCGGTCCGTTTTCGTCATTTGATATCGAATCGACTTATAGCCAGATCGTCACATTGGCCGCTCTTCTCTCTGAAACGGTTGTACTTATCGTCTGCAAAGCTATGTCGCGTGCTGCGTTATGCGGAGACACTAAAAGCACCATAGTAGAACACAGATGAAGCTTCTAAGTTGATGTAATAGCCAGTAAGAAGTAGTACAATTCAAGTTTTAGGTATCGATTATTGACTTTTTAGCTGGCTTTGGTGCCTTGGACATGAGCTAGGACCTTAACGTTCTGCATGAAAGGAGGAGTAGCAGCCGAGTTGTAAGGAGAATGTGAAAAGTGTTCATATGTAGTAAAAACCTGAGACATCCGTCCGTTTTCGTCATTTGTTATCGAATCGACTTAAAGCCAGATCGTCACAATGGCCGCTCTTATCTCTGAAACGCTTGTACTTATCGTCTGCAAAGCTATGTCGCGTGCTGCGGTATGCGGAGACACTAAAAGCACCATAGTAGAACACAGATGAAGCTGCTAAGTTGATGTAATAGCCAGTAAGAAGTAGTACAATTCAAGTTTTAGGTATCGATTATTGACTTTTTAGCTGGCTTTGGTGCCTTGGACATGAGCTACGACCTTAAGAATCTGCATGAAACGAGGACTAGCAGCCGAGGTGAACGGGGGAATGTGAAAAGTGTTCATATGTAGTAAAAAGCTGAGAAATCCGTCCGTTTTCGTCATTTGTTAATGAATCGATTTCAAGCCAGATCGTCACATTGGCCGCTCTTCTCTCTGAAAAATTTATACATATCGTCAGCAAAGCTATGTCGCGTGCTGCGGTATGCGGAAACACTAAAAGCACCATAGTAGAACACAGATGAAGCTTCTAAGTCGATGTAATAGCCAGTAAGAAGTAGTACAATTCAAGTTTTAGGTATCGATTATTGACTTTTTAGCTGGCTTTGGTGCCTTGGACATGAGCTAGGACCTTAAGATTCTGCATGAAAGGAGGATTAGCAGCGGAGTTCCACGGGAGAATGTGAAAAGTGTTCATATGCAGTAAAAACCTGAGACATCCGTCCGTTTTCGTCATTTGTTATCGAATCGACTTAAAGCCAGATCGTCACATTGTCCGCTCTTCTCTCTTAAACGGATGTACTTATCGTCTGCAAAGCTATGTCGCGTGCTGCGGTATGCGGAGACACTAAAATCACCATAGTAGAACACAGATGAAGCTTCTAAGTTGATGAAATAGCCAGTAAGAAGTAGTACAATTCAAGTTTTAGGTATTGAATATTGAATTTTTAGCTGGCTTTGGTGCCTTGGACATGAGCTAGGACCTTAAGATTCAGCATGAAAGGAGGATTAGCAGCGGAGTTGCATGGGAGAATGTGAAAAGTGTTCATATGTAGTAAAAACCTGAGACATCCGTCCGTTTTCGTCATTTGTTATCTTATCGACTTAAAGCAAGATCGACACATTGGCCGCTCTTCCTCTGAAACGGTTGTACTTATCGTCTGCAAAGCTATGTCGCGTGCTGCGGTATGCGGAGACAGTAAAAGTACCATAGTAGAACACAGATGAAGCTTCTAAGTTGATGTAATAGCCAGTAAGATATAGTACAATTCAAGTTTTAGGTATCGATTATTGACTTTTTAGCTGGCATTGGTGCCTTGGACATGAGCTAGGACCTTAAGATTCTGCATGAAAGGAGGACTAGCAGCCGAGTTGCACGGGAGAATGTGAAAAGTGTTCATATGTAGTAAAAACCTCAGAAATCCGTCCGTTTTCGTCATTTGTTATCGAATCGACTTAAAGCCAGATCGTCACATTGGCCGCTCTTCTCTCTGAAACGGTTGTACTTATCGTCTGTAAGGCTATGTCACGTGCTGCGGTATGCTGAGACACTAAAAGCAGCATAGTAGAACACAGATGAAGCTTCTAAGTTGATGTAATAGCCTGTAAGAAGAAGTACAATTCAAGTTTTAGGTATTGAATATTGACTTTTTAGCTGGGTTTGGTGCCTTGGACATGAGCTAGGACCTTAAGATTCTGCATGAAAGGAGGACTAGCAGCCGAGTTGCACGGGAGAATGTGAAAAGTTTTCATATGTAGTAAAAACCTGAGAAATCCGTCCATTTTCGTCATTTGTTATCGAATCGACTTAAAGCCAGATCGTCACATTGGCCGCTCTTCTCTCTGAAACGGTTGTACTTCTCGTCTGCAAAGCTATGTCGCGTGCTGCGGTATGCGGAGACAGTAAAAGCACCATAGTAGAACACAGATGAAGATTCTAAGTTGATGTAATAGCCAGGAAGAAGTAGTACAATTCAAGTTTTAGGTATCGATTATTGACTTTTTAGCTGGCTTTGGTGCCTTGAACATGAGCTAGGACCTTAAGATTCTGCATAAAAGGAGGACTAGCAGCCGAGTTGCACGGGAGAATGTGAAAAGTGTTCATATGTAGTAAAAACCTGAGACATCCGTCCGTTTTCGTCATTTGTTATCGAATCGACTGAAAGCCAGATCGTCACATTGGCCGCTCTTATCTCTGAAACGCTTGAACTTATCGTCTGCAAAGCTATGTCGCCTGCAGCGGTATGCGGAGACAGTAAAAGCACCATAGTAGAACACAGATGAAGCTTCTAAGTTGATGTAATAGCCAGTAAGATATAGTACAATTCAAGTTTTAGGTATCGATTATTTACTTTTTAGCTGGCTTTGGTGCCTTGGACTTGAGCTAGGACCTTAACATTCTGCATGAAAGGAGGACTAGCAGCCGAGTTGCACGGGAGAATGTGAAAAGTGTTCATATGTAGTAAAAACCTGAGAAATCGGTCCGTTTTCGTCTTTTGTTATCGAACCGACTTAAAGCCAGATCGTCACATTGGCCGCTCTTCTCTCTGAAACGGTTGTACTTATCGTCTACAAAGCAATGTCGCGTGCTGCGGTGTGCGGAGACACTAAAATCACCGTAGTAGAACACAGATGAGGCTTCTAAGTTGATGTAATAGCCAGTAAGAAGTAGTACAATTAAAGTTTTAGGTATCGATTATTGACTTTTTAGCTGGCTTTGGTGCCTTGGACATGAGCTAGGACCTTAAGATTCTGCATGAAATGAGGACTAGCAGCCGAGTTGCACGGGAGAATGTGAAAAGTTTTCATATGTAGTTATAACCTGAGAAATCCGTCCGTGTTCCTCATTTGTTATCGAATCGACATAAAGCCAGATCGTCACATTAGCCGCACTTCTGTCTGAAACGGTTACATTTATCGTCTGCAAAGCTATATCTCGTGCTGCGGTATGCGGAGACACTAAAAGCACCATCGTAGAACATAGATGAAGCTTCTAAGTTGATGTAATAGCCAGTAACAAGTAGTACAATTCAAGTTTTAGGTATCGATTATTGACTTTTTAGCTGGCTTTGGTGCCTTGGACATGAGCTAGGTCCTTAAGATTCTGCATGAAAGGAGGATTAGCAGCGGAGTTGGACGGGAGAATATGAAAAGTGTTCATACGTGGTAAAAACCTAGACATCCGTCCCTTTTCGTTATTTGATATCGAATCGACTTAAAGCCAGATCGTCACATTGGCCGCTCTTCTCTCTGAAACACTTGTACTTATCGTCTGCAAAGCTATGTCGCGTGCTGCGGTATGCGGACACACTGAATGCACCATAGTAGAACTCAGATGAAGCTTCTAAGTTGATGTAATACCCAGTAAGAAGTAGTACAATTACAGTTTTAGGTATCGGTTATTGACTTTTTACCCTTCTTTGGTGCTTTGGACACGAGCTTGGAACTTAAGATTTTGCATGAAGGAGGACTAGCAGCCGAGTTGCACGGGAGAATGTGAAAAGTGTTCAAATGTAGTAAAAACCTGAGAAATCCGTCCGTTTTCGTCATTTGTTATCGAATCGACTTAAAGCCAGATCGTCACATTGGCCGCTCTTCTCTCTGAAACACTTGTACTTATCGTCTGCAAAGCTATGTCGCGTGCTGCGGTATGCTGAGACACTAAAAGCACCATAGTAGAACACAGATCAAGCTTCTAAGTTGATGTAATAGCCAGTAAGAAGTAGTAAAATTCGAGTTTTAGGTATTGAATATTGAATTTTTTGCTGGATTTTGTGCCTTGGACATGAGCTAGGACCTTAATATTCAGCATGAAAGGAGGACTAGCAACCGAGTTGCACGGGAGAATGTGAAAAGTGTTCAAACGTAGTAAAGACCTGAGAAATCCGTCCGTTTTCGTCATTTGTTATCGAATCGACTTAAAGCCAGATCGTCACATTGGCCGCTCTTCTCTCTGAAACACTTATACTTATCGTCTGCAAAGCTATGTCGCGTGCTGCGGTATGCTGAGACACTAAAAGCACCATAGTAGAACACAGATCTAGCTTCTAAGTTGATGTAATAGCCAGTAAGAAGTAATACAATTCGAGTTTTAAGTATTGAATATTGAATTTTTAGCTGGATTTTGTGCCTTGGACATTAGCCGGGAACTTAAGATTTTGCATGAAGGAGGACTAGCAGCCGAGTTGCACGGAAGAATGTGAAAAGTGTTCATATGTAGTAAAAACCCGAGAAATCCTTCCATTTTCGTCATTTGTTATCGAATCGACTTAAAGCCAGATCGTCACATTTTCCGATCTTCTCTCTGAAACGCTTGTACTTTTCGTCTGCAAAGCTATGTCGCGTGCTGCGGTATGCGGAGACACTAACAGCACCGTAGTAGAACACAGATGAAGCTTCTAAGTTGATGTAATACCCAGTAAGACGTAGTACAATTCAAGTTTTAGGTATCGATTAATGACTTTTTAGCTGGCTTTGGTGCCTTGGACATGAGCTAGGACCTTAACATTCTGCATGATAGGGGGACTAGCAGCCGAGTTGCACGGGAGAATGTGTAAAGTGTTCATATGTAGTAAAAACCTGAGATATCCGTCCGTTTTCGTCATTTGTTATCGAATCGACTTAAAGCCAGATCGTCACATTGGCCGCTATTCTCTCTGAATGGGTTGTTCTTATCGCCTGCAAAGCTATGTCACGTGCTGCGGTATGCGGAGACACTAAAATCACCACAGTAGAACAAAGATGAAGCTTCTATGTTGATGTAATATCCAGTAAGAAGTAGTACAATTCAAGTTTTAGGTATTGAATATTGATCTTTAGCAGGCTTTGGTGCTTTGGACATGAGCTAGGACCTTAAGATTCCGCATGAAAGGAGGACTAGCAGCCGAGTTGCACGGGAAATGTGAAAAGGGTTCAAATGTAGTAAAAACCTGAGAAATACGCCCGTTTTCGTCATTTGTTATCGAATCGGCTTAAAGCCAGATCGTCACATTGGCCGCTCTTCTCTCTGAAACGGTTGTACTTATTGTCTACAAAGCAATGTCGCGTGCTGCGGTGTGCGGAGACACTAAAATCACCGTAGTAGAACACAGATGAGGCTTCTAAGTTGATGTAATAGCCAGTAAGAAGTAGTACAATTAAAGTTTTAGGTATCGATTATTGACTTTTTAGCTGGCTTTGGTGCCTTGGACATGAGCTAGGACCTTAAGATTCTGCATGAAAGGAGGACTAGCAGCCGAGTTGCACGGGAGAATGTGAAAAGTGTTCATATGTAGTTATAACCTGAGAAATCCGTCCGTTTTCCTCATTTGTTATCGAATCGACATAAAGCCAGATCGTCTCATTAGCCGCACTTCTGTCTGAAACGATTACATTTATCGTCTGCAAAGCTATATCTCGTGTTGCGGTATGCGGAGACACTAAAAGCACCATCGTAGAACATAGATGAAGCTTCTAAGTTGATGTAATAGCCAGTAACAAGTAGTACAATTCAAGTTTTAGGTATCGATTATTGACTTTTTAGCTGGCTTTGGTGCCTTGGACATGAGCTAGGTCCTTAAGATTCTGCATGAAAGGAGGACTAGCAGCCGAGTTGCAGGGGAGAATGTGAAAAGTGTTCATATGTGGTAAAAACCTAGACATCCGTCCCTTTTCGTTATTTGATATCGAATCGACTTAAAGCCAGATCGTCACATTGGCCGCTCTTCTCTCTGAAACACTTGTACTTATCGTCTGCAAAGCTATGTCGCGTGCTGCGGTATGCGGACACACTGAATGCACCATAGTAGTACTCAGATGAAGCTTCTAAGTTGATGTAATACCCAGTAAGAAGTAGTACAATTACAGTTTTAGGTATCGGTTATTGACTTTTTACCCTTCTTTGGTGCTTTGGACACGAGGTAGGAACTTAAGATTTTGCATGAAGGAGGACTAGCAGCCGAGTTGCACGGGAGAATGTGAAAGGTGTTCAAATGTAGTAAAAACCTGAGAAATCCGTCCGTTTTCGTCATTTGTTATCGAATCGACTTAAAGCCAGATCGTCACATTGGCCGCTCTTCTCTCTGAAACACTTGTACTTATCGTCTGCAAAGCTATGTCGCGTGCTGCGGTATGCTGAGACACTAAAAGCACCATAGTAGAACACAGATCAAGCTTCTAAGTTGATGTAATAGCCAGAAAGAAGTAGTAAAATTCGAGTTTTAGGTATTGAATATTGAATTTTTTGCTGGATTTTGTGCCTTGGACATGAGCTAGGACCTTAATATTCAGCATGAAAGGAGGACTAGCAGCCGAGTTGCACGGGAGAATGTGAAAAGTGTTCAAACGTAGTAAAGACCTGAGAAATCCGTCCGTTTTCGTCATTTGTTATCGAATCGACTTAAAGCCAGATCGTCACATTGGCCGCTCTTCTCTCTGAAACGGTTGTACTTATCATCTACAAAGCAATGTCGCGTGCTGCGGTGTGCGGAGACACTAAAATCACCGTAGTAGAACACAGATGAGGCTTCTAAGTTGATGTAATAGCCAGTAAGAAGTAGTACAATTAAAGTTTTAGGTATCGATTATTGACTTTTTAGCTGGCTTTGGTGCCTTGGACATGAGCTAGGACCTTAAGATTCTGCATGAAAGGAGGACTAGCAGCCGAGTTGCACGGGAGAATGTGAAAAGTGTTCATATGTAGTTATAACCTGAGAAATCCGTCCGTTTTCCTCATTTGTTATCGAATCGACATAAAGCCAGATCGTCACATTAGCCGCACTTCTGTCTGAAACGGTTACATTTATCGTCTGCAAAGCTATATCTCGTGCTGCGGTATGCGGAGACACTAAAAGCACCATCGTAGAACATAGATGAAGCTTCTAAGTTGATGTAATAGCCAGTAAGAAGTAGTACAATTCAAGTTTTAGGTATCGATTATTGACTTTTTAGCTGGCTTTGGTGCCTTGGACATGAGCTAGGTCCTTAAGATTCTGCATGAAAGGAGGATTAGCAGCGGAGTTGGACGGGAGAATATGAAAAGTGTTCATATGTGGTAAAAACCTAGACATCCGTCCCTTTTCGTTATTTGATATCGAATCGACTTAAAGCCAGATCGTCACATTGGCCGCTCTTCTCTCTGAAACACTTGTACTTATCGTCTGCAAAGCTATGTCGCGTGCTGCGGTATGCGGACACACTGAATGCACCATAGTAGAACTCAGATGAAGCTTCTAAGTTGATGTAATACCCAGTAAGAAGTAGTACAATTACAGTTTTAGGTATCGGTTATTGACTTTTTACCCTTCTTTGGTGCTTTGGACACGAGCTAGGAACTTAAGATTTTGCATGAAGGAGGACTAGCAGCCGAGTTGCACGGGAGAATGTGAAAAGTGTTCAAATGTAGTAAAAACCTGAGAAATCCTTCTGATTTCGTCATTTGTTATCGATTCGACTTAAAGCCAGATCGTCACATTGGCCGCTCTTCTCTCTGAAACACTTGTACTTATCGTCTGCAAAGCTATGTCGCGTGCTGCGGTATGCTGAGACACTAAAAGCACCATAGTAGAACACAGATCAAGCTTCTAAGTTGATGTAATAGCCAGTAAGAAGTAATACAATTCGAGTTTTAAGTATTGAATATTGAATTTTTAGCTGGATTTTGTGCCTTGGACATTAGCCGGAAACTTAAGATTTTGCATGAAGGAGGACTAGCAGCCGAGTTGCACGGAAGAATGTGAAAAGTGTTCATATGTAGTAAAAACCCGAGAAATCCTTCCATTTTCGTCATTTGTTATCGAATCGACTTAAAGCCAGATCGTCACATTTTCCGATCTTCTCTCTGAAACGCTTGTACTTTTCGTCTGCAAAGCTATGTCGCGCGCTGCGGTATGCGGAGACACTAACAGCACCGTAGTAGAACACAGATGAAGCTTCTAAGTTGATGTAATACCCAGTAAGACGTAGTACAATTCAAGTTTTAGGTATCGATTATTGACTTTTTAGCTGGCTTTGGTGCCTTGGACATGAGCTAGGACCTTAACATTCTGCATGATAGGGTGACTAGCAGCCGAGTTGCACGGGAGAATGTGTAAAGTGTTCATATGTAGTAAAAACCTGAGATATCCGTCCGTTTTCGTCATTTGTTATCGAATCGACTTAAAGCCAGATCGTCACATTGGCCGCTATTCTCTCTGAATGGGTTGTTCTTATCGCCTGCAAAGCTATGTCACGTGCTGCGGTATGCGGAGACACTAAAATCACCACAGTAGAACAAAGATGAAGCTTCTAAGTTGATGTAATATCCAGTAAGAAGTAGTACAATTCAAATTTTTAGGTATTGAATATTGATCTTTAGCAGGCTTTGATGCTTTGGACATGAGCTAGGACCTTAAGATTCTGCATGAAAGGAGGACTAGCAGCCGAGTTGCACGGGAAATGTGAAAAGGGTTCAAATGTAGTAAAAACCTGAGAAATACGTCCGTTTTCGTCATTTGTTATCGAATCGACTTAAAGCCAGATCGTCACATTGGCCGCTCTTCTCTCTGAAACGGTTGTACTTATCGTCTGCAAAGCTATGTCGCGTGCTGCGGTATGCGGAGACACTAAAAGCACCATAGTAGAACACACATTTAGCTTCTAAGTCATGTAATACCCAGTAAGACGTAGTACAATTCAAGTTTTAGGTATCGATTATTGACTTTTTAGCTGGCTTTGGTGCCTTGGACATGAGCTAGGACCTTAAGATTCTGCATGAAAGGAGGACTAGCAGCCGAGTTGCACGCGAGAATGTGAAAAGTGTTCATATGTAGTAAAAACCTGAGAAATCCGTCCGTTTTCGTCATTTGTTATCGAATCGACTTAAAGCCAGATGGTCACATTGGCCGCTCTTCTCTCTGAAACGGTTGTACTTATCGTCTACAAAGCTATGTCGCGTGCTGCGGTATGCTGAGACACTAAAAGCACCATAGTAGAACACAGATCAAGCTTCTAAGTTGATGTAATAGCCAGTAAGATGTGGTACAATTCAAGTTTTAGGTATTGAATATTGATCTTTAGCTGGCTTTGGTGCCTTGGACATGAGCTAGGACCTTAAGATTCAGCATGAAAGGAGGACTAGCATCCGAGTTGCACAGGAGAAAGTGAATTGTGTTCATATGTAGTAAAAACCTGAGAAATCCGTCAGTTTTCGTCATTTGTTATCGAATCGACTTAAAGCCAGATCGTCACATTGGCCGCTCTTCTCTCTGAAACGGTTGTACTTATCGTCTGCAAAACTATGTCGCCTGCTGCGGTATGCGGAGAAACTAAAAGCACCGTAGTAGAACACAGATGAAGCTTCTAAGTTGATGTAATAGCCAGTAAGAAGTAGTACAATTCAAGTTTTAGGTACTGATTATAGACTTTTTAGCTGGCTTTGGTGCCTTGGACATGAGCTAGGACCTTAAGATTCTGCACGACAGGAGGACTAGCAGCCGAGATGCACGGGAGAATATGAAAAGTGTTCATATGTAGTAAAAACCTGAGAAATCGGTCCGTTTTCGTCATTTGTTATCGAATCGACTTAAAGCCAGATCGTCACATTGGCCGCTCTTCATTCTGAAACGGTTGTATTTATCGTCTGCAAAACTATTTCGCGTGCTGCGGAATGCTGAGACACGAAAGGCACCATAGTAGAACACAGACGAAGCTTCTAAGTTGATGTAATAGCCAGTAAGAAGTAGTACAATTCAAGTTTTAGGTATCGATTATTGACTTTTTAGCTGGCTTTGTTGCCTTGGACATGAGCTAGGACCTTAACATTCAGTATGAAAGGAGGACTAGCAGCCGAGTTGCACGGGAGAATGTGAAAAGTGTTCATATGTAGTAAAAACCTGAGAAATACGTCCGTTTTCGTCATTTGTTATCGAATCGACTTAAAGCCAGATCGTCACATTGGCCGCTCCCTTCTCTGAATCGGTTGTACTTATCGTCTGCAAAACTATGCCGCCTGCTGCGGTATGCGGAGAAACTAAAAGCACCATAGTAGAACACAGATGAAGCTTTTAAGTTGATGTAATAGCCAGTAAGAAGTAGTACAATTCAAGTTTTAGGTATCGATTGTTGAATTTTACCTGGCTTTGGTGCATTGGACATGAGCTAGGACCTTATGATTCTGCATGAAAGGAGGACTAGCGACCGAGTTGCACGGGAGAATGTGAAAAGTGTTCATATGTAGTAAAAACCTGACAAATCCGTCCGCTTTCGTCATTTGTTATCGAATCTACTTAAACCCAGATCGTCACATTGGCCGCTCTTCTCTCTGAAACGGTTGTACTTATCGTCTGCAAAGCTATGTCGCGTGCTGCGATTTGCGGAGACACTAAAAGCACCATAGTAGAACACAGATGAAGCTTCTAAGTTGATGGAATAGCCAGTAAGAAGTAGTACAATTCAAGTTTTAGGTATCGATTATTGACTTTTTAGCTGGCTTTGGTGCCTTGGACATGGGCTAGGACCTTAAGACTCTACATGAAAGGAGGACTAGCAGCCGAGTTGCACGGGAGAATGTGAAAAGTGTTCAAATGTAGTTAAAACCTCAGAAATCCGTCCGTTTTCGTCATTTGTTATCGAATCGACTTAAAGCCAGATCGTCACATTGGCCGCTCTTCTCTCTGAAACGCCTGTACTTATCGTCTGCTAAGCTATGTCGCGTGCTGCGGTATGCGGAGACACTAAAAGCACAATAGTAGAACACAGATGAATCTTCTAAGTTGATGTAATACGCAGTAAGAAGTAGTACAATTCAAGTTTTAGGTATCGATTATTTACTTTTTAGCTGGCTTTGGTGCCTTGGACATGAGCTAGGACCTCAAGATTCTGCATGAAAGGAGGACTAGCAGCCGAGTTGCACGGGAGAATGTGAAAATTGTTCATATGTAGTAAAAACCTGAGAAATCCGTCCGTTTTCGTCACTTGTTATCGAATCGACTTAAAGCCAGATCGTCACATTGGCCGCTCTTCTCTCTGAAACGCTTGTACTTATCGTCTGCAAAGCTGTGTCGCGTGCTGCGGTATGCGGAGACACTAAAATCACCATAGTAGAACACAGATGAAGCTTCTAAGTTGATGTAATAGCCAGTAAGAAGTAGTACAATTCAAGTTTTAGGTATCGATTATTGACTTTTTAGCTGGCTTTGGTGCCTTGGACATGAGCTAGGACCTTAAGATTCTGCATGAAAGGAGGACTAGCAGCCGAGTTGCACGGGAGAATGAGAAAAGTGTTCATATGTAGTAAAAACCTGAGAAATCCGTCCGCTTTCGTCATTTGTTATCGAACCTAGTTAAAGACAGATCGTCACATTGGCCGCTCTTCTCTCTGAAACGGTTGTACTTATCGTCTACAAAGCTATATCGCGTGCTGCGATATGCGGAGACACTAAACGCACCATAGTAGAACAGAGATGAAGCTTCTAAGTTGATGTAATAGCCAGTAATAAGTAGTACAATTAAAGTTTTAGGTATCGGTTATTGACTTTTTACCCTTCTTTGGGCCGTAGACACGAGCTAGGAACTTAAGATTTTGCATGATGGAGGACTAGCAGCCCAGTTGCACGGGAGAATGTGAAAAGTGTTCATATGTAGTAAAAACCTGAGAAATCCGTCCGTTTTCGTCATTTGTTATCGAATCGACTTAAAGCCAGATCGTCACATTGGCCGCTCTTCTCACTGAAACGGTTGTACTTTTCGTCTGCAAAACTATGTCGCGTGCTGCGGCATGCGGAGAATCTAAAAGCACCGTAGTAGAACAAAGATGAAGTTTCTAAGCTGATGTAATAGCCAGTAAGAAGTAGTACAATTCAAGTTTTAGGTATTGATTATTGACTTTTTAGCTGGCTTTGGTGCCTTGGACATGGGCTAGGACCTTAAGATTCTGCATGAAAGGAGGACTAGCAGCCGAGTTGCAAGGGAGAATGTGAAAAGTGTTCATATGTAGTAAAAACCTGAGAAATCGGTCCGTTTTCGTCATTTGTTATCGAATCGACTTAAAGCCAGATCGTCACATTGGCCGCTCTACTCTCTGAAACGGTTGTAAGTATCGTCTGCAAAGCTATGTCGCGTGCTGCGGTATGCGGAGACACTACAATCACCATAGTAGAACACAGATGAAGCTTCTAAGTTGATTGTAATAGCCAGTAAGAAGTAGTACAACTCAAGTTTTAGGTATCGATTATTGACTTTTTAGCTGGCTTTGGTGCCTTGGACATGAGCTAGGACCTTATGATTCTGCATGAAAGGAGGACTAGCGGCCGAGTTGCAGGGGAGAATGTGAAAAGTGTTCATATGTAGTAAAACCTGAAAAATCCGTCTGTTTTCGTCATTTGTTATCGAATCGACTTAAAGCCAGATCGTCACATTGGCCGCTCTGCTCTCGGAAACGGTTGTACTTATCGTCGGCTAAGCTATGTCGCGTGTTGCCATAGGCGGAAACAGGAAAAGCACCATAGTAGAACACACATGAAGCTTCTAAGTTGATGTAATAGCCAGTAAGAAGTAGTACAATTCAAGTTTTAGGTATCGATTATTGACTTTTTAGCTGGCTTTGGTGCTTTGGACATGAGCTAGGACTTCAAGATTCTGCATAAAAGGAGGACTAGCAGCCCAGTTGCACGGGAGAATGTGAAAAGTGTTCATATGTAGTAAAAACATGAGACATCCGTCCGTTTTCGTCATTTGTTATCGAATCGACTTAAAGCCAGATCGTCACATTGGCCGCTCTTCTCTCTGAAACGGTTGTACTTATCGTCTGCAAAGCTATGTCGCGTGCTGCGGTATGCGGAGACACTAAAAGCACCATAGTAGAACACAGATGAAGAAGTTGATGTAATAGCCAGTAAGAAGTAGTACAATTCAAGTTTTGGGTATCGATTATTGACTTTTTAGCTGGCTTTGGTGCCTTGGACATGAGCTAGGACATTAAGATTCTGCATGAAAGGAGGACTAGCAGCCGAGTTGCACGGGAGAATGTGAAAATTGTTCATATGTAGTAAAAACCTGAGAAATCCGTCCGTTTTCGTCATTTGTTATCGAATCGACTTAAAGCCAGATCGTCACATTGGCCGCTCCTCTCTCTGAAACGCTTGTACTTATCGTCTGCAAAGCTGTGTCGCGTGCTGCGGTATGCGGAGACACTAAAATCACCATAGTAGAACACAGATGAAGCTTCTAAGTTGATGTAATAGCCAGTAAGAAGTAGTACAATTAAAGTTTTAGGTATCGGTTATTGACTTTTTACCCTTCTTTGGGCCGTAGACACGAGCTAATAACTTAAGATTTTGCATGATGGAGGACTAGCAGCCGAGTTGCACGGGAGAATGTGAAAAGTGTTCATATGTAATAAAAACCTTAAAAATCCGTCCGTTTTCGTGATTTGTTATCGAATCGACTTGAAGCCAGATCGTCACATTGGCCGCTCTTCTCTCTGAAACGGTTGCACTTATCGTCTGCAAAGCTATGTCGCGTGCTGCGGTATGCTGAGACACTAAAAGCACCATAGTAGAACACAGATGAAGCTTCTAAGTTGATGTAATAGCCAGTAAGAAGTAGTGCAATTCATGTTTTAGGTATCGATTATTGACTTTTTAGCTGGCTTTGGTGCCTTGGACATGAGCTAGGACCTTAAGACTCTGCATGAAAGGAGGACCAGCAGCCGAGTTGCACGGGAGAATGTGAAAAGTGTTCATATGTAGTAAAAACCTGAGAAATCCGTCCGTTTCCGTCATTTGTTATCGAATCGACTTAAAGCCAGGTCGTCACATTGGATGCTCTTCTCTCTGAAACGGTTGTACTTATCGTCTGCAAAGCTATGTCGCGTGCTGCGGTATGCGGAGACACTAAAATCACCATAGTAGAACAGAGATGAAGCATCTAAGTTGATGTAATAGCCAGTAAGAAGTAATCCACTTCAAGTTTTAGCTATCGATTATTGACTTTTTAGCTGGCTTTGGTGACTTGGACATGAGCTAGGACCTTAAGATTCTGCATGAAAGGAGGACTAGCAGCCGAGTTGCATGGGAGAATGTGAAAAGTGTTCATATGCAGTAAAAACCTGAGACATCCGTCCGTTTTCGTCATTTGTTATCGAATCGAATAAAGCCAGATCATCACATTGGCCGCTCTTCTCACTGAAACGGTTGTACTTATCGTCTGCAAAGCTATGTCGCGTGCTGCGGTATGCGGACACACTAAAAGCACAATAGTAGAACACAGATGAAGCTTCTAAGTTGATGTAATAGCCAGTAAGAAGTAGTAAAATTCAAGTTTTAGGTATCGGTTATTGACTTTTTAACCTTCTTTGGTGCCTTGGACACGAGCTAGGAAGTTAAGACTTTGCATGAAGGAGGACTAGCAGCCGAGTTGCACGAAAGAATGTGAAAAGTGTTCATATGTAGTAAAAACCTGAGAAATCCGTCCGTTTTCGTCATTTGTTATGGAATCGACTTAAAGCCAGATCGTCACATTGGTCGCTCTTCTCTCTGAAACGGTTGTACTTATCGTCTACAAAGCAATGTCGCGTGCTGCGGTATGCGGAGACACTAAAATCACCATAGTAGAACACAGATGAAGCTTCTAAGTTGATGTAATAGAAGGTAAGAAGTAGTACAATTGAAGTTGTAGGTATCGATTATTGACTTTTTAGCTGGCTTTGGTGCCTTGGACATGAGCTAGGACCTTACGATTCTGCATGAAAGGAGGACTAGCAGCCGAGTTGCTCGGGAGAATGTGAAAAGTGTTCATACGTAGTAAAAACCTTAGAAATCCGTCCGTTTTCGTCATTTGTTATCGAATCGACTTAAAGCCAGATCGTCACATTGGATGCTGTTCTCTCTGAAACGCTTGTACTTATCGTCTGCAAAGCTATGTCGCGTGCTGCGGTATGCAGAGACACTAAAAGCACCATAGTAGAACACAGATGAAGCTTCTAAGTTGATGTAATAGCCAGTAAGAAGTAGTACAATTCGAGTTTTAGGTATCGATTATTGACTTTTTAGCTGGCTTTGGTGCCTTGGACATGAGCTAGGACCTTAAGATTCTGCATGAAAGGAGGACTAGCAGCCGAGTTGCACGGGAGAATGTGAAAAGTGTTCATATGTAGTTAAAACCTGAGAAATCCGTCCGTTTTCGTCATTTGTTATCGAATCGACTTAAAGCCAGATCGTCACATTGGCTGCTCTTCTCTCTGAAACGCTTGTACCTATCGTCTGCAAAGCTATGTCGCGTGCTGCGGTATGCGGAGACACTAAAATCACCATAGTAGAACACAGGTGAAGCATCTAAGTTGATGTAATAGCCAGTAAGAAGTAATCCCATTCAAGTTTTAGGTATCGATTGTTGACTTTTTAGCTGGCTTTGGTGCCTTGGACATGAGCTAGGACCTTAAGATTCTGCATGAAAGGAGGACTAGCAGCCGAGTTGCACGGGAGAATGTGAAAAGTGTTCATATGCAGTTAAAACCTGAGAAATCGGTCCTTTTTCGTCATTTGTTATCGAATCGACTTAAAGCCAGATCGTCACATTGGCCGCTCTTCTCTCTGAAACGCTTGTACTTATCGTCTGCAAAGCTATGTCGCGTGCTGCGGTATGCTGAGACACTAAAAGCACCATAGTAGAACACAGATCAAGCTTCTAAGTTGATGTAATAGCCAGTAAGAAGAAGAACAATTCAAGTTTTAGGTATTGAATATTGATCTTTAGCTGGCTTTGGTGCCTTGGACATGAGCTAGGACCTTAAGATTCTGCATGAAAGGAGGACTAGCAGCCGAGTTGCACGGGAGAATGTGAAAAGTGTTCATATGTAGTAAAAACCTGAGAAATCCGTCCGTTTTCGTCATTTGTTATCGAATCGTCTTAAAGCCAGATCGTCACATTGCCACTCTTCTCTCTGAAATGGTTGTACTTATCGTCTGCAAAGCTATGTCGCGTGCTGCGGTATGCTGAGACACTAAAAGCACCATAGTAGAACACAGATCAAGCTTCTAAGTTGATGTAATAGCCAGTAAGAAGAAGAACAATTCAAGTTTTAGGTATTGAATATTGATCTTTAGCTGGCTTTGGTGCCTTGGACATGAGCTAGGACCTTAAGATTCAGCATGAAAGGAGGACTAGCAGCCGAGTTGCACGGGTGAATGTGAGAAGAGTTCATATGTAGTAAAAACCTGAGAAATCCGTCCGTTTTCGTCATTTGTTATCGAATCGACTTAAAGCCAGATCGTCACATTGGCCGCTCTTCTCACTGAAACGGTTGTACTTTTCGTCTGCAAAGCTATGTCGCGTGCTGCGGCATGCGGAGAATCTAAAAGCACCGTAGTAGAACAAAGATGAAGCTTCTAAGCTGATGTAATAGCCAGTAAGAAGTAGTACAATTCAAGTTTTAGGTATTGATTATTGACTTTTTAGCTGGCTTTGGTGCCTTGGACATGGGCTAGGACCTTAAGATACTGCATGAAAGGAGGACTAGCAGCCGAGTTGCAAGGGAGAATGTGAAAAGTGTTCATAAGTAGTAAAAACCTGAGAAATCCGTCCGTTTTCGTCATTTGTTATCGAATCGACTTAAAGCCAGATCGTCAAATTGGCCGCTCTTTTCTCTGAAACGGTTGTACTTATCGTCTGCAAAGCTATGTCACGAGCTGCGGTATGCGGAGACAATAAAATCACCACAGTAGAACACAGATGAAGCTTCTAAGTTGATGTAATATCCAGTAAGAAGTAGTACAATTCGAGTTTTAGGTATCGATTATTGACTTTTTAGCTGGCTTTGGTGCCTTGGACATGAGCTAGGACCTTAAGATTCTGCATGAAAGGAGGACTAGCAGCCGAGTTCCACGGGAGAATGTGAAAAGTGTTCATATGTAGTAAAAACCTGAGAAATCCGTCCGTTTTCGTCATTTGTTATCGAATCGACTTAAAGCTAGATCGACACATTAGCCGCTCTTCTCTCTGAAACGGTTGTACTTATCGTCTGCAAAACTATGTCGAGTGCTGCGGTATGATGAGACACTAAAAGCACCATAATAGAACACAGATGAAGCTTCTAAGTTGATGTAGTATCCAGTAAGAAGTAGTACAATTCAAATTTTAGGTATTGAATGTGGAACTTTTAGCTGGCTTTGGTGCCTTAGACATGAGCTAGGACCTTAAGATTCTGCATGAAAGGAGGACTAGCAGCCGAGTTGCACGGGAGAATGTGAAAAGTGTTCATATGTAGTTAAAACCTGAGAAATCCGTCCGTTTTCGTCATTTGTTATCGAATCGACTTAAAGCCAGATCGTCACATTGGCCGCTCTTCTCTCTGAAACGCTTGTACCTATCGTCTGCAAAGCTATGTCGCGTGCTGCGGTATGCGGAGACACTAAAATCACCATAGTAGAACACAGATGAAGCATCTAAGTTGATGTAATAGCCAGTAAGAAGTAATCCAATTCAAGTTTTAGGTATCGATTATTGACTTTTTAGCTGGCTTTGGTGCCTTGGACATGAGCTAGGACCTTAAGATTCTGCATTAAAGGAGTACTAGCAGCCGAGTTGCACGGGTGAATGTGAGAAGAGTTCATATGTAGTAAAAACCTGAGAAATCCGTCCGTTTTCGTCATTTGTTATCGAATCGACTTAAAGCCAGATCGTCACATTGGCCGCTCTTCTCACTGAAACGGTTGTACTTTTCGTCTGCAAAGCTATGTCTCGTGCTGCGGCATGCGGAGAATCTAAAAGCACCGTAGTAGAACAAAGATGAAGCTTCTAAGCTGATGTAATAGCCAGTAAGAAGTAGTACAATTCAAGTTTTAGGTATTGATTATTGACTTTTTAGCTGGCTTTGGTGCCTTGGACATGGGCTAGGACCTTAAGATACTGCATGAAAGGAGGACTAGCAGCCGAGTTGCAAGGGAGAATGTGAAAAGTGTTCATATGTAGTAAAAACCTGAAAAATCCGTCCGTTTTCGTCATTTGTTATCGAATCGACTTAAAGCCAGATCGTCACATTGGCCGCTCTACTCTCTGAAACGGTTGTAAGTATCGTCTGCAACGCTATGTCGCGTGCTGCGGTATGCGGAGACACTACAATCACCATAGTAGAACACAGATGAAGCTTCTAAGTTGATGTAATAGCCAGTAAGAAGTAGTACAACTCAAGTTTTAGGTATCGATTATTGACTTTTTAGCTGGCTTTGGTGCCTTGGACATGAGCTAGGACCTTAAGATTCTGCATGAAAGGAGGACTAGCAGCCGAGTTGCAGGGGAGAATGTGAAAAGTGTTCATATGTAGTAAAAACCTGAGAAATCCGTCTGTTTTCGTCATTTGTTATCGAATCGACTTAAAGCCAGATCGTCACATTGGCCGCTCTGCTCTCGGAAACGGTTGTACTTCTCGTCTGCAAAGCTATGTCGCGTGTTGCCATAGGCGGAAACAGGAAAAGCACCATAGTAGAACACACATGAAGCTTCTAAGTTGATGTAATAGCCAGTAAGAAGTAGTACAATTCAAGTTTTAGGTATCGATTATTGACTATTTAGCTGGCTTTGGTGCCTTGGACATGAGCTAGGACCTTACGATTCTGCATGAAAGGAGGACTAGCAGCCCTGTTGCACGGGAGAATCTGAAAAGTGTTCATATGTAGTAAAAACCTGAGAAATCCGTCCGTTTCCGTCATTTGTTATCGAATCGACTTAAAGCCAGATCGTCACATTGGCCGCTCTTCTCTCTGAAACGGTTGTACTTATCGTCTGCAAAGCTATGTCGCGTGCTGCGGTAAGCGGAGACACTAAAATCACCATAGTAGAACACAGATGAAGCATCTAAGTTGATGTAATAGCCAGTAAGAAGTAATCCACTTCAAGATTTAGCTATCGATTATTGACTTTTTAGCCGGCTTTGGTGACTTGGACATGAGCTAGGACCTTAAGATTCTGCATGACAGGAGGACTAGCAGCCGAGTTGCATGGGAGAATGTGATAAGTGTTCATATGCAGTAAAAACCTGAGAAATCCGTCCGTTTTCGTCATTTGTTATCGAATCGAATACAGCCAGGTCGTCACATTGGCCGCTCTTCTCACTGAAACGGTTGTACTTATCGTCTGCAAAGCTATGTCGCGTGCTGCGGTATGCGGACACACTAAAAGCACAATAGTAGAACACAGATGAAGCTTCTAAGTTGATGTAATAGCCAGTAAGAAGTAGTAAAATTCAAGTTTTAGGTATCGGTTATTGACTTTTTAACCTTCTTTGGTGCCTTGGACACGAACTAGGAAGTTAAGACTTTGCATGAAGGAGGACTAGCAGCCGAGTTGCACGAGAGAATGTGAAAAGTGTTCATATGTAGTAAAAACCTGAGAAATCCGTCCGTTTTCGTCATTTGTTATCGAATCGACTTAAAGCCAGATCGTCACATTGGCCGCTCTTCTCTTTGAAACGGTTGTACTTCTCGTCTGCAAAGCTATGTCGCGTGCTGCGGTATGCGGAGACATTGAAATCACCATAGTAGAACACAGATGAAGCATCTAAGTTGATGTAATAGCCAGTAAGAAGTAGTCCAATTCAAGTTTTAGGTATCGATTATTGACTTTTTAGCTGGCTATGGTGACTTGGACATGAGCTAGGTCCTTAAGATTCTGCATGAAAGGAGGACTAGCAGCCGCGTTGCATGGGAGAATGTGAAAAGTGTTCATATCTAAAAAGAAAAAACCTGAGAAATCCGTCCGTTTTCGTCATTTGTTATGGAATCGACTTAAAGCCAGATCGTCACATTGGTCGCTCTTCTCTCTGAAACGGTTGTACTTATCGTCTGCAAAGCTATGTCGCGTGCTGCGGTATGCAGAGACACTAAAAGCACCATAGTAGAACACAGATGAAGCTTCTAAGTTGATGTAATAGCCAGTAAGAAGTAGTACAATTCATGTTTTAGGTATCGATTATTGACTTTTTAGCCGGCTTTGGTGCCTTGGACATGAGCTAGGACCTTAAGACTCTGCATGAAAGGAGGACTAGCAGCCGAGTTGCATGGGAGAATGTGAAAAGTGTTCATATGTAGTAAAAACCTGAGAAATCCGTCTGTTTTCGTCATTTGTTATCGAATCGACTTAAAGCCAGATCGTCAAATTGGCCGCTCTTTTCTCTGAAACGGTTGTACTTATCGTCTGCAAAGCTATGTCACGAGCTGCGGTATGCGGAGACAATAAAATCACCACAGTAGAACACAGATGAAGCTTCTAAGTTGATGTAATATCCAGTAAGAAGTAGTACAATTCGAGTTTTAGGTATCGATTATTGACTTTTTAGCTGGCTTTGGTGCCTTGGACATGAGCTAGGACCTTAAGATTCTGCATGAAAGGAGGACTAGCAGCCGAGTTCCACGGGAGAATGTGAAAAGTGTTCATATGTAGTAAAAACCTCAGAAATCCGTCCGTTTTCGTCATTTGTTATCGAATTGGCTTAAAGCTAGATCGACACTTTAGCCGCTCTTCTCTCTGAAACGGTTGTACTTATCGTCTGCAAAACTATGTCGAGTGCTGCGGTATGATGAGACACTAAAAGCACCATAATAGAACACAGATGAAGCTTCTAAGTTGATGTAGTATCCAGTAAGAAGTAGTACAATTCAAATTTTAGGTATTGAATGTGGAACTTTTAGCTGGCTTTGGTGCCTTAGACATGAGCTAGGACCTTAAGATTCTGCATGAAAGGAGGACTAGCAGCCGAGTTGCACGGGAGAATGTGAAAAGTGTTCATATGTAGTTAAAACCTGAGAAATCCGTCCGTTTTCGTCATTTGTTATCGAATCGACTTAAAGCCAGATCGTCACATTGGCCGCTCTTCTCTCTGAAACGCTTGTACCTATCGTCTGCAAAGCTATGTCGCGTGCTGCGGTATGCGGAGACACTAAAATCACCATAGTAGAACACAGATGAAGCATCTAAGTTGATGTAATAGCCAGTAAGAAGTAATCCAATTCAAGTTTTAGGTATCGATTATTGACTTTTTAGCTGGCTTTGGTGCCTTGGACATGAGCTAGGACCTTAAGATTCTGCATTAAAGGAGTACTAGCAGCCGAGTTGCATGGCAGAATGTGAAAAGTGTTCATATGTAGTAAAAACCTGAGAAATCCGTCCGTTTTCGTCATTTGTTATCGAATCGACTTAAAGCCAGATCGTCACATTGGCTGCTCTTCTCTCTGAAACGGTTGCACTTATCGTCTGCAAAGCTATGTCGCGTGCTGCGGTATGCTGAGACACTAAAATCACCATAGTAGAACACAGATGAAGCATCTAAGTTGATGTAATAGCCAGTAAGAAGTAGTAGAATTCAAGTTTTAGGTATTGATTATTGACTTTTTAGCTGGCTTTGGTGCCTTGGACATGAGCTAGGACCTTAAGATACTGCATGAAAGGAGGACTAGCAGCCGAGTTGCAAGGGAGAATGTGAAAAGTGCTCATATGTAGTAAAAACCTGAGAAATCCGTCCGTTTTCGTCATTTGTTATCGAATCGACTTAAAGCCAGATCGTCACATTGGCCGCTCTACTCTCTGAAACGGTTGTAAGTATCGTCTGCAACGCTATGTCGCGTGCTGCGGTATGCGGAGACACTACAATCACCATAGTAGAACACAGATGAAGCTTCTAAGTTGATGTAATAGCCAGTAAGAAGTAGTACAACTCAAGTTTTAGGTATCGATTATTGACTTTTTAGCTGGCTTTGGTGCCTTGGACATGAGCTAGGACCTTAAGATTCTGCATGAAAGGAGGACTAGCAGCCGAGTTGCAGGGGAGAATGTGAAAAGTGTTCATATGTAGTAAAAACCTGAGAAATCCGTCTGTTTTCGTCATTTGTTATCGAATCGACTTAAAGCCAGATCGTCACATTGGCCGCTCTGCTCTCGGAAACGGTTGTACTTCTCGTCTGCAAAGCTATGTCGCGTGTTGCCATAGGCGGAAACAGGAAAAGCACCATAGTAGAACACACATGAAGCTTCTAAGTTGATGTAATAGCCAGTAAGAAGTAGTACAATTCAAGTTTTAGGTATCGATTATTGACTATTTAGCTGGCTTTGGTGCCTTGGACATGAGCTAGGACCTTACGATTCTGCATGAAAGGAGGACTAGCAGCCCTGTTGCACGGGAGAATCTGAAAAGTGTTCATATGTAGTAAAAACCTGAGAAATCCGTCCGTTTCCGTCATTTGTTATCGAATCGACTTAAAGCCAGGCCGTCACATTGGCCGCTCTTCTCTCTGAAACGGTTGTACTTATCGTCTGCAAAGCTATGTCGCGTGCTGCGGTATGCGGAGACACTAAAATCACCATAGTAGAACACAGATGAAGCATCTAAGTTGATGTAATAGCCAGTAAGAAGTAATCCACTTCAAGATTTAGCTATCGATTATTGACTTTTTAGCCGGCTTTGGTGACTTGGACATGAGCTAGGACCTTAAGATTCTGCATGAAAGGAGGACTAGCAGCCGAGTTGCATGGGAGAATGTGAAAAGTGTTCATATGCAGTAAAAACCTGAGAAATCCGTCCGTTTTCGTCATTTGTTATCGAATCGAATACAGCCAGATCGTCACATTGGCCGCTCTTCTCACTGAAACGGTTGTACTTATCGTCTGCAAAGCTATGTCGCGTGCTGCGGTATGCGGACACACTAAAAGCACAATAGTAGAACACAGATGAAGCTTCTAAGTTGATGTAATAGCCAGTAAGAAGTAGTAAAATTCAAGTTTTAGGTATCGGTTATTGACTTTTTAACCTTCTTTGGTGCCTTGGACACGAGCTAGGAAGTTAAGACTTTGCATGAAGGAGGACTAGCAGCCGAGTTGCACGAGAGAATGTGAAAAGTGTTCATATGTAGTAAAAACCTGAGAAATCCGTCCGTTTTCGTCATTTGTTATCGAATCGACTTAAAGCCAGATCGTCACATTGGCCGCTCTTCTCTTTGAAACGGTTGTACTTCTCGTCTGCAAAGCTATGTCGCGTGCTGCGGTATGCGGAGACATTGAAATCACCATAGTAGAACACAGATGAAGCATCTAAGTTGATGTAATAGCCAGTAAGAAGTAGTCCAATTCAAGTTTTAGGTATCGATTATTGACTTTTTAGCTGGCTTTGGTGACTTGGACATGAGCTAGGTCCTTAAGATTCTTCATGAAAGGAGGACTAGCAGCCGCGTTGCATGGGAGAATGTGAAAAGTGTTCATATCTAAAAAGAAAAAACCTGAGAAATCCGTCCGTTTTCGTCATTTGTTATGGAATCGACTTAAAGCCAGATCGTCACATTGGTCGCTCTTCTCTCTGAAACGGTTGTACTTATCGTCTGCAAAGCTATGTCGCGTGCTGCGGTAGGCAGAGACACTAAAAGCACCATAGTAGAACACAGATGAAGCTTCTAAGTTGATGTAATAGCCAGTAAGAAGTAGTACAATTCATGTTTTAGGTATCGATTATTGACTTTTTAGCTGGCTTTGGTGCCTTGGACATGAGCCAGGACCTTAAGACTCTGCATAAAAGGAGGACTAGCAGCCGAGTTGCACGGGAGAATGTGAAAAGTGTTCATAAGTAGTAAAAACCTGAGAAATCCGTCCGTTTTCGTCATTTGTTATCGAATCGACTTAAAGCCAGATCGTCAAATTGGCCGCTCTTTTCTCTGAAACGGTTGTACTTATCGTCTGCAAAGCTATGTCACGAGCTGCGGTATGCGGAGACAATAAAATCACCACAGTAGAACACAGATGAAGCTTCTAAGTTGATGTAATATCCAGTAAGAAGTAGTACAATTCGAGTTTTAGGTATCGATTATTGACTTTTTAGCTGGCTTTGGTGCCTTGGACATGAGCTAGGACCTTAAGATTCTGCATGAAAGGAGGACTAGCAGCCGAGTTCCACGGGAGAATGTGAAAAGTGTTCATATGTAGTAAAAACCTGAGAAATCCGTCCGTTTTCGTCATTTGTTATCGAATCGACTTAAAGCTAGATCGACACATTAGCCGCTCTTCTCTCTGAAACGGTTGTACTTATCGTCTGCAAAACTATGTCGAGTGCTGCGGTATGATGAGACACTAAAAGCACCATAATAGAACACAGATGAAGCTTCTAAGTTGATGTAGTATCCAGTAAGAAGTAGTACAATTCAAATTTTAGGTATTGAATGTGGAACTTTTAGCTGGCTTTGGTGCCTTAGACATGAGCTAGGACCTTAAGATTCTGCATGAAAGGAGGACTAGCAGCCGAGTTGCACGGGAGAATCTGAAAAGTGTTCATATGTAGTAAAAACCTGAGAAATCCGTCCGTTTCCGTCATTTGTTATCGAATCGACTTAAAGCCAGGTCGTCACATTGGCCACTCTTCTCTCTGAAACGGTTGTACTTATCGTCTGCAAAGCTATGTCGCGTGCTGCGGAATGCGGAGACACTAAAATCACCATAGTAGAACACAGATGAAGCATCTAAGTTGATGTAATAGCCAGTAAGAAGTAATCCACTTCAAGATTTAGCTATCGATTATTGACTTTTTAGCCGGCTTTGGTGACTTGGACATGAGCTAGGACCTTAAGATTCTGCATGAAAGGAGGACTAGCAGCCGAGTTGCATGGGAGAATGTGAAAAGTGTTCATATGCAGTAAAAACCTGAGAAATCCGTCCGTTTTCGTCATTTGTTATCGAATCGACTTAAAGCCAGATCGTCACATTGGTCGCTCTTCTCTCTGAAACGGTTGTACTTATCGTCTACAAAGCAATGTCGCGTGCTGCGGTATGCGGAGACACTAAAATCACCATAGTAGAACACAGATGAAGCTTCTAAGTTGATGTAATAGAAGGTAAGAAGTAGTACAATTCAAGTTGTAGGTATCGATTATTGCCTTTTTAGCTGGCTTTGGTGCCTTGGACATGAGCTAGGACCATACGATTCTGCATGAAAGGAGGACTAGCAGCCGAGTTGCACGGGAGAATGTGAAAAGTGTTCATACGTAGTAAAAACCTTAGAAATCCGTCAGTTTTCGTCATTTGTTATCGAATCGACTTAAAGCCAGATCGTCACATTGGCCGCTCTTCTCTCTGAAACGCTTGTACTTATCGTCTGCAAAGCTATGTCGCGTGCTGCGGTATGCAGAGACACTAAAAGCACCATAGTAGAACACAGATGAAGCTTCTAAGTTGATGTAATAGCCAGTAAGAAGTAGTACAATTCATGTTTTAAGTATCGATTATTGACTTTTTAGCTGGCTTTGGTGCCTTGGACATGAGCTAGGACCTTAAGACTCTGCATGAAAGGAGGACTAGCAGCCGAGTTGCACGGGAGAATGTGAAAAGTGTTCATATGTAGTAAAAACCTGAGAAATCCGTCCGTTTTCGTCATTTGTTATCGAATCGACTTAAAGCCAGATCGTCAAATTGGCCGCTCTTTTCTCTGAAACGGTTGTACTTATCATCTGCAAAGCTATGTCACGTGCTGCGGTATGCGGAGACACTAAAATCACCACAGTAGAACACAGATGAAGCTTCTAAGTTGATGTAATATCCAGTAAGAAGTAGTACAATTCGAGTTTTAGGTATCGATTATTGACTTTTTAGCTGGCTTTGGTGCCTTGGACATGAGCTAGGACCTTTAGATTCTGCATGAAAGGAGGACTAGCAGCCGAGTTCCACGGGAGAATGTGAAAAGTGTTCATATGTAGTAAAAACCTGAGAAATCCGTCCGTTTTCGTCATTTGTTATCGAATCGACTTAAAGCCAGATCGACACATTGGCCGCTCTTCTCTCTGAAACGGTTGTACTTACCGTCTGCAAAACTATGTCGCGTGCTGCGGTATGCTGAGACACTAAAAGCACCATAATAGAACACAGATGAAGCTTCTAAGTTGATGTAATATCCAGTAAGAAGTAGTACAATTCAAGTTTTAGGTATCGATTATTGACTTTTTAGCTGGCTTTGGTGCCTTGGACATGAGCTAGGACCTTAAGATTCTGCATGAAAGGAGGACTAGCAGCCGAGTTGCACTGGAGAATGTGAAATGTGTTCATATGTAGTAAAAACCTGAGAAATCCGTCCGTTTTCGTCATTTGTTATAGAATCGACTTAAAGCCAGATCGTCACATTGGCCGCTCTTCTCTCTCAAACGATTGTACTTATCGTCTGCAAAGCTATGTCGCGTGCTGCGGTATGCGGAGACACTAAAATCACCATAGTAGAACACAGATGAAACATCTAAGTTGATGTAATAGCCAGTAAGAAGTAGTACAATTCAAGTTTTAGGTATCGATTATTGACTTTTTAGCTGGCTTTGGTGCCTTGGACATGAGCTAGGACCTTAAGATTCTGCATGAAAGGAGGACTAGCAGCCGAGTTGCACGGGAGAATGTGAAAAGTGTTCATATGTAGTAAAAACCTGAGAAATCCGTCCGTTTTCGTCATTTGTTGTAGAATCGACTTAAAGCCAGATCGTCACATTGGCCGCTCTTCTCTCTGAAACGCTTGTACTTATCGTCTGCAAAGCAATGTCGCGTGCTGCGGTATGCGGAGACACTAAAATCACCATAGTAGAACACAGATGAAGCATCTAAGTTGATGTAATAGCCAGTAAGAAGTAATCCACTTCAAGATTTAGCTATCGATTATTGACTTTTTAGCCGGCTTTGGTGACTTGGACATGAGCTAGGACCTTAAGATTCTGCATGAAAGGAGGACTAGCAGCCGAGTTGCATGGGAGAATGTGAAAAGTGTTCATATGCAGTAAAAACCTGAGAAATCCGTCCGTTTTCGTCATTTGTTATCGAATCGAATAAAGCCAGATCGTCACATTGGCCGCTCTTCTCACTGAAACGGTTGTACTTATCGTCTGCAAAGCTATGTCGCGTGCTGCGGTATGCGGACACACTAAAAGCACAATAGTAGAACACAGATGAAGCTTCTAAGTTGATGTAATAGCCAGTAAGAAGTAGTAAAATTCAAGTTTTAGGTATCGGTTATTGACTTTTTAACCTTCTTTGGTGCCTTGGACACGAGCTAGGAAGTTAAGACTTTGCATGAAGGAGGACTAGCAGCCGAGTTGCACGAGAGAATGTGAAAAGTGTTCATATGTAGTAAAAACCTGAGAAATCCGTCCGTTTTCGTCATTTGTTATCGAATCGACTTAAAGCCAGATCGTCACATTGGCCGCTCTTCTCTTTGAAACGGTTGTACTTCTCGTCTGCAAAGCTATGTCACGTGCTGCGGTATGCGGAGACATTGAAATCACCATAGTAGAACACAGATGAAGCATCTAAGTTGATGTAATAGCCAGTAAGAAGTAGTCCAATTCAAGTTTTAGGTATCGATTATTGACTTTTTAGCTGGCTTTGGTGACTTGGACATGAGCTAGGACCTTAAGATTGTGCATGAAAGGAGGACTAGCAGCCGAGTTGCATGGGAGAATGTGAAAAGTGTTCACATCTAAAAAGAAAAAACCTGAGAAATCCGTCCGTTTTCGTCATTTGTTATCGAATCGACTTAAAGCCAGATCGTCACATTGGTCGCTCTTCTCTCTGAAACGGTTGTACTTATCGTCTACAAAGCAATGTCGCGTGCTGCGGTATGCGGAGACACTAAAATCACCATAGTAGAACACAGATGAAGCTTCTAAGTTGATGTAATAGAAGGTAAGAAGTAGTACAATTCAAGTTGTAGGTATCGATTATTGCCTTTTTAGCTGGCTTTGGTGCCTTGGACATGAGCTAGGACCTTACGATTCTGCATGAAAGGAGGACTAGCAGCCGAGTTGCACGGGAGAATGTGAAAAGTGTTCATACGTAGTAAAAACCTTAGAAATCCGTCCGTTTTCGTCATTTGTTATCGAATCGACTTAAAGCCAGATCGTCACATTGGCCGCTCTTCTCTCTGAAACGCTTGTACTTATCGTCTGCAAAGCTATGTCGCGTGCTGCGGTATGCAGAGACACTAAAAGCACCATAGTAGAACACAGATGAAGCTTCTAAGTTGATGTAATAGCCAGTAAGAAGTAGTACAATTCATGTTTTAAGTATCGATTATTGACTTTTTAGCTGGCTTTGGTGCCTTGGACATGAGCTAGGACCTTAAGACTCTGCATGAAAGGAGGACTAGCAGCCGAGTTGCACGGGAGAATGTGAAAAGTGTTCATATGTAGTAAAAACCTGAGAAATCCGTCCGTTTTCGTCATTTGTTATCGAATCGACTTAAAGCCAGATCGTCAAATTGGCCGCTCTTTTCTCTGAAACGGTTGTACTTATCATCTGCAAAGCTATGTCACGTGCTGCGGTATGCAGAGACACTAAAATCACCACAGTAGAACACAGATGAAGCTTCTAAGTTGATGTAATATCCAGTAAGAAGTAGTACAATTCGAGTTTTAGGTATCGATTATTGACTTTTTAGCTGGCTTTGGTGCCTTGGACATGAGCTAGGACCTTAAGATTCTGCATGAAAGGAGGACTAGCAGCCGAGTTGCACTGGAGAATGTGAAATGTGTTCATATGTAGTAAAAACCTGAGAAATCCGTCCGTTTTCGTCATTTGTTATAGAATCGAATTAAAGCCAGATCGTCACTTTGGCCGCTCTTCTCTCTGAAACGATTGTACTTATCGTCTGCAAAGCTATGTCGCGTGCTGCGGTATGCGGAGACACTAAAATCACCATAGTAGAACACAGATGAAACATCTAAGTTGATGTAATAGCCAGTAAGAAGTAGTACAATTCAAGTTTTAGGTATCGATTATTGACTTTTTAGCTGGCTTTGGTGCCTTGGACATGAGCTAGGACCTTAAGATTCTGCATGAAAGGAGGACTAGCAGCCGAGTTGCACGGGAGAATGTGAAAAGTGTTCATATGTAGTAAAAACCTGAGAAATCCGTCCGTTTTCGTCATTTGTTATAGAATCGACTTAAAGCCAGATCGTCACATTGGCCGCTCTTCTCTCTGAAACGCTTGTACTTATCGTCTGCAAAGCAATGTCGCGTGCTGCGGTATGCGGAGACACTAAAATCACCATAGTAGAACACAGATGAAGCATCTAAGTTGATGTAATAGCCAGTAAGAAGTAGTACAATTCAAGTTTTAGGTATCGATTATTGACTTTTTAGCTGGCTTTGGTGCCTTGGATATGAGCTAGGACCTTAAGATTCTGCATGAAAGGAGGACTAGCAGCCGAGTTGCACGGGAGAATGTGAAAAGTGTTCATATGCAGTAAGAACCTGAGACATCCGTCCGTTTTCGTCATTTGTTATCGAATCGACTTAAAGCCAGATCGTCACATTGGCCGCTCTTCTCTCTGAAACGCTTGTACTTATCGTCTGCAAAGCTATGTCGCGTACTGCGGTATGCGGAGACCCTAAAATCACCATAGTAGAACACAGATGAAGCTTCTAAGTTGATGTAATAGCCAGTAAGAAGTAGTAGAATTCAAGTTTTAGGTATCGATTATTGACTTTTTAGCTGGCTTTGGTGCCTTGAACATGAGCTAGGACCTTAACATTCTGCATGAAAGGAGGACTAGCAGCCGAGTTACACGGGAGAAGGTGAAAACTGTTCATATGTAATAAAAACCTTAGAAATCCGTCCGTTTTCGTCATATGTTATCGAATCGACTTAAAGCCAGATCGTCACATTGGCCGCTCTTCTCACTGAAACGGTTGTACTTATCGTCTGCAAAGTTATGTCGCGTGCTGCGGTATGTGGAGAGAGTAAAAGCACCATAGTAGAACACAGATGAAGCTTCTAAGTTGATGTAATAGCCAGTAAGAAGTAGTAGAATTCAAGTTTTAGGTATCGATTATTGACTTTTTAGCTGGCTTTGGTGCCTTGGACATGAGCTAGCACCTTAAGATTCTGCATGAAAGGAGGACCAGCAGCCGAGTTGCACGGGAGAATGTGAAATGTGTTCATATGTAGTAAAAACCTGAGAAATCCGTCCGTTTTCGTCATTTGTTATAGAATCGACTTAAAGCCAGATCGTCACATTGGCCGCTCTTCTCTCTGAAACGCTTGTACTTATCGTCTGCAAAGCTATGTCGCGTGCTGCGGTATGCGGAGACACTAAAATCACCATAGTAGAACACAGATGAAGCATCTAAGTTGATGTAATAGCCAGTAAGAAGTAGTACAATTCAAGTTTTAGGTACCGATTATTGACTTTTTAGCTGGCTTTGGTGCCTTGGACATGAGCTAGGACCTTAAGATTCTGCATGAAAGGAGGACTAGCAGCCGAGTTGCACGGGAGAATGTGAAAAGTGTTCATATGTAGTAAAAACCTGAGAAATCCGTCCGTTTTCGTCATTTGTTATCGAATCGACTTAAAGCCAGATCGTCACATTGGCCGCTCTTCTCTTTGAAACGGTTGTACTTCTCGTCTGCAAAGCTATGTCGCGTGCTGCGGTATGCGGAGACATTGAAATCACCATAGTAGAACACAGATGAAGCATCTAAGTTGATGTAATAGCCAGTAAGAAGTAGTCCAATTCAAGTTTTAGGTATCGATTATTGACTTTTTAGCTGGCTTTGGTGACTTGGACATGAGCTAGGACCTTAAGATTGTGCATGAAAGGAGGACTAGCAGCCGAGTTGCATGGGAGGATGTGAAAAGTGTTCACATCTAAAAAGAAAAAACCTGAGAAATCCGTCCGTTTTCGTCATTTGTTATCGAATCGACTTAAAGCCAGATCGTCACATTGGTCGCTCTTCTCTCTGAAACGGATGTACTTATCGTCTACAAAGCAATGTCGCGTGCTGCGGTATGCGGAGACACTAAAATCACCATAGTAGAACACAGATGAAGCTTCTAAGTTGATGTAATAGAAGGTAAGAAGTAGTACAATTCAAGTTGTAGGTATCGATTATTGCCTTTTTAGCTGGCTTTGGTGCCTTGGACATGAGCTAGGACCTTAAGACTCTGCATGAAAGGAGGACTAGCAGCCGAGTTGCACGGGAGAATGTGAAAAGTGTTCATATGTAGTAAAAACCTGAGAAATCCGTCCGTTTTCGTCATTTGTTATCGAATCGACTTAAAGCCAGATCGTCAAATTGGCCGCTCTTTTCTCTGAAACGGTTGTACTTATCATCTGCAAAGCTATGTCTTGTGCTGCAGTATGCGGAGACACTAAAATCACCACAGTAGAACACATATGAAGCTTCTAAGTTGATGTAATATCCAGTAAGAAGTAGTACAATTCGAGTTTTAGGTATCGATTATTGAATTTTTAGCTGGCTTTGGTGCCTTGGACATGAGCTAGGACCTTAAGATTCTGCATGAAAGGAGGACTAGCAGCCGAGTTGCACGGGAGAATGTGAAAAGTGTTCATATGTAGTAAAAACCTGAGAAATCCGTCCGTTTTCGTCATTTGTTATCGAATCGACTTAAAGCCAGATCGTCACATTGGCCGCTCCTCTCTCTGAAACGGATGTACTTCTCGTCTGCAAAGCTATGTCGCGTGTTGCCGTAGGCGGAAACAGGAAAAGCACCATAGTAGAACACAGATGAAGCTTCTAAGTTGATGTAATAGCCAGTAAGAAGTAGTACAATTCAAGTTTTAGGTATCGATTATTGACTTTTTAGCTGGCTTTGGTGCCTTGGACATGAGCTAGGACTTTAAGATTCTGCATAAAAGGAGGACTAGCAGCCCAGTTGCACGGGAGAATGTGAAAAGTGTTCATATCTAGTAAAAACCTGAGTCATCCGTCCGTTTTCGTCATTTGTTATCGAATCGACTTAAAGCCAAATCGTCACATTGGCCGCTCTTCTCACTGAAACGGTTGTACTTATCGTCTGCAAAGCTATGTCGCGTGCTGCGGTATGTGGAGAGAGTAAAAGCACCATAGTAGAACACAGATGAAGCTTCTAAGTTGATGTAATAGCCAGTAAGTAGTAGTAGAATTCAAGTTTTAGGTATCGATTATTGACTTTTTAGCTGGCTTTGGTGCCTTGGACATGAGCTAGGACCTTAAGATTCTGCATGAAAGGAGGACTAGCAGCCGAGTTGCATGGGAGAATGTGAAATGTGTTCATTTGTAGTAAAAACCTAAGAAATCCGTCCGTTTTCGTCATTTGTTATAGAATCGACTTAAAGCCAGATCGTCACATTGGCCGCGCTTCTCTCTGAAACGCTTGTACTTATCGTCTGCAAAGCTATGTCGCGTGCTGCGGTATGCGGAGACACTAAAATCACCATAGTAGAACACAGATGAAGCATCTAAGTTGATGTAATAGCCAGTAAGAAGTAGCACAATTCAAGTTTTAGGTATCAACTATTGACATTTTAGTTGGCTTTGGTGCCTTGGACATGAGCTAGGACCTTAAGATTCTGCATGAAAGGAGGACTAGCAGCCGAGTGGCACGGGAGAATGTGAAAAGTGTTCATATGTAGTAAAAACCTGAGAAATCCGTCCGTTTTCGTCATTTGTTATCGAATCGACTTAAAGCCAGACAGACACATTGGCCGCTCTTCTCTCTGAAACGGTTGTACTTATCGTCTGCAAAGCTATGTCGCGTGCTGCGGTATGCGGACACACTAAAAGCACCATAGTAGAACACAGATGAACCATCTAAGTTGATGTAATAGCCAGTAAGAAGTAATCCAATTCGAGTTTTAGGTATTGAGTATTGACCTTTTAGCTGGCTTTGGTGCCTTGGACATGAGCTAGGACCTTAAGATTCTGCATGAAAGGAGGACTAGCAGCCGAGTTGCACGGGAGAATGTGAAATGTGTTCATATGTAGTAACAACCTGAGAAATCCGTCCGTTTTCGTCATTTGTTATCGAATCGACTTAAAGCCAGATCGTCAAATTGGCCGCTCTTTTCTCTGAAACGGTTGTACTTATCATCTGCAAAGCTATGTCACGTGCTGCGGTATGCAGAGACACTAAAATCACCACAGTAGAACACAGATGAAGCTTCTAAGTTGATGTAATATCCAGTAAGAAGTAGTACAATTCGAGTTTTAGGTATCGATTATTGACTTTTTAGCTGGCTTTGGTGCCTTGGACATGAGCTAGGACCTTAAGATTCTGCATGAAAGGAGGACTAGCAGCCGAGTTGCACTGGAGAATGTGAAATGTGTTCATATGTAGTAAAAACCTGAGAAATCCGTCCGTTTTCGTCATTTGTTATAGAATCGAATTAAAGCCAGATCGTCACTTTGGCCGCTCTTCTCTCTGAAACGATTGTACTTATCGTCTGCAAAGCTATGTCGCGTGCTGCGGTATGCGGAGACACTAAAATCACCATAGTAGAACACAGATGAAACATCTAAGTTGATGTAATAGCCAGTAAGAAGTAGTACAATTCAAGTTTTAGGTATCGATTATTGACTTTTTAGCTGGCTTTGGTGCCTTGGACATGAGCTAGGACCTTAAGATTCTGCATGAAAGGAGGACTAGCAGCCGAGTTGCACGGGAGAATGTGAAAAGTGTTCATATGTAGTAAAAACCTGAGAAATCCGTCCGTTTTCGTCATTTGTTATAGAATCGACTTAAAGCCAGATCGTCACATTGGCCGCTCTTCTCTCTGAAACGCTTGTACTTATCGTCTGCAAAGCAATGTCGCGTGCTGCGGTATGCGGAGACACTAAAATCACCATAGTAGAACACAGATGAAGCATCTAAGTTGATGTAATAGCCAGTAAGAAGTAGTACAATTCAAGTTTTAGGTATCGATTATTGACTTTTTAGCTGGCTTTGGTGCCTTGGATATGAGCTAGGACCTTAAGATTCTGCATGAAAGGAGGACTAGCAGCCGAGTTGCACGGGAGAATGTGAAAAGTGTTCATATGCAGTAAGAACCTGAGACATCCGTCCGTTTTCGTCATTTGTTATCGAATCGACTTAAAGCCAGATCGTCACATTGGCCGCTCTTCTCTCTGAAACGCTTGTACTTATCGTCTGCAAAGCTATGTCGCGTACTGCGGTATGCGGAGACCCTAAAATCACCATAGTAGAACACAGATGAAGCTTCTAAGTTGATGTAATAGCCAGTAAGAAGTAGTAGAATTCAAGTTTTAGGTATCGATTATTGACTTTTTAGCTGGCTTTGGTGCCTTGAACATGAGCTAGGACCTTAACATTCTGCATGAAAGGAGGACTAGCAGCCGAGTTACACGGGAGAAGGTGAAAACTGTTCATATGTAATAAAAACCTTAGAAATCCGTCCGTTTTCGTCATATGTTATCGAATCGACTTAAAGCCAGATCGTCACATTGGCCGCTCTTCTCACTGAAACGGTTGTACTTATCGTCTGCAAAGTTATGTCGCGTGCTGCGGTATGTGGAGAGAGTAAAAGCACCATAGTAGAACACAGATGAAGCTTCTAAGTTGATGTAATAGCCAGTAAGAAGTAGTAGAATTCAAGTTTTAGGTATCGATTATTGACTTTTTAGCTGGCTTTGGTGCCTTGGACATGAGCTAGCACCTTAAGATTCTGCATGAAAGGAGGACCAGCAGCCGAGTTGCACGGGAGAATGTGAAATGTGTTCATATGTAGTAAAAACCTGAGAAATCCGTCCGTTTTCGTCATTTGTTATAGAATCGACTTAAAGCCAGATCGTCACATTGGCCGCTCTTCTCTCTGAAACGCTTGTACTTATCGTCTGCAAAGCTATGTCGCGTGCTGCGGTATGCGGAGACACTAAAATCACCATAGTAGAACACAGATGAAGCATCTAAGTTGATGTAATAGCCAGTAAGAAGTAGTACAATTCAAGTTTTAGGTACCGATTATTGACTTTTTAGCTGGCTTTGGTGCCTTGGACATGAGCTAGGACCTTAAGATTCTGCATGAAAGGAGGACTAGCAGCCGAGTTGCACGGGAGAATGTGAAAAGTGTTCATATGTAGTAAAAACCTGAGAAATCCGTCCGTTTTCGTCATTTGTTATCGAATCGACTTAAAGCCAGATCGTCACATTGGCCGCTCTTCTCTTTGAAACGGTTGTACTTCTCGTCTGCAAAGCTATGTCGCGTGCTGCGGTATGCGGAGACATTGAAATCACCATAGTAGAACACAGATGAAGCATCTAAGTTGATGTAATAGCCAGTAAGAAGTAGTCCAATTCAAGTTTTAGGTATCGATTATTGACTTTTTAGCTGGCTTTGGTGACTTGGACATGAGCTAGGACCTTAAGATTGTGCATGAAAGGAGGACTAGCAGCCGAGTTGCATGGGAGGATGTGAAAAGTGTTCACATCTAAAAAGAAAAAACCTGAGAAATCCGTCCGTTTTCGTCATTTGTTATCGAATCGACTTAAAGCCAGATCGTCACATTGGTCGCTCTTCTCTCTGAAACGGATGTACTTATCGTCTACAAAGCAATGTCGCGTGCTGCGGTATGCGGAGACACTAAAATCACCATAGTAGAACACAGATGAAGCTTCTAAGTTGATGTAATAGAAGGTAAGAAGTAGTACAATTCAAGTTGTAGGTATCGATTATTGCCTTTTTAGCTGGCTTTGGTGCCTTGGACATGAGCTAGGACCTTAAGACTCTGCATGAAAGGAGGACTAGCAGCCGAGTTGCACGGGAGAATGTGAAAAGTGTTCATATGTAGTAAAAACCTGAGAAATCCGTCCGTTTTCGTCATTTGTTATCGAATCGACTTAAAGCCAGATCGTCAAATTGGCCGCTCTTTTCTCTGAAACGGTTGTACTTATCATCTGCAAAGCTATGTCTTGTGCTGCGGTATGCGGAGACACTAAAATCACCACAGTAGAACACATATGAAGCTTCTAAGTTGATGTAATATCCAGTAAGAAGTAGTACAATTCGAGTTTTAGGTATCGATTATTGAATTTTTAGCTGGCTTTGGTGCCTTGGACATGAGCTAGGACCTTAAGATTCTGCATGAAAGGAGGACTAGCAGCCGAGTTGCACGGGAGAATGTGAAAAGTGTTCATATGTAGTAAAAACCTGAGAAATCCGTCCGTTTTCGTCATTTGTTATCGAATCGACTTAAAGCCAGATCGTCACATTGGCCGCTCCTCTCTCTGAAACGGATGTACTTCTCGTCTGCAAAGCTATGTCGCGTGTTGCCGTAGGCGGAAACAGGAAAAGCACCATAGTAGAACACAGATGAAGCTTCTAAGTTGATGTAATAGCCAGTAAGAAGTAGTACAATTCAAGTTTTAGGTATCGATTATTGACTTTTTAGCTGGCTTTGGTGCCTTGGACATGAGCTAGGACTTTAAGATTCTGCATAAAAGGAGGACTAGCAGCCCAGTTGCACGGGAGAATGTGAAAAGTGTTCATATCTAGTAAAAACCTGAGTCATCCGTCCGTTTTCGTCATTTGTTATCGAATCGACTTAAAGCCAAATCGTCACATTGGCCGCTCTTCTCACTGAAACGGTTGTACTTATCGTCTGCAAAGCTATGTCGCGTGCTGCGGTATGTGGAGAGAGTAAAAGCACCATAGTAGAACACAGATGAAGCTTCTAAGTTGATGTAATAGCCAGTAAGTAGTAGTAGAATTCAAGTTTTAGGTATCGATTATTGACTTTTTAGCTGGCTTTGGTGCCTTGGACATGAGCTAGGACCTTAAGATTCTGCATGAAAGGAGGACTAGCAGCCGAGTTGCATGGGAGAATGTGAAATGTGTTCATTTGTAGTAAAAACCTGAGAAATCCGTCCGTTTTCGTCATTTGTTATAGAATCGACTTAAAGCCAGATCGTCACATTGGCCGCGCTTCTCTCTGAAACGCTTGTACTTATCGTCTGCAAAGCTATGTCGCGTGCTGCGGTATGCGGAGACACTAAAATCACCATAGTAGAACACAGATGAAGCATCTAAGTTGATGTAATAGCCAGTAAGAAGTAGCACAATTCAAGTTTTAGGTATCAACTATTGACATTTTAGTTGGCTTTGGTGCCTTGGACATGAGCTAGGACCTTAAGATTCTGCATGAAAGGAGGACTAGCAGCCGAGTGGCACGGGAGAATGTGAAAAGTGTTCATATGTAGTAAAAACCTGAGAAATCCGTCCGTTTTCGTCATTTGTTATCGAATCGACTTAAAGCCAGACAGACACATTGGCCGCTCTTCTCTCTGAAACGGTTGTACTTATCGTCTGCAAAGCTATGTCGCGTGCTGCGGTATGCGGACACACTAAAAGCACCATAGTAGAACACAGATGAACCATCTAAGTTGATGTAATAGCCAGTAAGAAGTAATCCAATTCGAGTTTTAGGTATTGAGTATTGACCTTTTAGCTGGCTTTGGTGCCTTGGACATGAGCTAGGACCTTAAGATTCTGCATGAAAGGAGGACTAGCAGCCGAGTTGCACGGGAGAATGTGAAATGTGTTCATATGTAGTAACAACCTGAGAAATCCGTCCGTTTTCGTCATTTGTTATAGAATCGACTTAAAGCCAGATCGTCACATTGGCCGCTCTTCTCTCTGAAATGTCGATTCGATAACAAATGACGAAAACGGACGGATTTCTCAGGTTTTAACTACATATGAACACTTTTCACATTCTCCCGTGCAACTCGGCTGCTAGTCCTCCTTTCATGCAGAATCTTAAGGTCCTAGCTCATGTCCAAGGCACCAAAGCCAGCTAAAAAGTCAATAATCGATACCTAAATTTGAATTGTACTACTTCTTACTGGCTATTACATCAACTTAGATGCTTCATCTGTGTTCTACTATGGTGATTTTAGTGTCTCCGCATACAGGAAAAGCACCATAGTAGAACACAGATGAAGCTTCTAAGTTGATGTAATAGCCAGTAAGAAGTAGTCCAATTCAAGATTTAGGTATCGATTACTGACTTTTTAGCTGGCTTTGGTGACTTGGACATGAGCTAGGACCTTAATATTCTGCATGAAAGGAGGACTAGCAGCCGAGTTGCATGGGGGAATGTGAAAAGTGTTGAAATGTAGTAAAAACCTGAGAAATACGTCCGTTTTCGTCATTTGTTATCGAATCGACTTAAAGCCAGATCGTCACATTGGCCGCTCTTCTCTCTGAAACGGTTGTACTTATCGTCTGCAAAGCTATGTCGCGTGCTGCGGTATGCGGAGACACTAAAAGCACCATAGTAGAACACAGATTAAGCTTCTAAGTTGATGTAATACCCAGTAAGAAGTAGTAAAATTCAAGTTTTAGTTATCGATTATTGACTTTTTAGCTGGCTTTGGTGCCTTGGACATGAGCTAGGACCTTAACATTCTGCATGAAAGGAGGACTAGCAGCCGAGTTGCATGGGAGAACGTGAAAAGTGTTCATATGTAGTAAAAACCTTAGAAATCCGTCCGTTTTCGTCATTTGTTATCGAATCGACTTAAAGCCAGATTGTCACATTGGCCGCTCTTCTCTCTGAAACGCTTGTACCTATCGTCTGCAAAGCTATGTCGCGTGCTGTGGTATGCGGAGACACTAAAATCACCATAGTAGAACACAGATGAAGCATCTAAGTTGATGTAATAGCCAGTAAGAAGTAATCCAATTCAAGTTTTAGGTATCGATTATTGACTTTTTAGCTGGCTTTGGTGCCTTGGACATGAGCTAGGACCTTAAGATTCTGCATGAAAGGAGGACTAGCAGCCGAGTTGCACGGGAGAATGTGAAAAGTGTTCATATGTAGTAAAAACCTGAGACATCCGTCCGTTTTCGTCATTTGTTATCGAATCGACTTAAAGCCAGATCGTCACATTGGCCGCTCTTCTCTCTGAAACGGTTGTACTTCTCGTCTGCAAAGCTATGTCGCGTGCTGCGGTATGCGGAGACACTAAAATCACCATAGTAGAACACAGATGAAGCATCTAAGTTGATGTAATAGCCAGTAAGAAGTAGTCCAATTCTAGTTTTAGGTATCGATTATTGACTTTTAAGCTGGCTTTGGTGACTTGGACATGAGCTAGGACCTTAACATTCTGCATGAAAGAAGGACTAGCAGCCGAGTTGCACGGGAGAATGTGAAAAGTGTTAATATGTAGTAAAAACCTTAGCAATCCGTCCGTATTCGTCATTTGTTATCGAATCGACTTAAAGTTAGATCGTCACATTGGCCGCTCTTCTCACTGAAACGCTTGTACTTATCGTCTGCAAAGCTATGTCGCGTGCTGCTGTAGGCGGAGACACTAAAATCACCATAGTAGAAGACAGATGAAGCATCTAAGTTGATGTAATAGCCAGTAAGAAGTAATCCAATTCAAGTTTTAGGTATCGAATATTGACTTTTTAGCTGGCTCTGGTGCCTTGGACATGAGCTAGGACCTTAACATTCTGCATTAAAGGACGACTAGCAGCCGAGTTGCACGGGAGAATGTGAAAAGTGTTCATATGTAGTAAAAACCTGAGAAATCCGTCCGTTTTCGTCATTTGTTATCGAATCGACTTAAAGCCAGATCGTCACATTGGCCGCTCTTCTCTCTGAAACGGTTGTACTTATCGTCTGCAAAGCTATGTCGCGTGCTGCGGTATGCGGAGACACTAAAATCACCATAGTAGAACACAGATCAAGCTTCTAAGTTGATGTAATAGCCAGTAAGACGTAGTTGAATTCAAGTTTTAGGTATCGATTATTGACTTTTTAGCTGGCTTTAGTGCATTGGACATGAGCTAGGACCATAAGATTCTACATGAAAGGAGGACTAGCAGCCGAGTTGCACGGGAGAATGTGAAAAGTGTTCATATGTAGTAAAAACCTGAGAAATCCGTCCGTTTCCTTCATTTGTTATCGAATCGACTTAAAGCCAGATCGTCACATTGGCCGCTCTTCTCTCTGAAACGGTTGTACTTATCGTCTGCAAAGCTGTGTCGCGTGCTGCGGTATGCGGAGACACTAAAATCAAAATAGTAGAACACAGATGAAGCATCTACGTTGATGTAATAGCCAGTAAGAAGTAGTCCAATTCAAGTTTTAGGTATCGATTATTGACTTTTTAGCTGGCTTTGGTGACTTGGACATGAGCTAGGACCTTAAGATTCTGCATGAAAGGAGGACTAGCAGCCGAGTTGCACGGGAGAATGTGAAAAGTGTTCATATCTAAAAAAAAAAAAAAAAAAAACCCTGAGAAATCCGTCCGTTTTCGTCATTTGTTATCGAATCGACTTAAAGCCAGATCGTCACATTGGTCGCTCTTCTCTCTGAAACGGTTGTACTTATCGTCTACAAAGCAATGTCGCGTGCTGCGGTAATGCGGAGACGCTAAAATCACCATAGTGGAACACAGATGAAGCTTCTAAGTTGATGTAGTAGAAGGTAAGAAGTAGTACAATTCAAGTTGTAGTTATCGATTATTGACCTTTTAGCTGGCTTTGGTGCCTTGGACATGAGCTAGGACCTTACGATTCTGCAGAAAGGAGGACTAGCAGCCGAGTTGCACGGGAGAATGTGAAAAGTGTTCATATGTAGTAAAAACCTTAGAAATCCGTCCGTTATCGTCATTTGTTATCGAATCGACTTAAAGCCAGATCGTCACATTGGCCGCTCTTCTCTCTGAAACGCTAGTACTTATCGTCTGCACAGCTATGTCGCGTGCTGCGGTATGCGGAGACACTAAAAGCACCATAGTAGAACACAGATGAAGCTTCTAAGTTGATGTAATAGCCAGTAAGAAGTAGTACAATTCATGTTTTAGGTATCGATTATTGACTTTTTAGCTGGCTTTGGTGCCTTGGACATGAGCTAGGACCTTAAGACTCTGCATGAAAAGAGGACTAGCAGCCGAGTTGCACGGGAGAATGTGAAAAGTGTTCATATGTAGTAAAAACCTGAGAAATCCGTCCGTTTTCGTCATTTGTTATCGAATCGACTTAAAGCCAGATCGTCAAATTGGCCGCTCTTTTCTCTGAAACGGTTGTACTTATCGTCTGCAAAGCTATGTCACGTGCTGCGGTATGCGGAGACACTAAAATCACCACAGTAGAACACAGATGAAGCTTGTAAGTTGATGTAATATCCAGTAAGAAGTAGTACAATTCGAGTTTTAGGTATCGATTATTGACTTTTTAGCTGGCTTTGGTGCCTTGGACATGAGCTAGGACCTTAAGATTCTGCATGAAAGACGGACTAGCAGCCGAGTTGCATGGGAGAATGTGAAAAGTGTTCATATGTAGTAAAAACCTGAGAAATCCGTCCGTTTTCGTCATTTGTTATCGAATCGACTTAAAGCCAGATCGACACATTGGCCGCTCTTCTCTCTGAAACGGTTGTACTTATCGTCTGCAAAGCTATGTCGCGTGCTGCGGTATGCTGAGACACTAAAAGCACCATAATAGAACACAGATGAAGCTTCTAAGTTGATGTAATAGCCAGTAAGAAGTAGTACAATTCAAGTTTTAGGTATTGAATATGGAACTTTTAGCTGGCTTTGGTACCTTGGACATGAGCTAGGACCTTAAGATTCTGCATGAAAGGAGGACTAGCAGCCGAGTTGCACGGGAGAATGTGAAAAGTGTTCATATGTAGTTAAAACCTGAGAAGTCCGTCCGTTTTCGTCATTTGTTATCGAATCGACTTAAAGCCAGATCGTCACATTGGCCGCTCTTCTCTCTGAAACGGTTGTACTTATCGTCTTCAAAGGTATGTCGCGTGTTGCCGTAGGCGGAAACAGGAAAAGCACCATAGTAGAACACAGATGAAGCTTCTAAGTTGATGTAATAGCCAGTAAGAAGTAGTCCAATTCAAGATTTAAGTAATGATTATTGACTTTTTAGCTGGCTTTGGTGCCTTGGACATGAGCTAGGACCTTAACATTCTGCATGAAAGGAGGACTAGCAGCCGAGTTGCATGGGGGAATGTGAAAAGTGTTCAAATGTAGTAAAAACCTGAGAAATACGTCCGTTTTCGTCATTTGTTATCGAATCGACTTAAAGCCAGATCGTCACATTGGCCGCTCTTCTCTCTGAAACGATTGTACTTCTCGTCTGCAAAGCTATGTCGCGTGTTGCCGTAGGCGGAAACTGGAAAAGCACCATAGTAGAACACAGATGAAGCTTCTAAGTTGATGTAATAGCCAGTAGGAAGTAGTAAAATTCAAGTTTTAGGTATCGATTATTGACTTTTTAGCTGGCTTTCGTGCCTTGGACATGAGCTACGACTTTAAGATTCTGCATAAAAGGAGGACTAGCAGCCCAGTTGCACGGAAGAATGTGAAAAGTGTTCATATCTAGTAAAAACCTGAGTCATCCGTCCGTTTTCGTCATTTGTTATCGAATCGACTCTAAGCCAAATCGTCACATTGGCCGCTCTTCTCTCTGAAACGGTTGTACTTATCGTCTGCAAAGCTATGTCGCGTGCTGCGGTATGCGGAGACACTAAAAGCACCATAGTAGAACACAGATTAAGCTTCTAAGTTGATGTAATACCCAGTAAGAAGTAGTAAAATTCAAGTTTTAGTTATCGATTATTGACTTTTTAGCTGGCTTTGGTGCCTTGGACATGAGCTAGGACCTTAACATTCTGCATGAAAGGAGGACTAGCAGCCGAGTTGCATGGGAGAACGTGAAAAGTGTTCATATGTAGTAAAAACCTTAGAAATCCGTCCGTTTTCGTCATTTGTTATCGAATCGACTTAAAGCCAGATTGTCACATTGGCCGCTCTTCTCTCTGAAACGCTTGTACCTATCGTCTGCAAAGCTATGTCGCGTGCTGTGGTATGCGGAGACACTAAAATCACCATAGTAGAACACAGATGAAGCATCTAAGTTGATGTAATAGCCAGTATGAAGTAATCCAATTCAAGTTTTAGGTATCGATTATTGACTTTTTAGCTGGCTTTGGTGCCTTGGACATGAGCTAGGACCTTAAGATTCTGCATGAAAGGAGGACTAGCAGCCGAGTTGCACGGGAGAATGTGAAAAGTGTTCATATGTAGTAAAAACCTGAGACATCCGTCCGTTTTCGTCATTTGTTATCGAATCGACTTAAAGCCAGATCGTCACATTGGCCGCTCTTCTCTCTGAAACGGTTGTACTTCTCGTCTGCAAAGCTATGTCGCGTGCTGCGGTATGCGGAGACACTAAAATCACCAAAGTAGAACACAGATGAAGCATCTAAGTTGATGTAATAGCCAGTAAGAAGTAGTCCAATTCTAGTTTTAGGTATCGATTATTGACTTTTAAGCTGGCTTTGGTGACTTGGACATGAGCTAGGACCTTAACATTCTGCATGAAAGGAGGACTAGCAGCCGAGTTGCACGGGAGAATGTGAAAAGTGTTAATATGTAGTAAAAACCTTAGCAATCCGTCCGTATTCGTCATTTGTTATCGAATCGACTTAAAGTTAGATCGTCACATTGGCCGCTCTTCTCACTGAAACGCTTGTACTTATCGTCTGCAAAGCTATGTCGCGTGCTGCTGTAGGCGGAGACACTAAAATCACCATAGTAGAAGACAGATGAAGCATCTAAGTTGATGTAATAGCCAGTAAGAAGTAATCCAATTCAAGTTTTAGGTATCGAATATTGACTTTTTAGCTGGCTCTGGTGCCTTGGACATGAGCTAGGACCTTAACATTCTGCATTAAAGGACGACTAGCAGCCGAGTTGCACGGGAGAATGTGAAAAGTGTTCATATGTAGTAAAAACCTGAGAAATCCGTCCGTTTCCGTCATTTGTTATCGAATCGACTTAAAGCCAGATCGTCACATTGGCCGCTCTTCTCTCTGAAACGGTTGTACTTATCGTCTGCAAAGCTATGTCGCGTGCTGCGGTATGCGGAGACACTAAAATCACCATAGTAGAACACAGATCAAGCTTCTAAGTTGATGTAATAGCCAGTAAGACGTAGTTGAATTCAAGTTTTAGGTATCGATTATTGACTTTTTAGCTGGCTTTAGTGCATTGGACATGAGCTAGGACCATAAGATTCTACATGAAAGGAGGACTAGCAGCCGAGTTGCACGGGAGAATGTGAAAAGTGTTCATATGTAGTAAAAACCTGAGAAATCCGTCCGTTTCCTTCATTTGTTATCGAATCGACTTAAAGCCAGATCGTCACATTGGCCGCTCTTCTCTCTGAAACGGTTGTACTTATCGTCTGCAAAGCTGTGTCGCGTGCTGCGGTATGCGGAGACACTAAAATCAAAATAGTAGAACACAGATGAAGCATCTACGTTGATGTAATAGCCAGTAAGAAGTAGTCCAATTCAAGTTTTAGGTATCGATTATTGACTTTTTAGCTGGCTTTGGTGACTTGGACATGAGCTAGGACCTTAAGATTCTGCATGAAAGGAGGACTAGCAGCCGAGTTGCACGGGAGAATGTGAAAAGTGTTCATATCTAAAAAAAAAAAAAAAGAACCCTGAGAAATCCGTCCGTTTTCGTCATTTGTTATCGAATCGACTTAAAGCCAGATCGTCACATTGGTCGCTCTTCTCTCTGAAACGGTTGTACTTATCGTCTACAAAGCAATGTCGCGTGCTGCGGTAATGCGGAGACGCTAAAATCACCATAGTGGAACACAGATGAAGCTTCTAAGTTGATGTAGTAGAAGGTAAGAAGTAGTACAATTCAAGTTGTAGTTATCGATTATTGACCTTTTAGCTGGCTTTGGTGCCTTGGACATGAGCTAGGACCTTACGATTCTGCAGAAAGGAGGACTAGCAGCCGAGTTGCACGGGAGAATGTGAAAAGTGTTCATATGTAGTAAAAACCTTAGAAATCCGTCCGTTATCGTCATTTGTTATCGAATCGACTTAAAGCCAGATCGTCACATTGGCCGCTCTTCTCTCTGAAACGCTAGTACTTATCGTCTGCACAGCTATGTCGCGTGCTGCGGTATGCGGAGACACTAAAAGCACCATAGTAGAACACAGATGAAGCTTCTAAGTTGATGTAATAGCCAGTAAGAAGTAGTACAATTCATGTTTTAGGTATCGATTATTGACTTTTTAGCTGGCTTTGGTGCCTTGGACATGAGCTAGGACCTTAAGACTCTGCATGAAAAGAGGACTAGCAGCCGAGTTGCACGGGAGAATGTGAAAAGTGTTCATATGTAGTAAAAACCTGAGAAATCCGTCCATTTTCGTCATTTGTTATCGAATCGACTTAAAGCCAGATCGTCAAATTGGCCGCTCTTTTCTCTGAAACGGTTGTACTTATCGTCTGCAAAGCTATGTCACGTGCTGCGGTATGCGGAGACACTAAAATCACCACAGTAGAACACAGATGAAGCTTCTAAGTTGATGTAATATCCAGTAAGAAGTAGTACAATTCGAGTTTTAGGTATCGATTATTGACTTTTTAGCTGGCTTTGGTGCCTTGGACATGAGCTAGGACCTTAAGATTCTGCATGAAAGACGGACTAGCAGCCGAGTTGCATGGGAGAATGTGAAAAGTGTTCATATGTAGTAAAAACCTGAGAAATCCGTCCGTTTTCGTCATTTGTTATCGAATCGACTTAAAGCCAGATCGACACATTGGCCGCTCTTCTCTCTGAAACGGTTGTACTTATCGTCTGCAAAGCTATGTCGCGTGCTGCGGTATGCTGAGACACTAAAAGCACCATAATAGAACACAGATGAAGCTTCTAAGTTGATGTAATAGCCAGTAAGAAGTAGTACAATTCAAGTTTTAGGTATTGAATATGGAACTTTTAGCTGGCTTTGGTACCTTGGACATGAGCTAGGACCTTAAGATTCTGCATGAAAGGAGGACTAGCAGCCGAGTTGCACGGGAGAATGTGAAAAGTGTTCATATGTAGTTAAAACCTGAGAAGTCCGTCCGTTTTCGTCATTTGTTATCGAATCGACTTAAAGCCAGATCGTCACATTGGCCGCTCTTCTCTCTGAAACGGTTGTACTTATCGTCTTCAAAGGTATGTCGCGTGTTGCCGTAGGCGGAAACAGGAAAAGCACCATAGTAGAACACAGATGAAGCTTCTAAGTTGATGTAATAGCCAGTAAGAAGTAGTCCAATTCAAGATTTAAGTAATGATTATTGACTTTTTAGCTGGCTTTGGTGCCTTGGACATGAGCTAGGACCTTAACATTCTGCATGAAAGGAGGACTAGCAGCCGAGTTGCATGGGGGAATGTGAAAAGTGTTCAAATGTAGTAAAAACCTGAGAAATACGTCCGTTTTCGTCATTTGTTATCGAATCGACTTAAAGCCAGATCGTCACATTGGCCGCTCTTCTCTCTGAAACGGTTGTACTTCTCGTCTGCAAAGCTATGTCGCGTGTTGCCGTAGGCGGAAACAGGAAAAGCACCATAGTAGAACACAGATGAAGCTTCTAAGTTGATGTAATAGCCAGTAGGAAGTAGTACAATTCAAGTTTTAGGTATCGATTATTGACTTTTTAGCTGGCTTTCGTGCCTTGGACATGAGCTACGACTTTAAGATTCTGCATAAAAGGAGGACTAGCAGCCCAGTTGCACGGAAGAATGTGAAAAGTGTTCATATCTAGAAAAAACCTGAGTCATCCGTCCGTTTTCGTCATTTGTTATCGAATCGACTCTAAGCCAAATCGTCACATTGGCCGCTCTTCTCACTGAAACGGTTGTACTTATCGTCTGCAAAGCTATGTCGCGTGCTGCGGTATGTGGAGAGAGTAAAAGCACCATAGTAGAACACAGATGAAGCTTCTAAGTTGATGTAATAGCCAGTAAGAAGTAGTAGAATTCAAGTTTTAGGTATCGATTATTGACTTTTTAGCTGGCTTTGGTGCCTTGGACATGAGCTAGGACCTTAAGATTCTGCATGAAAGGAGGACTAGCAGCCGAGTTGCACGGGAGAATGTGAAATGTGTTCATATGTAGTAAAAACCTGAGAAATCCGTCCGTTTTCGTCATTTGTTATAGAATCGACTTAAAGCCAGATCGTCACATTTGCCGCTCTTCTCTCTGAAACGCTTGTACTTATCGTCTGCAAAGCTATGTCGCGTGCTGCGGTATGCGGAGACACTAAAATCACCATAGTAGAACACAGATGAAGCATCTAAGTTGATGTAATAGCCAGTAAGAAGTAGTACAATTCAAGTTTTAGGTATCGATTATTGACTTTTTAGCTGGGTTTGGTGCCTTGGACATGAGCTAGGACCTTAAGATTCTGCATGAAAGGATGACTAGCAGCCGAGTTGCACGGGAGAATGTGAAAAGTGTTCATATATAGTAAAAACCTGAGAAATCCGTCCGTTTTCGTCATTTGTTATCGAATCGACTTAAAGCCAGATCGACACATTGGCCGCTCTTCTCTCTGAAACGGTTGTACTTATCGTCTGCAAAGCTATGTCGCGTGCTGCGGTATGCGGACACACTAAAAGCACCATAGTAGAACACAGATGAACCATCTAAGTTGATGTAATAGCCAGTAAGAAGTAATCCAATTCAAGTTTTAGGTATTGAATATTGACCTTTTAGCTGGCTTTGGTGCCTTGGACATGAGCTAGGACCTTAAGATTCTGCATGAAAGGAGGACTAGCAGCCGCGTTGCACGGGAGAATGTGAAATGTGTTCATATGTAGTAAAAACCTGAGAAATCCGTCCGTTTTCGTCATTTGTTATAGAATCGACTTAAAGCCAGATCGTCACATTGGCCGCTCTTCTCTCTGAAACGCTTGTACTTATCGTCTGCAAAGCTATGTCGCGTGCTGCGGTATGCGGAGACACTAAAATCACCATAGTAGAACACAGATGAAGCATCTAAGTTGATGTAATAGCCAGTAAGAAGTAGTACAATTCAAATTTAGGTATCGATTATTGACTTTTTAGCTGGCTTTGGTGCCTTGGACATGAGCTAGTACCTTAAGATTCTGCATTAAAGGAGGACTAGCAGCCGAGTTGCACGGGTGAATGTGAAAAGTGTTCATATGTAGTAAAAACCTGAGAAATCCGTCCGTTTTCGTCATTTGTTATCGAATCGACTTAAAGCCAGATCGTCACATTGGCCGCTCTTCTCTCTGAAACGGTTGTACTTCTCGTCTGCAAAGCTATGTCGCGTGTTGCCGTAGGCGGAAACAGGAAAAGCACCACAGTAGAACACAGATGAAGCTTCTAAGTTGATGTAATAGCCAGTAAGAAGTAGTACAATTCAAGTTTTAGGTATCGATTATTGACTTTTTACCTGGCTTTGGTGCCTTGGACATGAGCTAGGACATTAAGATTCTGCATAAAAGGAGGACTAGCAGCCCAGTTGCACGGGAGAATGTGAAAAGTGTTCATATCTAGTAAAAACCTGAGACATCCGTCCGTTTTCGTCATTTGTTATCGAATCGACCTAAAGCCAAATCGTAACATTGGCCGCTCTTCTCTCTGAAACGGTTGTGCTTATCGTCTGCAAAGCTATGTCGCGTGCTGCGGTATGCGGAGACACTAAAATCACCATAGTAGAACACAGATCAAGCTTCTAAGATGATGTAATAGCCAGTAAGAAGTAGTAAAATTCAAGTTTTAGGTATCGATTATTGACTTTTTAGCTGGGTTTGGTGCCTTGGACATGAGCTAGGACCTTACGATTCTGCATGAAAGGAGGACTAGCTGCCGAGTTGCACGGGAGAATGTGAAAAGTGTTCATATGTAATAAAAACCTTAAAAATCCGTCCGTTTTCGTCATTTGTTATCGAATCGACTTAAAGCCAGATCGTCACATTGGCCGCTCTTCTCTCTGAAACGGTTGTACTTATAGTCTGCAAAGCTATGTCGCGTGCTGCGGTATGTGGAGACACTAAAAGCACCATAGTAGAACACAGATGAAGCTTCTAAGTTGATGTAATAGCCAGTAAGAAGTAGTACAATTCAAGTTTTAGGTATCGATTATTGACTTTTTAGCTGGCTTTGGTGCCTTGGACATGAGCTAGGACCTTAAGATTCTGCATGAAAGGAGGACTAGCAGCCGAGTTGCATGGGAGAATGTGAAAAGTGTTCATATGTGGTAAAAACCTAAGAAATCCGTCCGTTTTCGTCATTTGTTATCGAATCGACTTAAAGCCAGATCGTCACATTGGCCGCTCTTCTCTCTGAAACGGTTGTACTTCTCGTCTGCAAAGCTATGTCGCGTGCTGCGGTATGCGGAGACACTAAAATCACCATAGTAGAACACAGATGAAGCATCTAAGTTGATGTAATAGCCAGTAAGAAGTAATCCAATTCAAGTTTTAGGTATCGATTATTGACTTTTTAGCTGGCTTTGGTGCCTTGGACATGAGCTAGGACCTTAAGATTCTGCATGAAAGGAGGACTAGCAGCCGAGTTGCACGCGAGAATGTGAAAAGTGTTCATATGTAGTAAAAACCTGAGACATCCGTCCGTTTTCGTCATTTGTTATCGAATCGACTTAAAGCCAGATCGTCACATTGGCCGCTCTTCTCTCTGAAACGGTTGTACTTCTCGTCTGCAAATCTATGTCGCGTGCTGCGGTATGCGGAGACACTAAAATCACCATAGTAGAACACAGATGAAGCATCTAAGTTGATGTAATAGCCAGTAAGAAGTAGTCCAATTCAAGTTTTAGGTATCGATTACTGACTTTTAAGCTGGCTTTGGTGACTTGGACATGAGCTAGGACCTTAACATTCTGCATGAAAGGAGGACTAGCAGCCGAGTTGCACGGGAGAATGTGAAAAGTGTTAATATGTAGTAAAAACCTTAGAAATCCGTCCGTATTCGTCATTTGTTATCGAATCGACTTAAAGTTAGATCGTCACATTGGCCGCTCTTCTCACTGAAACGCTTGTACTTATCGTCTGCAAAGCTAGGTCGCGTGCTGCGGTATGCGGAGACACTAAAATCACCATAGTAGAAGACAGATGAAGCATCTAAGTTGATGTAATAGCCAGTAAGAAGTAATCCAATTCAAGTTTTAGGTATCGATTATTGACCTTTTAGCTGGCTTTGGTGCCTTGGACATGAGCTAGGACCTTAACATTCTGCATTAAAGGACGACTAGCAGCCGAGTTGCACGGGAGAATGTGAAAAGTGTTCATATGTAGTAAAAACCTGAGAAATCCGTCCGTTTTCGTCATTTGTTATCGAATCGACTTAAAGCCAGATCGTCACATTGGCCGCTCTTCTCTCTGAAACGGTTGTACTTCTCGTCTGCAAAGCTATGTCGCGTGCTGCGGTATGCGGAGACACTAAAATCACCATAGTAGAACACAGATCAAGCTTCTAAGTTGATGTAATAGCCAGTAAGATGTAGTTGAATTCAAGTTTTAGGTATCGATTATTGACTTTTTAGCTGGCTTTGGTGCCTTGGACATGAGCTAGGACCTTAAGATTCTACATGAAAGGAGGACTAGCAGCCGAGTTGCACGGGAGAATGTGAAAAGTGTTCATATGTAGTAAAAACCTGAGAAATCCGTCCGTTTAAGTCATTTGTTATCGAATCGACTTAAAGCCAGATCGTCACATTGGCCGCTCTTCTCTCTGAAACGGGTGTACTTATCGTCTGCAAAGCTATGTCGCGTGCTGCGGTATGGGGAGACACTAAAAGCACCATAGTAGAACACAGATGAAGCATCTACGTTGATGTAATAGCCAGTAAGAAGTAGTCCAATTCAAGTTTTAGGTATCGATTACTGACTTTTTAGCTGGCTTTGGTGACTTGGACATGAGCTAGGACCTTAAGATTCTGCATGAAAGGAGGACTAGCAGCCGAGTTGCACGGGAGAATGTGAAAAGTGTTCATATCTAAAAAAAAAAAAAAACCTGAGAAATCCGTCCGTTTTCGTCATTTGTTATCGAATCGACTTAAAGCCAGATCGTCACATTGGTCGCTCTTCTCTCTGAAACGGTTGTACTTATCGTCTACAAAGCAATGTCGCGTGCTGCGGTAATGCGGAGACGCTAAAATCACCATAGTGGAACACAGATGAAGCTTCTATGTTGATGTAATAGAAGGTAAGAAGTAGTACAATTCAAGTTGTAGTTATCGATTATTGACCTTTTAGCTGGCTTTGGTGCCTTGGACATGAGCTAGGACCTTACGATTCTGCAAGAAAGGAGGACTAGCAGCCGAGTTGCATGGAAGAATGTGAAAAGTGTTCATATGTGGTAAAAACCTAAGAAATCCGTCCGTTTTCGTCATTTGTTATCGAATCGACTTAAAGCCAGATCGTCACATTGGCCGCTCTTCTCTCTGAAACGGTTGTACTTATAGTCTGCAAAGCTATGTCGCGTGCTGCGGTATGTGGAGACACTAAAAGCACCATAGTAGAACACAGATGAAGCTTCTAAGTTGATGTAATAGCCAGTAAGAAGTAGTACAATTCAAGTTTTAGGTATCGATTATTGACTTTTTAGCTGGCTTTGGTGCCTTGGACATGAGCTAGGACCTTAAGATTCTGCATGAATGGAGGACTAGCAGCCGAGTTGCATGGGAGAATGTGAAAAGTGTTCATATGTAGTAAAAACCTGAGACATCCGTCCGTTTTCGTCATTTGTTATCGAATCGACTTAAAGCCAGATCGTCACATTGGCCGCTCTTCTCTCTGAACGGTTGTACTTCTCGTCTGCAAAGCTATGTCGCGTGCTGCGGTATGCGGAGACACTAAAATCACCATAGTAGAACACAGATGAAGCATCTAAGTTGATGTAATAGCCAGTAAGAAGTAGTCCAATTCAAGTTTTAGGTATCGATTATTGACTTTTAAGCTGGCTTTGGTGACTTGGACATGAGATAGGACCTTAAGATTCTGCAAGAAAGGAGGACTAGCAGCCGAGTTGCACGGGAGAATGTGAAACGTGTTCATATGTAGTAAAAACCTGAGAAATCCGTCCGTTTTCGTCATTTGTTATCGAATCGACTTAAAGCCAGATCGTCACATTGGCCGCTCTTTTCTCTGAAACGGTTGTACTTATCGTCTGCAAAGCTATGTCGCGTGCTGCGGTATGCGGAGACACTAAAAGCACCATAGTAGAACACAGATGAAGCTTCTAAGTTGATGTAATAGCCAGTAAGAAGTAGTACAATTCAAGTTTTAGGTATTGAATATGGAACTTTTAGCTGGCTTTGGTGCCTTGGACATGAGCTAGGACCTTAAGATTCTGCATGAAAGGAGGACTAGTAGCCGAGATGCACGGGAGAATGTGAAAAGTGTTCATATGTAGTAAAAACCTTAGAAAACCGTCCGTTTTCGTCATTTGGTATCGAATCGACTTAAAGCCAGATTGTCACATTGGCCGCTCTTCTATCTGAAACGCTTGTACCTATCGTCTGCAAAGCTATGTCGCGTGCTGCGGTATGCGGAGACACTAAAATCACCATAGGGTACCCACAGATGAAGCATCTAAGTTGATGTAATAGCCAGTAAGAAGTAATCCAATTCAAGTTTTAGGTATCGATTATTGACTTTTTAGCTGGCTTTGGTGCCTTGGACATGAGCTAGGACCTTAAGATTCTGCATGAAAGGAGGACTAGCAGCCGAGTTGCATGGGAGAATGTGAAAAGTGTTCATATGTAGTAAAAACCTGAAAAAACCGTCCGTTTTCGTCATTTGTTATCGAATCGACTTAAAGCCAGATCGTCACATTGGCTGCTCTTCTCTCTGAAACGGTTGCACTTATCGTCTGCAAAGCTATGTCGCGTGCTGCGGTATGCGGAGACACTAAAATCACCATAGTAGAACACAGATGAAGCATGTAAGTTGATGTAATAGCCAGTAAGAAGTAATCCAATTCAAGTTTTAGGTATCGATTATTGACTTTTTAGCTGGCTTTGGTGCCTTGGACATGAGCTAGGACCTTAAGATTCTACATGAAAGGAGGACTAGCAGCCGAGTTGCACGGGAGAATGTGAAACGTGTTCATATGTAGTAAAAACCTGAGAAATCCGTCCGTTTTCGTCATTTGTTATCGAATCGACTTAAAGCCAGATCGTCACATTGGCCGCTCTTCTCTCTGAAACGGTTGTACTTATCGTCTGCAAAGCTATGTCGCGTGCTGCGGTATGCGGAGACACTAAAAGCACCATAGTAGAACACAGATGAAGCTTCTAAGTTGATGTAATAGCCAGTAAGAAGTAGTACAATTCAAGTTTTAGGTATTGAATATGAAACTTTTAGCTGGCTTTGGTGCCTTGGACATGAGCTAGGACCTTAAGATTCTGCATGAAAGGAGGACTAGCAGCCGAGATGCACGGGAGAATGTGAAAAGTGTTCATATGTAGTAAAAACCTTAGAAAACCGTCCGTTTTCGTCATTTGTTATCGAATCGACTTAAAGCCAGATTGTCACATTGGCCGCTCTTCTCTCTGAAACGCTTGTACCTATCGTCTGCAAAGCTATGTCGCGTGCTGCGGTATGCGGAGACACTAAAATCACCATAGGGTACCCACAGATGAACCATCTAAGTTGATGTAATAGCCAGTAAGAAGTAATCCAATTGAAGTTTTAGGTATCGATTATTGACTTTTTAGCTGGCTTTGGTGCCTTGGACATGAGCTAGGACCTTAAGATTCTGCATGAAAGGAGGACTAGCAGCCGAGTTGCATGGGAGAATGTGAAAAGTGTTCATATGTAGTAAAAACCTGAAAAAACCGTCCGTTTTCGTCATTTGTTATCGAATCGACTTAAAGCCAGATCGTCACATTGGCTGCTCTTCTCTCTGAAACGGTTGCACTTATCGTCTGCAAAGCTATGTCGCGTGCTGCGGTATGCGGAGACACTAAAATCACCATAGTAGAACACAGATGAAGCATCTAAGTTGATGTAATAGCCAGTAAGAAGTAATCCAATTCAAGTTTTAGGTATCGATTATTGACTTTTTAGCTGGCTTTGGTGCCTTGGACATGAGCTAGGACCTTACGATTCTGCATGAAAGGAGGACTAGCAGCCGAGTTGCATGAAAGAATGTGAAAAGTGTTCATATGTGGTAAAAACCTAAGAAATCCGTCCGTTTTCGTCATTTGTTATCGAATCGACTTAAAGCCAGATCGTCACATTGGCCGCTCTTCTCTCTGAAACGGTTGTACTTATAGTCTGCAAAGCTATGTCGCGTGCTGCGGTATGTGGAGACACTAAAAGCACCATAGTAGAACACAGATGAAGCTTCTAAGTTGATGTAATAGCCAGTAAGAAGTAGTACAATTCAAGTTTTAGGTATCGATTATTGACTTTTTAGCTGGCTTTGGTGCCTTGGACATGAGCTAGGACCTTAAGATTCTGCATGAAAGGAGGACTAGCAGCCGAGTTGCATGGGAGAATGTGAAAAGTGTTCATATGTAGTAAAAACCTGAGACATCCGTCCGTTTTCGTCATTTGTTATCGAATCGACTTAAAGCCAGATCGTCACATTGGCCGCTCTTCTCTCTGAACGGTTGTACTTCTCGTCTGCAAAGCTATGTCGCGTGCTGCGGTATGCGGAGACACTAAAATCACCATAGTAGAACACAGATGAAGCATCTAAGTTGATGTAATAGCCAGTAAGAAGTAGTCCAATTCAAGTTTTAGGTATCGATTATTGACTTTTAAGCTGGCTTTGGTGACTTGGACATGAGATAGGACCTTAAGATTCTGCAAGAAAGGAGGACTAGCAGCCGAGTTGCACGGGAGAATGTGAAACGTGTTCATATGTAGTAAAAACCTGAGAAATCCGTCCGTTTTCGTCATTTGTTATCGAATCGACTTAAAGCCAGATCGTCACATTGGCCGCTCTTCTCACTGAAACGGTTGTACTTATCTTCTGCAAAGCTATGTCGCGTGCTGCGGTATGCGGAGACACTAAAAGCACCATAGTAGAACACAGATGAAGCTTCTAAGTTGATGTAATAGCCAGTAAGAAGTAGTACAATTCAAGTTTTAGGTATTGAATATGGAACTTTTAGCTGGCTTTGGTGCCTTGGACATGAGCTAGGACCTTAAGATTCTGCATGAAAGGAGGACTAGCAGCCGAGATGCACGGGAGAATGTGAAAAGTGTTCATATGTAGTAAAAACCTTAGAAAACCGTCCGTTTTCGTCATTTGGTATCGAATCGACTTAAAGCCAGATTGTCACATTGGCCGCTCTTCTATCTGAAACGCTTGTACCTATCGTCTGCAAAGCTATGTCGCGTGCTGCGGTATGCGGAGACACTAAAATCACCATAGGGTACCCACAGATGAAGCAACTAAGTTGATGTAATAGCCAGTAAGAAGTAATCCAATTCAAGTTTTAGGTATCGATTATTGACTTTTTAGCTGGCTTTGGTGCCTTGGACATGAGCTAGGACCTTAAGATTCTGCATTAAAGGAGGACTAGCAGCCGAGTTGCATGGGAGAATGTGAAAAGTGTTCATATGTAGTAAAAACCTGAAAAAACCGTCCGTTTTCGTCATTTGTTATCGAATCGACTTAAAGCCAGATCGTCACATTGGCTGCTCTTCTCTCTGAAACGGTTGCACTTATCGTCTGCAAAGCTATGTCGCGTGCTGCGGTATGCGGAGACACTAAAATCACCATAGTAGAACACAGATGAAGCATCTAAGTTGATGTAATAGCCAGTAAGAAGTAATCCAATTCAAGTTTTAGTTATCGATTATTGACTTTTTAGCTGGCTTTGGTGCCTTGGACATGAGCTAGGACCTTAAGATTCTGCATTAAAGGAGGACTAGCAGCCGAGTTGCATGGGAGAATGTGAAAAGTGTTCATATGTAGTAAAAACCTGGGAAATCCGTCCCTTTTCGTCATTTGTTATCGAATCGACTTAAAGCCAGATCGTCACAATGGTCGCTCTTCTCTCTGAAACGGTTGTACTTATCGTCTGCAAAGCTATGTCGCGTGCTGCGGTATGCGGAGACACTAAAAGCACCATAGTAGAACACAGATGAAGCTTCTAAGTTGATGTAATAGCCAGTAAGAAGTAGTACAATTCAAGTTTTAGGTATCGATTATTGACCTTTAAGCTGGCTTTGGTGCCTTGGACATGAGCTAGGACCTTAAGATTCTGCATGAAAGGAGGACTAGCAGCCGAGTTGCATGGGAGAATGTGAAAAGTGTTCATATGTAGTAAAAACCTGAAAAAACCGTCCGTTTTCGTCTTTTGTTATCGAATCGACTTAAAGCCAGATCGTCACATTGGCCGCTCTTCTCTCTGAAACGGTTGTACTTATCGTCTGCAAAGCTATGTCGCGTGCTGCGGTATGCGGAGACACTAAAAGCACCATAGTAGAACACCCATTAAGCTTCTAAGTTGATGTAATACCCAGTAAGAAGTAGTAAAATTCAAGTTTTAGGTATCGATTATTGACTTTTTAGCTGGCTTTGGTGCCTTGGACATGAGATAGGACCTTAAGATTCTGCATGAAAGGAGGACTAGCAGCCGAGTTGCACGGGAGAATGTGAAACGTGTTCATATGTAGTAAAAACCTTAGAAAACCGTCCGTTTTCGTCATTTGTTATCGAATCGACTTAAAGCCAGATTGTCACATTGGCCGCTCTTCTCTCTGAAACGCTTGTACCTATCGTCTGCAATGCTATGTCGCGTGCTGCGGTATGCGGAGACACTAAAATCACCATAGGGTACCCACAGATGAAGCATCTAAGTTGATGTAATAGCCAGTAAGAAGTAATCCAATTCAAGTTTTAGGTATCGATTATTGACTTTTTAGCTGGCTTTGGTGCCTTGGACATGAGCTAGGACCTTAAGATTCTGCATGAAAGGAGGACTAGCAGCCGAGTTGCATGGGAGAATGTGAAAAGTGTTCATATGTAGTAAAAACCTGAAAAAACCGTCCGTTTTCGTCATTTGTTATCGAATCGACTTAAAGCCAGATCGTCACATTGGCTGCTCTTCTCTCTGAAACGGTTGCACTTATCGTCTGCAAAGCTATGTCGCGTGCTGCGGTATGCGGAGACACTAAAATCACCATAGTAGAACACAGATGAAGCATCTAAGTTGATGTAATAGCCAGTAAGAAGTAATCCAATTCAAGTTTTAGGTATCGATTATTGACTTTTTTGCTGGCTTTGGTGCCTTGGACATGAGCTAGGACCTTAAGATTCTGCATGAAAGGAGGACTAACAGCCGAGTTGCACGGGAGAATGTGAAAAGTGTTCATATGTAGTAAAAACCTGAGAAATCCGTCCGTTTTCGTCATTTGTTATCGAATCGACTTAAAGCCAGATCGTCACATTGGTCGCTCTTCTCTCTGAAACGGTTGTACTTATCGTCTGCAAAGCTATGTCGCGTGCTGCGGTATGCGGAGACACTAAAAGCACCATAGTAGAACACAGATGAAGCTTCTAAGTTGATGTAATAGCCAGTAAGGAGTAGTACAATTCAAGTTTTAGGTATCGATTATTGACTTTTTAGCTGGCTTTCGTGCCTTGGACATGAGCTACGACTTTAAGATTCTGCATAAAAGGAGGACTAGCAGCCCAGTTGCACGGAAGAATGTGAAAAGTGTTCATATCTAGTAAAAACCTGAGTCATCCGTCCGTTTTCGTCATTTGTTATCGAATCGACTTAAAGCCAAATCGTCACATTGGCCGCTCTTCTCTCTGAAACGGTTGTACTTATCGTCTGCAAAGCTATGTCGCTTGCTGCGGTATGTGGAGAGAGTAAAAGCACCATAGTAGAACACAGATGAAGCTTCTAAGTTGATGTAATAGCCTTTAAGAAGTAGTAGAATTCAAGTTTTAGGTATCGATTATTGACTTTTTAGCTGGCTTTGGTGCCTTGGACATGAGCTAGGACCTTAAGATTCTGCATGAAAGGAGGACTAGCAGCCGAGTTGCACGGGAGAATGTGAAATGTGTTCATATGTAGTAAAAACCTGAGAAATCCGTCCGTTTTCGTCATTTGTTATAGAATCGACTTAAAGCCAGATCGTCACATTGGCCGCTCTTCTCTCTGAAACGCTTGTACTTATCGTCTGCAAAGCTATGTCGCGTGCTGCGGTATGCGGAGACACTAAAATCACCATAGTAGAACACAGATGAAGCATCTAAGTTGATGTAATAGCCAGTAAGAAGTAGTACAATTCAAGTTTTAGGTATCGATTATTGACTTTTTAGCTGGCTTTGGTGCCTTGGACATGAGCTAGGACCTTAAGATTCTGCATGAAAGGAGGACTAGCTGCCGAGTTGCACGGGAGAATGTGAAAAGTGTTCATATATAGTAAAAACCTGAGAAATCCGTCCGTTTTCGTCATTTGTTATCGAATCGACTTAAAGCCAGATCGACACATTGGCCGCTCTTCTCTCTGAAACGGTTGTACTTCTCGTCTGCAAAGCTATGTCGCGTGTTGCCGTAGGCGGAAACAGGAAAAGCACCATAGTAGAACACAGATGAAGCTTCTAAGTTGATGTAATAGCCAGTAAGAAGTAGTACAATTCAAGTTTTAGGTATCGATTATTGACTTTTTACCTGGCTTTGGTGCCTTGGACATGAGCTAGGACTTTAAGATTCTGCATAAAAGGAGGACTAGCAGCCCAGTTGCACGGGAGAATGTGAAAAGTGTTCATATCTAGTAAAAACCTGAGACATCCGTCCGTTTTCGTCATTTGTTATCGAATCGACCTAAAGCCAAATCGTAACATTGGCCGCTCTTCTCTCTGAAACGGTTGTGCTTATCGTCTGCAAAGCTATGTCGCGTGTTGCGGTATGCGGAGACACTAAAATCACCATAGTAGAACACAGATCAAGCTTCTAAGTTGATGTAATAGCCAGTAAGAAGTAGTAAAATTCAAGTTTTAGGTATCGATTATTGACTTTTTAGCTGGGTTTGGTGCCTTGGACATGAGCTAGGACCTTACGATTCTGCATGAAAGGAGGACTAGCTGCCGAGTTGCACGGGAGAATGTGAAAAGTGTTCATATGTAATAAAAACCTTAAAAATCCGTCCGTTTTCGTCATTTGTTATCGAATCGACTTAAAGCCAGATCGTCACATTGGCCGCTTTTCTCTCTGAAACGGTTGTACTTATAGTCTGCAAAGCTATGTCGCGTGCTGCGGTATGTGGAGACACTAAAAGCACCATAGTAGAACACAGATGAAGCTTCTAAGTTGATGTAATAGCCAGTAAGAAGTAGTACAATTCAAGTTTTAGGTATCGATTATTGACTTTTTAGCTGGCTTTGGTGCCTTGGACATGAGCTAGGACCTTAAGATTCTGCATGAAAGGAGGACTAGCAGCCGAGTTGCAGGGGAGAATGTGAAAAGTGTTCATATGTGGTAAAAACCTAAGAAATCCGTCCGTTTCCGTCATTTGTTATCGAATCGACTTAAAGCCAGATCGTCACATTGGCCGCTCTTCTCTCTGAAACGGTTGTACTTCTCGTCTGCAAAGCTATGTCGCGTGCTGCGGTATGCGGAGACACTAAAATCACCATAGTAGAACACAGATGAAGCATCTAAGTTGATGTAATAGCCAGTAAGAAGTAATCCAATTCAAGTTTTAGGTATCGATTATTGACTTTTTAGCTGGCTTTGGTGCCTTGGACATGAGCTAGGACCTTAAGATTCTGCATGAAAGGAGGACTAGCAGCCGAGTTGCACGGGAGAATGTGAAAAGTGTTCATATGTAGTAAAAACCTGAGACATCCGTCTGTTTTCGTCATTTGTTATCGAATCGACTTAAAGCCAGATCGTCACATTGGCCGCTCGTCTCTCTGAAACGGTTGTACTTCTCGTCTGCAAAGCTATGTCGCGTGCTGCGGTATGCGGAGACACTAAAATCACCATAGTAGAAGACAGATGAAGCATCTAAGTTGATGTAATAGCCAGTAAGAAGTAATCCAATTCAAGTTTTAGGTATCGATTATTGACCTTTTAGCTGGCTTTGGTGCCTTGGACATGAGCTAGGACCTTAACATTCTGCATTAAAGGACGACTAGCAGCCGAGTTGCACGGGAGAATGTGAAAAGTGTTCATATGTAGTAAAAACCTGAGAAATCCGTCCGTTTTCGTCATTTGTTATCGAATCGACTTAAAGCCAGATCGTCACATTGGCCGCTCTTCTCTCTGAAACGGTTGTACTTGTCGTCTGCAAAGCTATGTCGCGTGCTGCGGTATGCGGAGACACTAAAATCACCATAGTAGAACACAGATCAAGCTTCTAAGTTGATGTAATAGCCAGTAAGATGTAGTTGAATTCAAGTTTTAGGTATCGATTATTGACTTTTTAGCTGGCTTTGGTGCCTTGGACATGAGCTAGGACCTTAAGATTCTACATGAAAGGAGGACTAGCAGCCGAGTTGCACGGGAGAATGTGAAAAGTGTTCATATGTAGTAAAAACCTGAGAAATCCGTCCGTTTCCGTCATTTGTTATCGAATCGACTTAAAGCCAGATCGTCACATTGGCCGCTCGTCTCTCTGAAACGGGTGTACTTATCGTCTGCAAAGCTATGTCGCGTGCTGCGGTATGGGGAGACACTAAAAGCACCATAGTAGAACACAGATGAAGCATCTACGTTGATGTAATAGCCAGTAAGAAGTAGTCCAATTCAAGTTTTAGGTATCGATTACTGACTTTTTAGCTGGCTTTGGTGACTTGGACATGAGCTAGGACCTTAAGATTCTGCATGAAAGGAGGACTAGCAGCCGAGTTGCACGGGAGAATGTGAAAAGTGTTCATATCTAAAAAAAAAAAAAACCTGAGAAATCCGTCCGTTTTTGTCATTTGTTATCGAATCGACTTAAAGCCAGATCGTCACATTGGTCGCTCTTCTCTCTGAAACGGTTGTACTTATCGTCTACAAAGCAATGTCGCGTGCTGCGGTAATGCGGAGACGCTAAACTCACCATAGTGGAACACAGATGAAGCTTCTAAGTTGATGTAATAGAAGGTAAGAAGTAGTACAATTCAAGTTGTAGTTATCGATTATTGACCTTTTAGCTGGCTTTGTTGCCTTGGACATGAGCTAGGACCTTACGATTCTGCATGAAAGGAGGACTAGCAGCCGAGTTGCACGGGAGAATGTGAAAAGTGTTCATATGTAGTAAAAACCTGAGAAATCCGTCCGTTTCCGTCATTTGTTATCGAATCGACTTAAAGCCAGATCGTCACATTGGCCGCTCGTCTCTCTGAAACGGGTGTACTTATCGTCTGCAAAGCTATGTCGCGTGCTGCGGTATGGGGAGACACTAAAAGCACCATAGTAGAACACAGATGAAGCATCTACGTTGATGTAATAGCCAGTAAGAAGTAGTCCAATTCAAGTTTTAGGTATCGATTATTGACTTTTTAACTGGCTTTGGTGCCTTGGACATGAGCTAGGACCTTAAGATTCTGCATGAAAGGAGGACTAGCAGCCGAGTTGCATGGGAGAATGTGAAAAGTGTTCATATGTAGTAAAAACCTGAGACATCCGTCCGTTTTCGTCATTTGTTATCGAATCGACTTAAAGCCAGATCGTCACATTGCCGCTCTTCTCTCTGAACGGTTGTACCTCTCGTCTGCAAAGCTATGTCGCCTGCTGCGGTATGCGGAGACACTAAAATCACCATAGTAGAACACAGATGAAGCATCTAAGTTGATGTAATAGCCAGTAAGAAGTAGTCCAACTCAAGTTTTAGGTATCGATTATTGACTTTTAAGCTGGCTTTGGTGACTTGGACATGAGCTGGGACCTTAACATTCTGCATGAAAGGAGGACTAACAGCCGAGTTGCACGGGAGAATGTGAAAAGTGTTAATATGTAGTAAAAACCTTAGAAATCCGTCCGTATTCGTCATTTGTTATCGAATCGACTTAAAGTTAGATCGTCACATTGGCCGCTCTTCTCACTGAAACGCTTGTACTTATCGTCTGGAAAGCTATGTCGCGTGCTGCGGTATGCGGAGACACTAAAATCACCATAGTAGAAGACAGATGAAGTATCTAAGTTGATGTAATAGCCAGTAAGAAGTAATCCAATTCAAGTTTTAGGTATCGATTATTGACCTTTTAGCTGGCTTTGGTGCCTTGGACATGAGCTAGGACCTTAACATTCTGCATTAAAGGACGACTAGCAGCCGAGTTGCACGGGAGAATGTGAAAAGTGTTCATATGTAGTAAAAACCTGAGAAATCCGTCCGTTTTCGTCATTTGTTATCGAATCGACTTAAAGCCAGATCGTCACATTGGCCGCTCTTCTCTCTGAAACGGTTGTACTTCTCGTCTGCAAAGCTATGTCGCGTGCTGCGGTATACGGAGACACTAAAATCACCATAGTAGAACACAGATCAAGCTTCTAAGTTGATGTAATAGCCAGTAAGATGTAGTTGAATTCAAGTTTTAGGTATCGATTATTGACTTTTTAGCTGGCTTTGGTGCCTTGGACATGAGCTAGGACCTTAAGATTCTACATGAAAGGAGGACTAGCAGCCGAGTTGCACGGGAGAATGTGAAAAGTGTTCATATGTAGTAAAAACCTGAACACACGCGAGACAGATGTCATTTGTTATCGAATCGACTTAAAGCCAGATCGTCACATTGGCCGCTCTTCTCTCTGAAACGGGTGTACTTATCGTCTGCAAAGCTATGTCGCGTGCTGCGGTATGGGGAGACACTAAAAGCACCAAAGTAGAACACAGATGAAGCATCTACGTTGATGTAATAGCCAGTAAGAAGTAGTCCAATTCAAGTTTTAGGTATCGATTACTGACTTTTTAGCTGGCTTTGGTGACTTGGACATGAGCTAGGACCTTAAGATTCTGCATGAAAGGAGGACTAGCAGCCGAGTTGCACGGGAGAATGTGAAAAGTGTTCATATCTAAAAAAAAAAAAAAAAAAAAAAAAAACCTGAGAAATCCGTCCGTTTTCGTCATTTGTTATCGAATCGACTTAAAGCCAGATCGTCACATTGGTCGCTCTTCTCTCTGAAACGGTTGTACTTATCGTCTACAAAGCAATGTCGCGTGCTGCGGTAATGCGGAGACGCTAAAATCATCATAGTGGAACACAGATGAAGCTTCTAAGTTGATGTAATAGAAGGTAAGAAGTAGTACAATTCTAGTTGTAGTTATCGATTATTGACCTTTTAGCTGGCTTTGGTGCCTTGGACATGAGCTAGGACCTTACGATTCTGCATGAAAGGAGGACTAGCAGCCGAGTTGCACGGGAGAATGTGAAAAGTGTTCATATGTAGTAAAAACCTTAGAAATCCGTCCGTTTTCGTCATTTGTTATCGAATCGACTTAAAGCCAGATCGTCACATTGGCCGCTCTTCTCTCTGAAACGCTGGTACTTATCGTCTGCACAGCTATGTCGCGTGCTGCGGTATGCAGAGACACTAAAAGCACCATAGTAGAACACAGATGAAGCTTCTAAGTTGATGTAATAGCCAGTAAGAAGTAGTACAATTCAAGTTTTAGGTATCGATTATTGACTTTTTAGCTGGCTTTGGTGAGTTGGACAAGAGCTAGGACCTTAAGACTCTGCATGAAAAGAGGACTAGCAGCCGAGTTGCACGGGAGAATGTGAAAAGTGTTCATATGCAGTAAAAACCTGAGAAATCCGTACGTTTTCGTCATTTGTTATCGAATCGACTTAAAGCCAGATCGTCAAATTGGCCGCTCTTTTCTCTGAAACGGTTGTACTTATCGTCTGCAAAGCTATGTCGCGTGCTGCGGTATGCTGAGACACTAAAAGCACCATAATGGAACACAGAAGAAGCTTCTAAGTTGATGTAATAGCCAGTAAGAAGTAGTACAATTCAAGTTTTAGGTGTTGAATATGGAACTTTTAGCTGGCTTTGGTGCCTTGGACATGAGCTAGGACCTTAAGATTCTGCATGAAAGGAGGACTAGCAGCCGAGTTGCACGGGAGAATGTGAAAAGTGTTCATATGTAGTTAAAACCTGAAAAATCCGTCCGTTTTCGTCATTTGTTATCGAATCGACTTAAAGCCAGATCGTCACATTGGCCGCTCTTCTCTCTGAAACGGTTGTACTTATCGTCTTCAAAGGTATGTCGCGTGTTGCCGTAGGCGGAAACAGGAAAAGCACCATAGTAGAACACAGATGAAGCTTCTAAGTTGATGTAATAGCCAGTAAGAAGTAGTCCAATTCAAGATTTAAGTATCGATTATTGACTTTTTAGCTGGCTTTGGTGCCTTGGACATGAGCTAGGACTTTAATATTCTGCATGAAAGGAGGACTAGCAGCCGAGTTGCACGGGAGAGCGTGAAAAGTGTTCATATATAGTAAAAACCTCAGAAATCCGTCCGTTTTCGTCATTTGTTATCGAATCGACTTAAAGCCAGATTGTCACATTGGCCGCTCTTCTCTCTGAAACGGTTGTACTTATCGTCTGCAAAGCTATGTCGCGTGCTGCGGTATGCGGAGACACTAAAATCACCATAGTAGAACACAGATGAAGCATCTAAGTTGATGTAATAGCCAGTAAGAAGTAATCCAATTCAAGTTTTAGGTATCGATTATTGACTTTTTAGCTGGCTTTGGTGCCTTGGACATGAGCTAGGACCTTAATATTCTGCATGAAAGGAGGACTAGCAGCCGAGTTGCATGGGGGAATGTGAAAAGTGTTCACATGTAGTAAAAACCTGAGAAATACGTCCGTTTTCGTCTTTTGTTATCGAATCGACTTAAAGCCTGATCGTCACATTGGCCGCTCTTCTCTCTGAAACGGTTGTACTTATCGTCTGCAAAGCTAAGTCGCGTGCTGCGGTATGTGGAGACACTAAAAGCACCTTAGTAGAACACCCATTAAGCTTCTAAGTTGATGTAATACCCAGTAAGAAGTAGTAAAATTCAAGTTTTAGGTATCGATTATTGACTTTTTAGCTGGCTTTTTTGCCTTGGACATGAGATAGGACCTTAAGATTCTGCATGAAAGGAGGACTAGCAGCCGAGTTGCACGGGAGAATGTGAAACGTGTTCATATGTAGTAAAAACCTGTGAAATCCGTCCGATTTCGTCATTTGTTATCGAATCTACTTAACGCCAGATCGTCACATTGGCCGCTCTTCTCTCTGAAACGGTTGTTCTTATTGTCTGCAAAGCTATGTCGCGTGCTGCGGTATGCGGAGACACTAAAAGCACCATAGTAGAACACAGATGAAGCTTCTAAGTTGATGTAATAGCCAGTAAGAAGTAGTACAATTCAAGTTTTAGGTATCGATTATTGACCTTTTAGCTGGCTTTGGTGCCTTGGACATGAGCTAGGGCCTTAAGATTCTGCATGAAAGGAGGACTAGCAGCCGAGTGGCACGGGAGAATGTGAAACGTGTTCATATGTAGTAAAAACCTGAGAAATCCGTCCGTTTTCGTCATTTGTTATCGAACCGACTTAAAGCCAGATCGTCACATTGGCCGCTCTTCTCTCTGAAACGGTTGTACTTATCGTCTGCGAAGCTATGTCACGTGCTGCGGTATGCGGAGACACTAAAATCACCACAGTAGAACACAGATGAAGCTTCTAAGTTGATGTAATAGCCAGTAAGAAGTAGTCCAATTCAAGTTTTAGGTATCGATTATTGACTTTTAAGCTGGCTTTGGTGACTTGGACATGAGCTGGGACCTTAACATTCTGCATGAAAGGAGGACTAACAGCCGAGTTGCACGGGAGAATGTGAAAAGTGTTAATATGTAGTAAAAACCTTAGAAATCCGTCCGTATTCGTCATTTGTTATCGAATCGACTTAAAGTTAGATCGTCACATTGGCCGCTCTTCTCACTGAAACGCTTGTACTTATCGTCTGGAAAGCTATGTCGCGTGCTGCGGTATGCGGAGACACTAAAATCACCATAGTAGAACACAGATGAAGCATCTAAGTTGATGTAATAGCCAGTAAGAAGTAATCCAATTCAAGTTTTAGGTATCGATTATTGACCTTTTAGCTGGCTTTGGTGCCTTGGACATGAGCTAGGACCTTAACATTCTGCATTAAAGGACGACTAGCAGCCGAGTTGCACGGGAGAATGTGAAAAGTGTTCATATGTAGTAAAAACCTGAGAAATCCGTCCGTTTTCGTCATTTGTTATCGAATCGACTTAAAGCCAGATCGTCACATTGGCCGCTCTTCTCTCTGAAACGGTTGTACTTCTCGTCTGCAAAGCTATGTCGCGTGCTGCGGTATACGGAGACACTAAAATCACCATAGTAGAACACAGATCAAGCTTCTAAGTTGATGTAATAGCCAGTAAGATGTAGTTGAATTCAAGTTTTAGGTATCGATTATTGACTTTTTAGCTGGCTTTGGTGCCTTGGACATGAGCTAGGACCTTAAGATTCTACATGAAAGGAGGACTAGCAGCCGAGTTGCACGGGAGAATGTGAAAAGTGTTCATATGTAGTAAAAACCTGAGAAATCCGTCCGTTTCCGTCATTTGTTATCGAATCGACTTAAAGCCAGATCGTCACATTGGCCGCTCTTCTCTCTGAAACGGGTGTACTTATCGTCTGCAAAGCTATGTCGCGTGCTGCGGTATGGGGAGACACTAAAAGCACCATAGTAGAACACAGATGAAGCATCTACGTTGATGTAATAGCCAGTAAGAAGTAGTCCAATTCAAGTTTTAGGTATCGATTACTGACTTTTTAGCTGGCTTTGGTGACTTGGACATGAGCTAGGACCTTAAGATTCTGCATGAAAGGAGGACTAGCAGCCGAGTTGCACGGGAGAATGTGAAAAGTGTTCATATCTAAAAAAAAAAAAAAAAAAAAAACCTGAGAAATCCGTCCGTTTTCGTCATTTGTTATCGAATCGACTTAAAGCCAGATCGTCACATTGGTCGCTCTTCTCTCTGAAACGGTTGTACTTATCGTCTACAAAGCAATGTCGCGTGCTGCGGTAATGCGGAGACGCTAAAATCATCATAGTGGAACACAGATGAAGCTTCTAAGTTGATGTAATAGAAGGTAAGAAGTAGTACAATTCTAGTTGTAGTTATCGATTATTGACCTTTTAGCTGGCTTTGGTGCCTTGGACATGAGCTAGGACCTTACGATTCTGCATGAAAGGAGGACTAGCAGCCGAGTTGCACGGGAGAATGTGAAAAGTGTTCATATGTAGTAAAAACCTTAGAAATCCGTCCGTTTTCGTCATTTGTTATCGAATCGACTTAAAGCCAGATCGTCACATTGGCCGCTCTTCTCTCTGAAACGCTGGTACTTATCGTCTGCACAGCTATGTCGCGTGCTGCGGTATGCAGAGACACTAAAAGCACCATAGTAGAACACAGATGAAGCTTCTAAGTTGATGTAATAGCCAGTAAGAAGTAGTACAATTCATGTTTTAGGTATCGATTATTGACTTTTTAGCTGGCTTTGGTGAGTTGGACAAGAGCTAGGACCTTAAGACTCTGCATGAAAAGAGGACTAGCAGCCGAGTTGCACGGGAGAATGTGAAAAGTGTTCATATGCAGTAAAAACCTGAGAAATCCGTACGTTTTCGTCATTTGTTATCGAATCGACTTAAAGCCAGATCGTCAAATTGGCCGCTCTTTTCTCTGAAACGGTTGTACTTATCGTCTGCAAAGCTATGTCACGTGCTGCGGTATGCGGAGACACTAAAATCACCACAGTAGAACACAGATGAAGCTTCTAAGTTGATGTAATATCCAGTAAGAAGTAGTACAATTCGAGTTTTAGGTATCGATTATTGACTTTTTAGCTGGCTTTGGTGCCTTGGACATGAGCTAGGACCTTAAGATTCTGCATGATAGACGGACTAGCAGCCGAGTTCTACGGGAGAATGTGAAAAGTGTTCATATGTAGTAAAAACCTGAGAAATCCGTCCGTTTTCGTCATTTGTTATCGAATCGACTTAAAGCCAGATCGACACATTGGCCGCTCTTCTCTCTGAAACGGTTGTACTTATCGTCTGCAAAGCTATGTCGCGTGCTGCGGTATGCTGAGACACTAAAAGCACCATAATAGAACACAGAAGAAGCTTCTAAGTTGATGTAATAGCCAGTAAGAAGTAGTACAATTCAAGTTTTAGGTGTTGAATATGGAACTTTTAGCTGGCTTTGGTGCCTTGGACATGAGCTAGGACCTTAAGATTCTGCATGAAAGGAGGACTAGCAGCCGAGTTGCACGGGAGAATGTGAAAAGTGTTCATATCTAAAAAAAAAAAAAAAACCTGAGAAATCCGTCCGTTTTTGTCATTTGTTATCGAATCGACTTAAAGCCAGATCGTCACATTGGTCGCTCTTCTCTCTGAAACGGTTGTACTTATCGTCTACAAAGCAATGTCGCGTGCTGCGGTAATGCGGAGACGCTAAACTCACCATAGTGGAACACAGATGAAGCTTCTAAGTTGATGTAATAGAAGGTAAGAAGTAGTACAATTCAAGTTGTAGTTATCGATTATTGACCTTTTAGCTGGCTTTGTTGCCTTGGACATGAGCTAGGACCTTACGATTCTGCATGAAAGGAGGACTAGCAGCCGAGTTGCACGGGAGAATGTGAAAAGTGTTCATATGTAGTAAAAACCTGAGAAATCCGTCCGTTTCCGTCATTTGTTATCGAATCGACTTAAAGCCAGATCGTCACATTGGCCGCTCGTCTCTCTGAAACGGGTGTACTTATCGTCTGCAAAGCTATGTCGCGTGCTGCGGTATGGGGAGACACTAAAAGCACCATAGTAGAACACAGATGAAGCATCTACGTTGATGTAATAGCCAGTAAGAAGTAGTCCAATTCAAGTTTTAGGTATCGATTATTGACTTTTTAACTGGCTTTGGTGCCTTGGACATGAGCTAGGACCTTAAGATTCTGCATGAAAGGAGGACTAGCAGCCGAGTTGCATGGGAGAATGTGAAAAGTGTTCATATGTAGTAAAAACCTGAGACATCCGTCCGTTTTCGTCATTTGTTATCGAATCGACTTAAAGCCAGATCGTCACATTGCCGCTCTTCTCTCTGAACGGTTGTACCTCTCGTCTGCAAAGCTATGTCGCCTGCTGCGGTATGCGGAGACACTAAAATCACCATAGTAGAACACAGATGAAGCATCTAAGTTGATGTAATAGCCAGTAAGAAGTAGTCCAACTCAAGTTTTAGGTATCGATTATTGACTTTTAAGCTGGCTTTGGTGACTTGGACATGAGCTGGGACCTTAACATTCTGCATGAAAGGAGGACTAACAGCCGAGTTGCACGGGAGAATGTGAAAAGTGTTAATATGTAGTAAAAACCTTAGAAATCCGTCCGTATTCGTCATTTGTTATCGAATCGACTTAAAGTTAGATCGTCACATTGGCCGCTCTTCTCACTGAAACGCTTGTACTTATCGTCTGGAAAGCTATGTCGCGTGCTGCGGTATGCGGAGACACTAAAATCACCATAGTAGAAGACAGATGAAGTATCTAAGTTGATGTAATAGCCAGTAAGAAGTAATCCAATTCAAGTTTTAGGTATCGATTATTGACCTTTTAGCTGGCTTTGGTGCCTTGGACATGAGCTAGGACCTTAACATTCTGCATTAAAGGACGACTAGCAGCCGAGTTGCACGGGAGAATGTGAAAAGTGTTCATATGTAGTAAAAACCTGAGAAATCCGTCCGTTTTCGTCATTTGTTATCGAATCGACTTAAAGCCAGATCGTCACATTGGCCGCTCTTCTCTCTGAAACGGTTGTACTTCTCGTCTGCAAAGCTATGTCGCGTGCTGCGGTATATGGAGACACTAAAATCACCATAGTAGAACACAGATCAAGCTTCTAAGTTGATGTAATAGCCAGTAAGATGTAGTTGAATTCAAGTTTTAGGTATCGATTATTGACTTTTTAGCTGGCTTTGGTGCCTTGGACATGAGCTAGGACCTTAAGATTCTACATGAAAGGAGGACTAGCAGCCGAGTTGCACGGGAGAATGTGAAAAGTGTTCATATGTAGTAAAAACCTGAGAAATCCGTCCGTTTCCGTCATTTGTTATCGAATCGACTTAAAGCCAGATCGTCACATTGGCCGCTCTTCTCTCTGAAACGGGTGTACTTATCGTCTGCAAAGCTATGTCGCGTGCTGCGGTATGGGGAGACACTAAAAGCACCAAAGTAGAACACAGATGAAGCATCTACGTTGATGTAATAGCCAGTAAGAAGTAGTCCAATTCAAGTTTTAGGTATCGATTACTGACTTTTTAGCTGGCTTTGGTGACTTGGACATGAGCTAGGACCTTAAGATTCTGCATGAAAGGAGGACTAGCAGCCGAGTTGCACGGGAGAATGTGAAAAGTGTTCATATCTAAAAAAAAAAAAAAAAAAAAAACCTGAGAAATCCGTCCGTTTTCGTCATTTGTTATCGAATCGACTTAAAGCCAGATCGTCACATTGGTCGCTCTTCTCTCTGAAACGGTTGTACTTATCGTCTACAAAGCAATGTCGCGTGCTGCGGTAATGCGGAGACGCTAAAATCATCATAGTGGAACACAGATGAAGCTTCTAAGTTGATGTAATAGAAGGTAAGAAGTAGTACAATTCTAGTTGTAGTTATCGATTATTGACCTTTTAGCTGGCTTTGGTGCCTTGGACATGAGCTAGGACCTTACGATTCTGCATGAAAGGAGGACTAGCAGCCGAGTTGCACGGGAGAATGTGAAAAGTGTTCATATGTAGTAAAAACCTTAGAAATCCGTCCGTTTTCGTCATTTGTTATCGAATCGACTTAAAGCCAGATCGTCACATTGGCCGCTCTTCTCTCTGAAACGCTGGTACTTATCGTCTGCACAGCTATGTCGCGTGCTGCGGTATGCAGAGACACTAAAAGCACCATAGTAGAACACAGATGAAGCTTCTAAGTTGATGTAATAGCCAGTAAGAAGTAGTACAATTCAAGTTTTAGGTATCGATTATTGACTTTTTAGCTGGCTTTGGTGAGTTGGACAAGAGCTAGGACCTTAAGACTCTGCATGAAAAGAGGACTAGCAGCCGAGTTGCACGGGAGAATGTGAAAAGTGTTCATATGCAGTAAAAACCTGAGAAATCCGTACGTTTTCGTCATTTGTTATCGAATCGACTTAAAGCCAGATCGTCAAATTGGCCGCTCTTTTCTCTGAAACGGTTGTACTTATCGTCTGCAAAGCTATGTCGCGTGCTGCGGTATGCTGAGACACTAAAAGCACCATAATGGAACACAGAAGAAGCTTCTAAGTTGATGTAATAGCCAGTAAGAAGTAGTACAATTCAAGTTTTAGGTGTTGAATATGGAACTTTTAGCTGGCTTTGGTGCCTTGGACGTGAGCTAGGACCTTAAGATTCTGCATGAAAGGAGGACTAGCAGCCGAGTTGCACGGGAGAATGTGAAAAGTGTTCATATGTAGTTAAAACCTGAAAAATCCGTCCGTTTTCGTCATTTGTTATCGAATCGACTTAAAGCCAGATCGTCACATTGGCCGCTCTTCTCTCTGAAACGGTTGTACTTATCGTCTTCAAAGGTATGTCGCGTGTTGCCGTAGGCGGAAACAGGAAAAGCACCATAGTAGAACACAGATGAAGCTTCTAAGTTGATGTAATAGCCAGTAAGAAGTAGTCCAATTCAAGATTTAAGTATCGATTATTGACTTTTTAGCTGGCTTTGGTGCCTTGGACATGAGCTAGGACTTTAATATTCTGCATGAAAGGAGGACTAGCAGCCGAGTTGCACGGGAGAGCGTGAAAAGTGTTCATATATAGTAAAAACCTCAGAAATCCGTCCGTTTTCGTCATTTGTTATCGAATCGACTTAAAGCCAGATTGTCACATTGGCCGCTCTTCTCTCTGAAACGGTTGTACTTATCGTCTGCAAAGCTATGTCGCGTGCTGCGGTATGCGGAGACACTAAAATCACCATAGTAGAACACAGATGAAGCATCTAAGTTGATGTAATAGCCAGTAAGAAGTAATCCAATTCAAGTTTTAGGTATCGATTATTGACTTTTTAGCTGGCTTTGGTGCCTTGGACATGAGCTAGGACCTTAATATTCTGCATGAAAGGAGGACTAGCAGCCGAGTTGCATGGGGGAATGTGAAAAGTGTTCACATGTAGTAAAAACCTGAGAAATACGTCCGTTTTCGTCTTTTGTTATCGAATCGACTTAAAGCCTGATCGTCACATTGGCCGCTCTTCTCTCTGAAACGGTTGTACTTATCGTCTGCAAAGCTAAGTCGCGTGCTGCGGTATGTGGAGACACTAAAAGCACCTTAGTAGAACACCCATTAAGCTTCTAAGTTGATGTAATACCCAGTAAGAAGTAGTAAAATTCAAGTTTTAGGTATCGATTATTGACTTTTTAGCTGGCTTTTTTGCCTTGGACATGAGATAGGACCTTAAGATTCTGCATGAAAGGAGGACTAGCAGCCGAGTTGCACGGGAGAATGTGAAACGTGTTCATATGTAGTAAAAACCTGTGAAATCCGTCCGATTTCGTCATTTGTTATCGAATCTACTTAACGCCAGATCGTCACATTGGCCGCTCTTCTCTCTGAAACGGTTGTTCTTATTGTCTGCAAAGCTATGTCGCGTGCTGCGGTATGCGGAGACACTAAAAGCACCATAGTAGAACACAGATGAAGCTTCTAAGTTGATGTAATAGCCAGTAAGAAGTAGTACAATTCAAGTTTTAGGTATCGATTATTGACCTTTTAGCTGGCTTTGGTGCCTTGGACATGAGCTAGGGCCTTAAGATTCTGCATGAAAGGAGGACTAGCAGCCGAGTGGCACGGGAGAATGTGAAACGTGTTCATATGTAGTAAAAACCTGAGAAATCCGTCCGTTTTCGTCATTTGTTATCGAACCGACTTAAAGCCAGATCGTCACATTGGCCGCTCTTCTCTCTGAAACGGTTGTACTTATCGTCTGCGAAGCTATGTCACGTGCTGCGGTATGCGGAGACACTAAAATCACCACAGTAGAACACAGATGAAGCTTCTAAGTTGATGTAATAGCCAGTAAGAAGTAGTCCAATTCAAGTTTTAGGTATCGATTATTGACTTTTAAGCTGGCTTTGGTGACTTGGACATGAGCTGGGACCTTAACATTCTGCATGAAAGGAGGACTAACAGCCGAGTTGCACGGGAGAATGTGAAAAGTGTTAATATGTAGTAAAAACCTTAGAAATCCGTCCGTATTCGTCATTTGTTATCGAATCGACTTAAAGTTAGATCGTCACATTGGCCGCTCTTCTCACTGAAACGCTTGTACTTATCGTCTGGAAAGCTATGTCGCGTGCTGCGGTATGCGGAGACACTAAAATCACCATAGTAGAACACAGATGAAGCATCTAAGTTGATGTAATAGCCAGTAAGAAGTAATCCAATTCAAGTTTTAGGTATCGATTATTGACCTTTTAGCTGGCTTTGGTGCCTTGGACATGAGCTAGGACCTTAACATTCTGCATTAAAGGACGACTAGCAGCCGAGTTGCACGGGAGAATGTGAAAAGTGTTCATATGTAGTAAAAACCTGAGAAATCCGTCCGTTTTCGTCATTTGTTATCGAATCGACTTAAAGCCAGATCGTCACATTGGCCGCTCTTCTCTCTGAAACGGTTGTACTTCTCGTCTGCAAAGCTATGTCGCGTGCTGCGGTATACGGAGACACTAAAATCACCATAGTAGAACACAGATCAAGCTTCTAAGTTGATGTAATAGCCAGTAAGATGTAGTTGAATTCAAGTTTTAGGTATCGATTATTGACTTTTTAGCTGGCTTTGGTGCCTTGGACATGAGCTAGGACCTTAAGATTCTACATGAAAGGAGGACTAGCAGCCGAGTTGCACGGGAGAATGTGAAAAGTGTTCATATGTAGTAAAAACCTGAGAAATCCGTCCGTTTCCGTCATTTGTTATCGAATCGACTTAAAGCCAGATCGTCACATTGGCCGCTCTTCTCTCTGAAACGGGTGTACTTATCGTCTGCAAAGCTATGTCGCGTGCTGCGGTATGGGGAGACACTAAAAGCACCATAGTAGAACACAGATGAAGCATCTACGTTGATGTAATAGCCAGTAAGAAGTAGTCCAATTCAAGTTTTAGGTATCGATTACTGACTTTTTAGCTGGCTTTGGTGACTTGGACATGAGCTAGGACCTTAAGATTCTGCATGAAAGGAGGACTAGCAGCCGAGTTGCACGGGAGAATGTGAAAAGTGTTCATATCTAAAAAAAAAAAAAAAAAAAAAAACCTGAGAAATCCGTCCGTTTTCGTCATTTGTTATCGAATCGACTTAAAGCCAGATCGTCACATTGGTCGCTCTTCTCTCTGAAACGGTTGTACTTATCGTCTACAAAGCAATGTCGCGTGCTGCGGTAATGCGGAGACGCTAAAATCATCATAGTGGAACACAGATGAAGCTTCTAAGTTGATGTAATAGAAGGTAAGAAGTAGTACAATTCTAGTTGTAGTTATCGATTATTGACCTTTTAGCTGGCTTTGGTGCCTTGGACATGAGCTAGGACCTTACGATTCTGCATGAAAGGAGGACTAGCAGCCGAGTTGCACGGGAGAATGTGAAAAGTGTTCATATGTAGTAAAAACCTTAGAAATCCGTCCGTTTTCGTCATTTGTTATCGAATCGACTTAAAGCCAGATCGTCACATTGGCCGCTCTTCTCTCTGAAACGCTGGTACTTATCGTCTTCACAGCTATGTCGCGTGCTGCGGTATGCAGAGACACTAAAAGCACCATAGTAGAACACAGATGAAGCTTCTAAGTTGATGTAATAGCCAGTAAGAAGTAGTACAATTCATGTTTTAGGTATCGATTATTGACTTTTTAGCTGGCTTTGGTGAGTTGGACAAGAGCTAGGACCTTAAGACTCTGCATGAAAAGAGGACTAGCAGCCGAGTTGCACGGGAGAATGTGAAAAGTGTTCATATGCAGTAAAAACCTGAGAAATCCGTACGTTTTCGTCATTTGTTATCGAATCGACTTAAAGCCAGATCGTCAAATTGGCCGCTCTTTTCTCTGAAACGGTTGTACTTATCGTCTGCAAAGCTATGTCACGTGCTGCGGTATGCGGAGACACTAAAATCACCACAGTAGAACACAGATGAAGCTTCTAAGTTGATGTAATATCCAGTAAGAAGTAGTACAATTCGAGTTTTAGGTATCGATTATTGACTTTTTAGCTGGCTTTGGTGCCTTGGACATGAGCTAGGACCTTAAGATTCTGCATGATAGACGGACTAGCAGCCGAGTTCTACGGGAGAATGTGAAAAGTGTTCATATGTAGTAAAAACCTGAGAAATCCGTCCGTTTTCGTCATTTGTTATCGAATCGACTTAAAGCCAGATCGACACATTGGCCGCTCTTCTCTCTGAAACGGTTGTACTTATCGTCTGCAAAGCTATGTCGCGTGCTGCGGTATGCTGAGACACTAAAAGCACCATAATAGAACACAGAAGAAGCTTCTAAGTTGATGTAATAGCCAGTAAGAAGTAGTACAATTCAAGTTTTAGGTGTTGAATATGGAACTTTTAGCTGGCTTTGGTGCCTTGGACATGAGCTAGGACCTTAAGATTCTGCATGAAAGGAGGACTAGCAGCCGAGTTGCACGGGAGAATGTGAAAAGTGTTCATATGTAGTTAAAACCTGAAAAATCCGTCCGTTTTCGTCATTTGTTATCGAATCGACTTAAAGCCAGTTCGTCACATTGGCCGCTCTTCTCTCTGAAACGGTTGTACTTATCGTCTTCAAAGGTATGTCGCGTGTTGCCGTAGGCGGAAACAGGAAAAGCACCATAGTAGAACACAGATGAAGCTTCTAAGTTGATGTAATAGCCAGTAAGAAGTAGTCCAATTCAAGATTTAAGTATCGATTATTGACTTTTTAGCTGGCTTTGGTGCCTTGGACATGAGCTAGGACCTTAATATTCTGCATGAAAGGAGGACTAGCAGCCGAGTTGCACGGGAGAGCGTGAAAAGTGTTCATATATAGTAAAAACCTCAGAAATCCGTCCGTTTTCGTCATTTGTTATCGAATCGACTTAAAGCCAGATTGTCACATTGGCCGCTCTTCTCTCTGAAACGGTTGTACTTATCGTCTGCAAAGCTATGTCGCGTGCTGCGGTATGCGGAGACACTAAAATCACCATAGTAGAACACAGATGAAGCATCTAAGTTGATGTAATAGCCAGTAAGAAGTAATCCAATTCAAGTTTTAGGTATCGATTATTGACTTTTTAGCTGGCTTTGGTGCCTTGGACATGAGCTAGGACCTTAATATTCTGCATGAAAGGAGGACTAGCAGCCGAGTTGCATGGGGGAATGTGAAAAGTGTTCACATGTAGTAAAAACCTGAGAAATACGTCCGTTTTCGTCTTTTGTTATCGAATCGACTTAAAGCCTGATCGTCACATTGGCCGCTCTTCTCTCTGAAACGGTTGTACTTATCGTCTGCAAAGCTAAGTCGCGTGCTGCGGTATGTGGAGACACTAAAAGCACCTTAGTAGAACACCCATTAAGCTTCTAAGTTGATGTAATACCCAGTAAGAAGTAGTAAAATTCAAGTTTTAGGTATCGATTATTGACTTTTTAGCTGGCTTTTTTGCCTTGGACATGAGATAGGACCTTAAGATTCTGCATGAAAGGAGGACTAGCAGCCGAGTTGCACGGGAGAATGTGAAACGTGTTCATATGTAGTAAAAACCTGAGAAATCCGTCCGTTTTCGTCATTTGTTATCGAATCGACTTAAAGCCAGATCGTCACATTGGCCGCTCTTCTCTCTGAAACGGTTGTTCTTATCGTCTGCAAAGCTATGTCGCGTGCTGCGGTATGCGGAGACACTAAAAGCACCATAGTAGAACACAGATGAAGCTTCTAAGTTGATGTAATAGCAAGTAAGAAGTAGTACAATTCAAGTTTTAGGTATCGATTATTGACCTTTTAGCTGGCTTTGGTGCCTTGGACATGAGCTAGGGCCTTAAGATTCTGCATGAAAGGAGGACTAGCAGCCGAGTGGCACGGGAGAATGTGAAACGTGTTCATATGTAGTAAAAACCTGAGAAATCCGTCCGTTTTCGTCATTTGTTATCGAACCGACTTAAAGCCAGATCGTCACATTGGCCGCTCTTCTCTCTGAAACGGTTGTACTTATCGTCTGCGAAGCTATGTCACGTGCTGCGGTATGCGGAGACACTAAAATCACCACAGTAGAACACAGATGAAGCTTCTAAGTTGATGTAATATGCAGTAAGAAGTAGTACAATTCGCGTTTTATGTATCGATTATTGACTTTTTAGCTGGCTTTGGTGCCTTGGACATGAGCTAGGACCCTAAGATTCTGCATGAAAGGAGGACTAGCAGCCGAGTTGCACGGGAGAATGTGAAAAGTGTTCATATGCAGTAAAAACCTGAGAAATCCATCCGTTTTCGTCATTTGTTATCGAATCGACTTAAAGCCAGATCGTCACATTGGCCGCTCTTCTCTGTGAAACGGTTGTACTTATCTTCTGCAAAGCTATGACGCGTGTTGCCGTAGGCGGAAACAGGAGAAGCACCATAGTAGAACACAGATGAACCTTCTAAGTTGATGTAATAGCCAGTAAGAAGTAGTCCAATTCAAGATTTAGGTATCGATTATTGACTTTTTAGCTGGCTTTGGTGCCTTGAACATGAGCTAGGACCTTAAGATTCTGCATGAAAGGAGGACTAGCAGCCGAGTTGCACGGGAGAATGTGAAAAGTTTTCATATGTAGTAAAAACCTAAGAAATTCATCCGTTTTCGTCATTTGTTATCGAATCGACTTAAAGCCAGATCGTCACATTGGCCGCTCTTCTCTCTGAAACGGTTGTACTTATCGTCTGCAAAGCTATGTCGCGTGCTGCGGTATTCTGAAACACTAAAAGCACCATAGTAGAACACAGATGAAGCTTCTAAGTTGATGTAATAGCCAGGAAGAAGTAGTATAATTCAAGTTTTAGGTATGGTTTTAGACTTTATAGCTGGCTTTGGTGCCCTCGACATGAGCTAGGACTTTAACATTCTGCATGAAAGGAGGACTAGCAGCTTATTTGCACGGGAGAATGTGGAAAGTGTTCATATGTAGTAAAAACCTGAGAAACACGTCAGTTTTCGTCATTTGTTATCGAATTGACTTAAAGCCAGATCGTCACATTGGCCGCTCTTCTCTCTGAAACGGTTGTACTAATCGATTTCGTAGCTATGTCGCGTGCTGCGGTATGCGGAGACACTAAAAGCACCATAGTAGAACACAGATGAAGCTTCTAAGTTGATGTAATAGCCAGTAAGAAGTAGTACAATTCTTGTTTTAGGTATCGATTATTGACTTTTTAGCTAGCTTTGGTGCCTTGGACATGAGCTACGACCTTATGATTCTGCATGAAAGGAGTACTAGCAGCCGCGTTGCACGGGAGAACGTGAAAAGTGTTCATATGTAGTAAAAACCTGAGAAATCCGTCCGTTTTCGTCATTTGTTATCGAATCTACTTAAAGCAAGATCGTCACATTGGCCGCTCTTCTCTCTGAAACGGTTGTACTTATCGTCTACAAAGCTATGTCGCGTGCTGCGATATGCAGAGACACTAAAAGCACCATAGTAGGACACAGATGAAGCTTCTAAGTTGATGTAATAGCCAGTAAGAAGAAATAAAATTCAAGTTTTATGTATCGGTTATTGACTTTTTACCCTTCTTTGGTGCCTTGGACACGAGCTAGAAACTTAAGATTTTGCATGAAGGAGGACTAGCAGCCGAGTTGCACGGGAGAATGTGAAAAGTGTTCATATGTAGTAAAAACCTGAGAAATACGTCCGTTTTCGTCTTTTGTTATCGAATCGACTTAAAGCCAGATCGTCACATTGGCCGCTCTTCTCTCTGAAACGGTTGTACTTATCGTCTGCAAAGCTATGTCGCGTGCTGCGGTATGCGGAGACACTAAAAGCACCATAGTAGAACACAGATGAAGCTTCTAAGTTGATGTAATAGACAGTAAGAAGTAGTACAATTCAAGTTTTAGGTATCGATTATTGACCTTTTAGCTGGCTTTGGTGCCTTGGACATGAGCTAGGACCTTAAGATTCTGCAATAAAGGAGGACTAGCAGCCGAGTTGCACGGGAGAATGTGAAAAGTGTTCATATGTAGTAAAAACCTGAGAAATCCATCCGTTTTCGTCATTTGTTATCGAATCGACTTAAAGCCAGATAGTCACATTGGCCGCTCTTCTCTCTGAAACGGTTGTACTTATCTTCTGCAAAGCTATGACGCGTGTTGCCGTAGGCGGAAACAGGAGAAGCACCATAGTAGAACACAGATGAAGCTTCTAAGTTGATGTAATAGCCAGTAAGAAGTAGTCCAATTCAAGATTTAGGTATCGATTATTGACTTTTTAGCTGGCTTTGGTGCCTTGGACATGAGCTAGGACCTTAAGATTCTGCAATAAAGGAGGACTAGCAGCCGAGTTGCACGGGAGAATGTGAAAAGTTTTCATATGTAGTAAAAACCTAAGAAATTCGTCCGTTTTCGTCATTTGTTATCGAATCGACTTAAAGCCAGATCGTCACATTGGCCGCTCTTCTCTCTGAAACGGTTGTACTTATCGTCTGCAAAGCTATGTCGCGTGCTGCGGTATGCGGAGACACTAAAAGCACATTAGTAGAACACAGATGAAGCTTCTAAGTTGACGTAATAGCCAGGAAGAAGTAGTACAATTCAAGTTTTAGGTATCGATTATTGACTTTTTAGCTAGCTTTGGTGCCTTGGACAAAAGCTAGGACCTTAACATTCTGTATGAAAGGAATACTAGCAGCCGATTTGCATGGGAGAATGTGAAAAGTGTTAATATGTAGTAAAAACCCGAGAAATCCGTCCGTTTTCGTCATTTGTTATCGAATCGACTTAAAGCCAGGTCGTCAAATTAGCCGCTCTTCTCTCTGAAACGGTTGTTCTTATCGATTGCAAAGCTATGTCGCGTGATGCGGTATACGGAGACACTAAAAGCACCATAGTAGAACACAGATGAAGCTTCTAAGTTAATGTAATAGCCAGTAAGAAGTAGTACAATTCAAGTTTTAGGTATCGGTTATTGACTTTTTACCCTTCTTTGGTGCCTTGGACACGATCTAGGAACTTAAGATTTTGCATGAAGGAGGACTAGCAGCCGAGTTGCACGGGAGAATGTGAAAAGTGTTCATATATAGTAAAAACCTGAGAAATCCGTCCGTTTTCGTCATTTGTTATCGAATCGACTTAAAGCCAGATCGTCACATTGGCCGCTCTTCTCTCTGAAAAGGTTGTACTTATCGTCTGCAAAGCTATGTCGCGTGCTGCGGTATGCTGAGACACTAAAAGCACCATAGTAGAACACAGATGAAGCTTCTAAGTTGATGTAATAGCCAGTAAGAAGTAGTACAATTAAAGTTTTAGGTATCAGTTAATGACTTTTTACCCTTCTTTGGTGCCTTGGACACGAGCTAGGAAATTAAGATTTTGCATGAAGGAGGACTATCAGCCGAGTTGCACGGGAGAATGTGAAAAGTGTTCATATGTAGTAAAAACCTGAGAAATCCGTCCGATTTCGTCATTTGTTATCGAATCGACTTAAAGCCAGATCGTCAGATTTTCCGCTCTTCTCTCTGAAGCGGTTGTACTTATCGTCTGTAAAACTATGTCGCGTGCACCGGTATGCGGAGAAACTAAAAGCACCGTTGTAGAACACAGATGAAGCTTCTAAGTTGATGTAATAGCCAGGAAGAAGTAGTACAATTCAAGTTTTAGGTATTGATTATTGACTTTTTAGCTGGCTTTGGTGCCTTGGACATGAGCTAGGACCTTAAGATTCTGCATGAAAGGAGGACTAGCAGCCGAGTTGCACGGGAGAATGTGAAAAGTGTTCATATGTAGTAAAAACCTTAGAAATCCGTCCGTTTTCGTCATTTGTTATCGAATCGACATAAAGCCAGATCGTCATATTGGCTGCTCTTCTCTCTGAAACGGTTGTACTTATCGTCTGCAAAGCCATGTCGCGTGCTGCGGTATGTGGAGACACTAAAAGCACCAGAGTAGAACACAGATGAAGCTTCTAAGTTGATGTAATAGCCAGTAAGAAGTAGTAGAATTCAAGTTTTAGGTATCGATTATTGACTGTTTAGTTGGCTCTGGTGCCTTGGACATGAGCTAGGACCTTAAGATTCTGCATTAAAGGAGGACTAGCAGCCGAGTTGCACGGGAGAATGTGAAAAGTGTTCATATGTAGTAAAAACCTGAGAACTCCGTCCGTTTTCGTCATTTGTTATCGAATCGACTTAAAGCCAGATCGTCACATTGGCCGCTCTTCTCTCTGAAACGGTTGTACTTATCGTCTACAAAGCTATGTCGCGTGCTGCGGTGTGCGGAGACACTAAAATCACCATAGTAGAACACAGATGAAGCATCTAAGTTGATGTAATAACCAGTAAGAAGTAGTCCAATTCAAGTTTTAGGTATCGATTATTGACTTTTTAGCTGGCTTTGGTGCCTTGGACATGAGCTAGGACGTTAAGATTCTGCATGAAAGGAGGACTAGCAGCCGAGTTGCCCAGGACAATGTAAAAAGTATTCATATGTAAAAAAATACCTGAGAAATCCGTCCGTTTTCGTCATTTGTTATCGAATCGACTTAAAGCCAGATCGTCACATTGGTCGCTCTTCTCTCTGAAACGGTTGTACTTATCGTCTGCAAAGCTATGTCGCGTGCTGCGGTATGCGGAGACACTAAAAGCACCATAGTAGAACACAGATGAAGCTTCTAAGTTGACGTAATAGCCAGGAAGAAGTAGTACAATTCAAGTTTTAGGTATCGATTATTGACTTTTTAGCTAGCTTTGGTGCCTTGGACAAAAGCTAGGACCTTAACATTCTGTATGAAAGGAATACTAGCAGCCGATTAGCATGGGAGAATGTGAAAAGTGTTAATATGTAGTAAAAACCCGAGAAATCCGTCCGTTTTCGTCATTTGTTATCGAATCGACTTAAAGCCTGATCGTCACATGGGCCGCTCTTCTCTCTGAAACGGTTGTACTTATCGTCTGCAAAGCTATGTCGCGTGCTGCGGTATGCGGACACACTAAAAGCACCATAGTAGAACACAGATGAAGCTTCTAAGTTGATGTAATAGCCAGTAAGAAGAAGTAAAATTCAAGTTTAAGGTATCGGTTATTGACTTTTTACACTTCTTTGGTGCCTTGGACACGAGCTAGGAACTTAAGATTTTGCATGAAGGAGAACTAGCAGCCGAGTTGCACGGGAGAATGTGAAAAGTGTTCATATGTAGTAAAAACCTGAGAAATCCGTCCGTTTTCGACATTTGTTATCGAATCGACTTAAAGCCAGATCGACACATTGGCCGCTTTCCTCTCTGAAACGGTTGTACTTATCGTCTGCAAAGCTATGTCGCGTGCTGCGGTATGCTGAGACACTAAAAGCACTATAGTAGAACACAGATCAAGCTTCTAAGTTGATGTAATAGCCAGTAAGAAGTAGTACAATACAAGTATTAGGTATTGAATATTGACCTTTTAGCTGGCTTTGGTGCCTTGGACATGAGCTAGGACCTTAAGATTCTGCATGAAAGGAGGACTAGCAGCCGAATAGCGCGGGAGAATGTGAAAAGTGTTCATATGTAGTAAAAACCTGAGAAATCCATCCGTTTTCGTCATTTGTTATCGAATCGACTTAAAGCCAGATAGTCACATTGGCCGCTCTTCTCTCTGAAACGGTTGTACTTATCTTCTGCAAAGCTATGACGCGTGTTGCCGTAGGCGGAAACAGGAGAAGCACCATAGTAAAACACAGATGAAGCTTCTAAGTTGATGTAATAGCCAGTAAGAAGTAGTCCAATTCAAGATTTAGGTATCGATTATTGACTTTTTAGCTGGCTTTGGTGCCTTGGACATGAGCTAGGACCTTAAGATTCTGCAATAAAGGAGGACTAGCAGCCGAGTTGCACGGGAGAATGTGAAAAGTTTTCATATGTAGTAAAAACCAAAGAAATTCGTCCGTTTTCGTCATTTGTTATCGAATCGACTTAAAGCCAGATCGTCACATTGGCCGCTCTTCTCTCTGAAACGGTTGTACTTATCGTCTGCAAAGCTATGTCGCGTGCTGCGGTATGCGGAGACACTAAAAGCACATTAGTAGAACACAGATGAAGCTTCTAAGTTGACGTAATAGCCAGGAAGAAGTAGTACAATTCAAGTTTTAGGTATCGATTATTGACTTTTTAGCTAGCTTTGGTGCCTTGGACAAAAGCTAGGACCTTAACATTCTGTATGAAAGGAATACTAGCAGCCGATTTGCATGGGAGAATGTGAAAAGTGTTAATATGTAGTAAAAACCCGAGAAATCCGTCCGTTTTCGTCATTTGTTATCGAATCGACTTAAAGCCAGGTCGTCAAATTAGCCGCTCTTCTCTCTGAAACGGTTGTTCTTATCGATTGCAAAGCTATGTCGCGTGATGCGGTATGCGGAGACACTAAAAGCACCATAGTAGAACACAGATGAAGCTTCTAAGTTGATGTAATAGCCAGTAAGAAGTAGTACAATTCAAGTTTTAGGTATCGGTTATTGACTTTTTACCCTTCTTTGGTGCCTTGGACACGATCTAGGAACTTAAGATTTTGCATGAAGGAGGACTAGCAGCCGAGTTGCACGGGAGAATGTGAAAAGTGTTCATATATAGTAAAAACCTGAGAAATCCGTCCGTTTTCGTCATTTGTTATCGAATCGACTTAAAGCCAGATCGTCACATTGGCCGCTCTTCTCTCTGAAAAGGTTGTACTTATCGTCTGCAAAGCTATGTCGCGTGCTGCGGTATGCTGAGACACTAAAAGCACCATAGTAGAACACAGATGAAGCTTCTAAGTTGATGTAATAGCCAGTAAGAAGTAGTACAATTAAAGTTTTAGGTATCAGTTAATGACTTTTTACCCTTCTTTGGTGCCTTGGACACGAGCTAGGAAATTAAGATTTTGCATGAAGGAGGACTATCAGCCGAGTTGCACGGGAGAATGTGAAAAGTGTTCATATGTATTAAAAACCTGAGAAATCCGTCCGATTTCGTCATTTGTTATCGAATCGACTTAAAGCCAGATCGTCAGATTTTCCGCTCTTCTCTCTGAAACGGTTGTACTTATCGTCTGTAAAACTATGTCGCGTGCACCGGTATGCGGAGAAACTAAAAGCACCGTAGTAGAACACAGATGAAGCTTCTAAGTTGATGTAATAGCCAGGAAGAAGTAGTACAATTCAAGTTTTAGGTATTGATTATTGACTTTTTAGCTGGCTTTGGTGCCTTGGACATGAGCCAGGACCTTAAGATTCTGCATGAAAGGAGGACTAGCAGCCGAGTTGCACGGGAGAATGTGAAAAGTGTTCATATGTAGTAAAAACCTTAGAAATCCGTCCGTTTTCGTCATTTGTTATCGAATCGACATAAAGCCAGATCATCATATTGGCTGCTCTTCTCTCTGAAACGGTTGTACTTATCGTCTGCAAAGCCATGTCGCGTGCTGCGGTATGTGGAGACACTAAAAGCACCAGAGTACAACACAGATGAAGCTTCTAAGTTGATGTAATAGCCAGTAAGAAGTAGTAGAATTCAAGTTTTAGGTATCGATTATTGACTTTTTAGTTGGCTCTGGTACCTTGGACATGAGCTAGGACCTTAAGATTCTGCATTAAAGGAGGACTAGCAGCCGAGTTGCACGGGAGAATGTGAAAAGTGTTCATATGTAGTAAAAACCTGAGAACTCCGTCCGTTTTCGTCATTTGTTATCGAATCGACTTAAAGCCAGATCGTCACATTGGCCGCTCTTCTCTCTGAAACGGTTGTACTTATCGTCTACAAAGCTATGTCGCGTGCTGCGGTGTGCGGAGACACTAAAATCACCATAGTAGAACACAGATGAAGCATCTAAGTTGATGTAATAACCAGTAAGAAGTAGTCCAATTCAAGTTTTAGGGATCGATTATTGACTTTTTAGCTGGCTTTGGTGCCTTGGACATGAGCTAGGACGTTAAGATTCTGCATGAAAGGAGGACTAGCAGCCGAGTTGCCCAGGACAATGTAAAAAGTGTTCATATGTAAAAAAATACCTGAGAAATCCGTCCGTTTTCGTCATTTGTTATCGAATCGACTTAAAGCCAGATCGTCACATTGGTCGCTCTTCTCTCTGAAACGGTTGTACTTATCGTCTGCAAAGCTATGTCGCGTGCTGCGGTATGCGGAGACACTAAAAGCACCATAGTAGAACACAGATGAAGCTTCAAATTTGACGTAATAGCCAGGAAGAAGTAGTACAATTCAAGTTTTAGGTATCGATTATTGACTTTTTAGCTAGCTTTGGTGCCTTGGACAAAAGCTAGGACCTTAACATTCTGTATGAAAGGAATACTAGCAGCCGATTTGCATGGGAGAATGTGAAAAGTGTTAATATGTAGTAAAAACCCGAGAAATCCGTCCGTTTTCGTCATTTGTTATCGAATCGACTTAAAGCCAGGTCGTCAAATTAGCCGCTCTTCTCTCTGAAACGGTTGTTCTTATCGATTGCAAAGCTATGTCGCGTGATGCGGTATGCGGAGACACTAAAAGCACCATAGTAGAACACAGATGAAGCTTCTAAGTTGATGTAATAGCCAGTAAGAAGTAGTACAATTCAAGTTTTAGGTATCGGTTATTGACTTTTTACCCTTCTTTGGTGCCTTGGACACGATCTAGGAACTTAAGATTTTGCATGAAGGAGGACTAGCAGCCGAGTTGCACGGGAGAATGTGAAAAGTGTTCATATATAGTAAAAACCTGAGAAATCCGTCCGTTTTCGTCATTTGTTATCGAATCGACTTAAAGCCAGATCGTCACATTGGCCGCTCTTCTCTCTGAAAAGGTTGTACTTATCGTCTGCAAAGCTATGTCGCGTGCTGCGGTATGCTGAGACACTAAAAGCACCATAGTAGAACACAGATGAAGCTTCTAAGTTGATGTAATAGCCAGTAAGAAGTAGTACAATTAAAGTTTTAGGTATCAGTTAATGACTTTTTACCCTTCTTTCGTGCCTTGGACACGAGCTAGGACATTAAGATTTTGCATGAAGGAGGACTATCAGCCGAGTTGCACGGGAGAATGTGAAAAGTGTTCATATGTAGTAAAAACCTGAGAAATCCGTCCGATTTCGTCATTTGTTATCGAATCGACTTAAAGCCAGATCGTCAGATTTTCCGCTCTTCTCTCTGAAACGGTTGTACTTACCGTCTGTAAAACTATGTCGCGTGCACCGGTATGCGGAGAAACTAAAAGCACCGTAGTAGAACACAGATGAAGCTTCTAAGTTGATGCAATAGCCAGGAAGAAGTAGTACAATTCAAGTTTTAGGTATTGATTATTGACTTTTTAGCTGGCTTTGGTGCCTTGGACATGAGCTAGGACCTTAAGATTCTGCATGAAAGGAGGACTAGCAGCCGAGTTGCACGGGAGAATGTGAAAAGTGTTCATATGTAGTAAAAACCTTAGCAATCCGTCCGTTTTCGTCATTTGTTATCGAATCGACATAAAGCCAGATCGTCATATTGGCTGCTCTTCTCTCTGAAACGGTTGTACTTATCGTCTGCAAAGCCATGTCGCGTGCTGCGGTATGTGGAGACACTAAAAGCACCAGAGTAGAACACAGATGAAGCTTCTAAGTTGATGTAATAGCCAGTAAGAAGTAGTAGAATTCAAGTTTTAGGTATCGATTATTGACTTTTTAGTTGGCTCTGACGCCTTGGACATGAGCTAGGACCTTAAGATTCTGCATTAAAGGAGGACTAGCAGCCGAGTTGCACGGGAGAATGTGAAAAGTGTTCATATGTAGTAAAAACCTGAGAACTCCGTCCGTTTTCGTCATTTGTTATCGAATCGACTTAAAGCCAGATCGTCACATTGGCCGCTCTTCTCTCTGAAACGGTTGTACTTATCGTCTACAAAGCTATGTCGCGTGCTGCGGTGTGCGGAGACACTAAAATCACCATAGTAGAACACAGATGAAGCATCTAAGTTGATGTAATAACCAGTAAGAAGTAGTCCAATTCAAGTTTTAGGTATCGATTATTGACTTTTTAGCTGGCTTTGGTGCCTTGGACATGAGCTAGGACGTTAAGATTCTGCATGAAAGGAGGACTAGCAGCCGAGTTGCCCAGGACAATGTGAAAAGTGTTCATATGTAAAAAAATACCTGAGAAATCCGTCCGATTTCGTCATTTGTTATCGAATCGACTTAAAGCCAGATCGTCACATTGGTCGCTCTTCTCTCTGACACGGTTGTACTTATCGTCTACAAAGATATGTCGCGTGCTGCGGTATGCGGAGACACTAAAATCACCATAGTAGAACACAGATGAAGCTTCTAAGTTGTTGTAATAGCCAGTAAGAAGTAGTAAAATTCAAGTTTTAGGTATCGATTATTGACTTTTTAGCTAGCTTTGGTGCCTTGGACATGAGCTAGGACCTTAAGATTCTGCATGAAAGGAGGACTAGCAGCCGAGTTGCACGGGAGAATGTGAAAAGTGTTCATATGCAGTAAAAACCTGAGACATCCGTCCGTTTTCGTCATTTGTTATCGAATCGACTTAAAGCCAGATCGTCACATGGGCCGCTCTTCTCTCTGAAACGGTTGTACTTATCGTCTGCAAAGCTATGTCGCGTGCTGCGGTATGCGGACACACTAAAAGCACCATAGTAGAACACAGATGAAGCTTCTAAGTTGATGTAATAGCCAGTAAGAAGAAGTAAAATTCAAGTTTAAGGTATCGGTTATTGACTTTTTACACTTCTTTGGTGCCTTGGACACGAGCTAGGAACTTAAGATTTTGCATGAAGGAGGACTAGCAGCCGAGTTGCACGGGAGAATGTGAAAAGTGTTCATATGTAGTAAAAACCTGAGAAATCCGTCCGTTTTCGACATTTGTTATCGAATCGACTTAAAGCCAGATCGACACATTGGCCGCTTTCCTCTCTGAAACGGTTGTACTTATCGTCTGCAAAGCTATGTCGCGTGCTGCGGTATGCTGAGACACTAAAAGCACTATAGTAGAACACAGATCAAGCTTCTAAGTTGATGTAATAGCCAGTAAGAAGTAGTACAATTCAAGTTTTACGTATCGATTATTGACTTTTTAGCTGGCTTTGGGGTATTGGACATGAGCTAGGACCTTAAGATTTTGCATTAAAAGAGAACTAGCAGCTGCGTTGCACGGGAGAATGTGAAAAGTGTTCATATGTAGTAAAAACCTGAGAAATCCGTCAGTTTTCGTCATTTCTTATCAAATCGACTTCAAGGCAGAACGTCACCTTGGCCGGTCTTCTCTCTGAAACGGTTACATTTATCGTCTGCAAAGCTATGTCGCGTGCTGCGGTATGCGGAGACACTAACAGTACCATAGTAGAACACAGATGAAACTTCTAAGTTGATGTAATAGCCAGTAAAAAGTAGTACAATAACGTTATAGATACCGATTATTGACTTTTTAGCTGGCTTTGGGGTATTGGCCATGAGCTAGGACCTTAAGATTTTGCATCAAAAGAGAACCTGCAGCTGCGTTGCACGGGAGAATGTGACAAGTGTTCATAAGTAGTAAAAACCTGAGACATCCGTCCGTTTTCGTCATTTGTTATCGAATCGACTTAAAGCCAGATCGTCACAATGGCCGCTCTTCTCTCTGAAACGGTTGTACTTATCGTCTGCAAAACTATGTCGCGTGCTGCGGTATGCGGAGAAACTAAAAGCACCGTAGTAGAACACAGATGTAGCTTCTACGTTGACGTAATAGCCAGGAAGAAGTAGTACAATTCAAGATTTAGGTATCGATTATTGACTTTTTAGCTGGCTTTCGTGCCTTGGACATGAGCTAGGACCTTATGATTCTGCATGAAACGAGGACTAGCGGCCGCGTTGCACGGGAGTATGTGAAAAGTGTTCATATGTAGTAAAAACCTGAGAAATCCGTCCATTTTCGTCATTTGTTATCGAATCAACTTAAAGCTAGATTCTACATTGGCCGCTATTCTCTCTGAAACGGTTGTACTTATCGTCTGCAAAACTATGTCGCGTGCTGCGGTATGCGGAGAAACTAAAAGCACCGTAGTAGAACACAGATGAAGCTTCTAAGTTGGTGTAATAGCCAGGAAGAAGTAGTACAATTCAAGTTTTAGGTATCGGTTAATGACTTTTACCCTTCTTTGGTGCCTTGGACACGAGCTAGGAAATTAAGATTTTGCATGAAGGAGGACTATCAGCCGAGTTGCACGGGAGAATGTGAAAAGTGTTCATATGTAGTAAAAACCTGAGAAATCCGTCCGTTTTCGTCATTTGTTATCGAATCGACTTAAAGCCAGATCGTCACATTGGCTGCTCTTCTCTCTGAAACGGTTGTACTTATCGTCTACAAAGCTATGTCGCGTGCTGCGGTATGCGGAGAAACTAAAAGCACCGTAGTAGAACACAGATGAAGCTTCTAAGTTGATGTAATAGCCAGGAAGAAGTAGTACAATTCAAGTTTTAGGTATCGATTATTGACTTTTTAGCTGGCTTTGGTGCCTTGGACATGAGCTAGGACCTTAAGATTCTGCATGAAAGGAGGACTATCAGCCGAGTTGCACAGGAGAATGTGAAAAGTGTTCATATGTAGTAAAAACCTCAGAAATCCGTCCGTTTTCGTCATTTGTTATCGAATCGACTTAAAGCCAGATCGTCACATTGGCCGCTCTTCCCTCTGAAACGGTTCTACTTATCGTCTGCAAAGCTATGTCGCGTACTGCGGTATGCTGAGACACTACAAGCAGCGTAGTAGAACACAGATGAAGTTTCTAAGTTGATGTAATAGCCAGTAAGAAGTAGACCAATTAGAGATTTAGGTATCGATTATTGACTTTTTAGCTGGGTTTGGTGCCTTGGACATGAGCTAGGACTTTAAGATTCTGCATAAAAGGAGGACTAGCAGCCCAGTTGCACGGGAGAATGTGAAAAGTGTTCATATGTATTAAAAACCTGAGACATCCGTCCGTTTTCGTCATTTGTTATCGAATCGACTTAAAGAAAGATCGTCACATTGGCCGCTCTTCTCTCTGAAACGGTTGTACTTATCGTCTGCAAAGCTATGTCGCGTGCTGCGGTATGCTGAGACACTAAAAGCACCATAGTAGAACACAGATGAAGCTTCTAAGTTGATGTAATAGCAAGTAAGAAGTAGTACAATTCAAGTTTTACGTATCGATTATTGACTTTTTAGCTGGCTTTGGTGCCTTGGACATGAGCTAGTACCTTAAGATTCTTCATGAAAGGAGGACTAGCAGCCGAGTTGCACGGGAGAATGTGAAAAGTGTTCATATGTAGTAAAAACCTTAGAAATCCATCCGTTTTCGTCATTTCTTATCGAATCGACTTAAAGCCAGATCGTCACATTGGCCGCTCTTCTCTCTGAAACGGTTGTACTTATCGTCTGCAAAGCTATGTCGCGTGCTGCGGTATGTGGAGACACTAAAAGCACTATAGTAGAACACAGATGAAGCTTATAAGTTGATGTAATAGCCAGTAAGAAGTAGTAGAATTCAAGTTTTAGGTATCGATTATTGACTTTTTAGCTGGCTTTGGTGCCTTGGACATGAGCTAGGACCTTAAGATTCTGCATGAAAGGAGGACTAGCAGCCGAGTTGCACGGGAGAATGTGAAAAGTGTTCATATGTAGTAAAAACCTGAGAAATCCGTCCGTTTTCGTCATTTGTTATCGAATCGACTTTAAGTCAGATCGTCACATTGGCCGCTCTTCTATCTGAAACGGTTGTACTTATCGTCTACAAAGCTATGTCACGTGCTGCGGTATGTGGAGACACTAAAAGCAAAATAGTAGAACACAGATGAAGCTTCTAAGCTGATGTAATAGCCAGTAAGAAGTAGTACAATTCAAGTTTTAGGTATCGATTATTGACTTTTTAGCTGGCTTTGGTGACTTGGACATGAGCTAGGACCTTAAGATTCTTCATGAAAGGAGGACTATCAGCCGAGTTGCACGGGAGAATGTGAAAAGTGTTCATATGTAGTAAAAACCTGAGAAATCTGTCCGTTTTCGTCATTTGTTATCGAATCGACTTAAAGACAGATCGTCACATTGGCCGCTCTGCTCTCGGAAACGGTTGTACTTATCGTCTGCAAAGCTATGTCGCGTGTTGCCGTAGGCGGAAACAGGAAAATCACCATAGTAGAACACAGATGAAGCTTCTAAGTTGATGTAATAGCGAGTAAGAAGTAGTCCAATTCAAGTTTTAGGTATCGATTATTGACTTTTTAGCTGGCTTTGTTGCCTTGGACATGGGCTAGGACCTTAAGATTCTGCATGAGAGGAGGACTAGCAGCCGAGTAGCACGGGAGAATGTGAAAAGTGTTCATATGTAGTAAAAACCTGGGAAATTCGTCCGTTTTCGTCATTTGTTATCGAATCGACTTAAAGCCACATCGTCTTATTGGCCGCTCTTCTCTCTGAAACGCTTGTACTTATCGTCTGCAAAGCTATGTCGCATGCTGCGGTATGCTGAGACACTACAAGCAGCATAGTAGAACACAGATGAGGCTTCTAAGTTGATGTAATAGCCAGTAAGAAGTAGTAAAATTCAAGTTTTAGGTATCGATTATTGAATTTTTAACTAGCTTTGGTGCCTTGGACATGAGCTAGGACCTTAAGATTCTGCATGAAAGGAGGACTAGCAGCCGAGTAGCATGGGAGAATGTGAAAAGTGATCATATGTAGTAAAAACCTGAGAAATTCGTCCGTTTTCGTCATTTGTTATCGAATCGACTCAAAGCCAGATCGTCACATTGGCCGCTCTTCTCTCTTAAACGCTTGTACTTATCGTCTGCAAAGCCATGTCGCATGCTGCGGTATGCTGGGACACTACAAGCAGCATAGTAAAACACAGATGAAGCTTCTAAGTTGATGTAATAGCCAGTAAGAAATAGTACAATTCAAGTTTAGGTATCGATTATTGACTTTTTAGCTAGCTTTGGTGCCTTGGACATGAGCTAGGACCTTAAGATTCTGCATGAAAGGAGGACTAGCAGAAGAGTAGCACGGGAGAATGTGAAAAGTGTTCATATGATGTAAAAACCTGGGAAATTCGTCCGTTTTCGTCATTTGTTATCGAATCGACTTAAAGCCACATCGTCTTATTTGCCGCTCTTCTCTCTGAAACGCTTGTACTTATCGTCTGCAAAGCTATGTCGCATGCTGCGGTATGCTGAGACACTACAGCCAGCATAGTAGAACACAGATGAAGCTTCTAAGTTGATGTAATAGCCAGTAAGAATTAGTACAATTCAAGTTTTAGGTATCGATTATTGACTTTTTAGCTAGCTTTGGTGCCTTGGACATGAGCTAGGACCTTAAGATTCTGCATGAAAGGAGGACTAGCAGCCGAGTAGCACGGGAGAATGTGAAAAGTGATCATATGTAGTAAAAACCTGAGAAATTCGTCCGTTTTCGTCATTTGTTATCGAATCGACTTAAAGCCAGATCGTCACATTGGCCGCTCTGCTCTCGGAAACGGTTGCACTTATCGTCTGCAAAGCAATGTCGCGTTTTGCGGTAGGCGGAAACAGAAAAGCTCCATAGTAGAACACAGATGAAGCTTCTAAGTTGATTTAATAGCCAGTAAGAAGTAGACCAATTCAAGATTTAGGTATCGATTATTGACTTTTTAGCTGGCTTTGGTGCCTTGGACATGAGCTAGGACTTTAAGATTCTGCATGAAAGGAGGACTAGCAGCCGAGTTGCACGGGAGAATGTGAAAAGTGTTCATATGTAGTAAAAACCTAAGAAATTCGTCCGTTTTCGTCATTTGTTATCGAATCGATTTAAAGCCAGATCGTCACATTGGCCGCTCTTCTCTCTGAAACGGTTGTACTTATCGTCTGCAAAGCTATGTCGCATGCTGCGGTATGCGGAGCCAATAAAAGCACCATAGTAGAACACAGATGAAGCTTCTAATTTGACGTAATAGCCAGGAAGAAGTAGTACAATTCAAGTTTTAGGTATTGATTATTGACTTTTTAGCTGGCTTTGGTGCCTTGGACATGAGCTAGGACCTTAAGATTCTGCATGAAAGGAGGACTAGCAGCCTAGTTGCAAAGGAGAATGTGAAAAGTGTTCATATGTAGTAAAAACCTGAGAAATCGGTCCGTTTTCGTCATTTGTTATCGAATCGACTTAAAGCCAGATCGTCACATTGGCCGCTCTTCTCTCTGAAACGGTTGTACTTATCGTCTACAAAGCTATGTCGCGAGCTGCGATATGCGGAGACACTAAAAGAATCATAGTAGAACACAAATGCTGCTTCTAAGTTGATGTAATAGCCAGTAAGAAGTAGTCCAATTCAAGATTTAGGTATCGATTATTGACTTTTTAGCTGGCTTTGGTGCCTTGGACATGAACTAAGACCTTATGATTCTGCATGAAACGAGGACGAGCGGCCGCGTTGCACGGGAGTATGTGAAAAGTGTTCATATGTAGTAAAAACCTGAGAAATCGGTCCGTTTTCGTCATTTGTTATCGAATCGACTTAAAGCCAGATCGTCACAATGGCCGCTCTTCTCTCTGAAACGGTTGTACTTATCGTCTGCAAAACTATGTCGCGTGCTGCGGTATGCGGAGAAACTAAAAGCACCATAGTAGAACACAGATGTAGCTTCTACGTTGACGTAATAGCCAGGAAGAAGTAGTACAATTCAAGTTTTAGGTATTGATTATTGACTTTTTAGCTGGCTTTGGTGCCTTGGACATGAGCTAGGACCTTAAGATTCTGCATGAATGGAGGACTAGCAGCCTAGTTGCAAAGGAGAATGTGAAAAGTGTTCATATGTAGTAAAAACCTGAGAAATCGGTCCGTTTTCGTCATTTGTTATCGAATCGACTTAAAGCCAGATCGTCACATTGGCCGCTCTTCTCTCTGAAACGGTTGTACTTATCGTCTACAAAGCTATGTCGCGTGCTGCGATATGCTGAGACACTAAAAGCACCATAGTAGAACACAAATGATGCTTCTAAGTTGATGTAATAGCCAGTAAGTAGTAGTCCAATTCAAGATTTAGGTATCGATTATTGACTTTTTAGCTGGCTTTGGTGCCTTGGACATGAGCTAGGACCTTATGATTCTGCATGAAACGAGGACTAGCGGCCGCGTTGCACGGGAGTATGTGAAAAGTGTTCATATGTAGTAAAAACCTGAGAAATCCGTCCATTTTCGTCATTTGTTATCGAATCAACTTAAAGCTAGATTCTACATTGGCCGCTCTTCTCTCTGAAACGGTTGTACTTATCGTCTGCAAAGCTATGTCGCGTGTTGCCGTAGGCGGAAACAGGAAAAGCACCATAGTAGAACACAGATGAAGCTTCTAAGTTGATGTAATAGCGAGTAAGAAGTAGTCCAATTCAAGTTTTAGGTATCGATTATTGACTTTTTAGCTGGCTTTGGTGCCTTGGACATGAGCTAGGACCTTAAGATTCTGCATGAAAGGAGGACTAGCAGCCGAGTAGCACGGGAGAATGTGAAAAGTGTTCATATGTAGTAAAAACCTGGGAAATTCGTCCGTTTTCGTCATTTGTTATCGAATCGACTTAAAGCCACATCGTCTTATCGTCTGCAAAGCTATGTCGCATGCTGCGGTATGCTGAGACACTACAAGCAGCATAGTAGAACACAGATGAGGCTTCTAAGTTGTTGTAATAGCCAGTAAGAAGTAGTACAATTCAAGTTTTAGGTATCGATTATTGACTTTTTAGCTAGCTTTGGTGCCTTGGACATGAGCTAGGACCTTAAGATTCTGCATGAAAGGAGGACTAGCAACCCATTAGCATGGGAGAATGTGAAAAGTGATCATATGTAGTAAAAACCTGAGAAATTCGTCCGTTTTCGTCATTTGTTATCGAATCGACTTAAAGCCAGATCGTCACATTGGCCGCTCTTCTCTCTTAAACGCTTGTACTTATCGTCTGCAAAGCTATGTCGCATGCTGCGGTATGCTGAGACACTACAAGCAGCATATTAAAACACAGATGAAGCTTCTAAGTTGATGTAATAGCCAGTAAGAAGTAGTACAATTCAAGTTTTAGGTATCGATTATTGACTTTTTAGCTGGCTTTGGTGCCTTGGACATGAGCTAGGACCTTAAGATTCCGCATGAAAGGAGGACTAGCAGCCGAGTTGCAGGGGAGAATGTAAAAAGTGTTCATATGAAGTAAAAACCTGAGAAATCCGTCCGTTTTCGTCATTTGTTATCGAATCGACTTAAAGCCAGATCGTCACATTGGCCGCTCTTCTCTCTTAAACGCTTGTACTTATCGTCTGCAAAGCTATGTCGCATGCTGCGGTATGCTGAGACACTACAAGCAGCATAGTAAAACACAGATGAAGCTTCTAAGTTGATGTAATAGCCAGTAAGAAGTAGTACAATTCAAGTTTTAGGTATCGATTATTGACTTTTTAGCTGGCTTTGGTGCCTTGGACATGAGCTAGGACCTTAAGATTCTGCATGAAAGGAGGACTAGCAGCCGAGTTGCAGGGGAGAATGTAAAAAGTGTTCATATGAAGTAAAAACCTGAGAAATCCGTCCGTTATCGTCATTTGTTATCGAATCGACTTAAAGCCAGATCGTCACATTGGCCGCTCTGCTCTCGGAAACGGTTGTACTTATCGTCTGCAAAGCTATGTCGCGTGTTGCCGTAGGCGGAAACAGGAAAAGCACCATAGTAGAACACAGATGAAGCTTCTAAGTTGATGTAATAGCCAGTAAGAAGTAGTACAATTCAAGTTTTAGGTATCGATTATTGACTTTTTAGCTGGCTTTGGTGCCTTGGACATGAGCTACGACCATAAGATTCTGCATGAAAGGAGGACTAGCAGCCGAGTAGCACGGGAGAATGTGAAAAGTGTTCATATGTAGTAAAAACCTGAGTCATCCGTCCGTTTTCGTCATTTGTTATCGAATCGACTTAAAGCCAGATCGTCACATTGGCCGCTCTTCTCTCTGAAACGGTTGTACTTATCGTCTGCAAAGCTATGTCGCGTGCTGCGGTATGCGGAGACACTAAAATCACCATAGTAGAACACAGATAGAGCTACTAAGTTGATGTAATAGCCAGTAAGAAGTAGTACAATTCAAGTTTCAGGTATCGATTATTGACTTTTTAGCTAGCTTTGGTGCCTTGGACATGAGCTGGGACCTTAAGATTCTGCATGAAAGGAGGACTAGCAGCCGAGTAGCATGGGAGAATGTGAAAAGTGTTCATATGTTGTAAAAACCTGGGAAATTCGTCCGTTTTCGTCATTTGTTATCGAATCGACTTAAAGCCACATCGTCTTATTGGCCGCTCTTTTCTCTGAAACGCTTGTACTTATCGTCTGCAAAGCTATGTCGCATGCTGCGGTATGCTGAGACAATAAAATCACCATAGTAGAACACAGATGAAGCTTCTAAGTTGATGTAATAGCCAGTAAGAATTAGTACAATTCAAGTTTTAGGTATCGATTATTGACTTTTTAGCTTGCTTTGGTGCCTTGGACATGAACTAGGACCTTAAGATTCTGCATGAAAGGAGGACTAGCAGCCGAGTAGCACGGGAGAATGTGAAAAGTGATCATATGTAGTAAAAACCTGAGAAATTCGTCCGTTTTCGTCATTTGTTATCGAATCGACTTAAAGCCAGATCGTCACATTGGCCGCTCGTCTCTCAGAAACGCTTGTACTTATCGTCTGCAAAGCTATGTCGCATGCTGCGGTATGCTGAGACACTACAAGCAGCATAGTAAAACACAGATGAAGCTTCTAAGTTGATGTAATAGCCAGTAAGAATTAGTACAATTCAAGTTTTAGGTATCGATTATTGACTTTTTAGCTAGCTTTGGTGCCTTGGACATGAACTAGGACCTTAAAATTCTGCATGAAAGGAGGACTAGCAGCCGAGTTGCAGGGGAGAATGTAAAAAGTGTTCATATGAGGTAAAAACCTGAGAAATCCGTCCGTTTTCGTCATTTGTTATCGAATCGACTTAAAGCCAGATCGTCACAATGGCCGCTCTTCTCTCTGAAACGGTTGTACTTATCGTCTGCAAAACTATGTCGCGTGCTGCGGTATGCGGAGAAACTAAAAGCACCGTAGTAGAACACAGATGTAGCTTCTACGTTGACGTAATAGCCAGGAAGAAGTAGTACAATTCAAGTTTTAGGTATTGATTATTGACTTTTTAGCTGGCTTTGGTGCCTTGGACATGAGCTAGGACCTTAAGATTCTGCTTGAATGGAGGACTAGCAGCCTAGTTGCAAAGGAGATTGTGAAAAGTGTTCATATGTAGTAAAAACCTGAGAAATCGGTCCGTTTTCGTCATTTGTTATCGAATCGACTTAAAGCCAGATCGTCACATTGGCCGCTCTTCTCTCTGAAACGGTTGTACTTATCGTCTACAAAGCTATGTCGCGTGCTGCGATATGCGGAGACACTAAAAGCACCATAGTAGAACACAAATGATGCTTCTAAGTTGATGTAATAGCCAGTAAGAAGTAGTCCAATTCAAGATTTAGGTATCGATTATTGACTTTTTACCTGGCTTTGGTGCCTTGGACATGAGCTAGGACCTTAAGATTCTGCATGAAAGGAGGACTAGCAGCCGAGTTGCAAGGGAGAATGTGAAAAGTGTTCATATGTAGTAAAAACCTGAGAAATCCGTCCGTTTTCGTCATATGTTATCGAATCGACTTAAAGCCAGATCGTCACATTGGCCGCTCTTCTCTCTGAAACGCTTGTACTTATCGTCTGCAAAGCTATGTCGCGTGCTGCGGTATGCGGAAACACTAATATCACCATAGTAGAACACAGATGAAGCTTCTAAGTTGATGTAATAGCCAGTAAGAAGTAGTACAATTCAAGTTTTAGGTATCGATTATTGACTTTTTAGCTGGCTTTGGTGCCTTGGACATGAGCTAGGACCTTAAGATTCTGCATGAAAGGAGGACTAGCAGCCGAGTTGCAGGGGAGAATGTAAAAAGTGTTCATATGAAGTAAAAACCTGAGAAATCCGTCCGTTTTCGTCATTTGTTATCGAATCGACTTAAAGCCAGATCGTCACATTGGCCGCTCTGCTCTCGGAAACGGTTGCACTTATCGTCTGCAAAGCAATGTCGCGTTTTGCCGTAGGCGGAAACAGAAAAGCACCATAGTAGAACACAGATGAAGCTTCTAAGTTGATGTAATAGCCAGTAAGAAGTAGACGAATTCAAGATTTAGGTATCGATTATTGACTTTTTAGCTGGCTTTAGTGCCTTGGACATGAACTAGGACTTTAAGATTCTGCATGAAAGGAGGACTAGCAGCCGAGTTGCACGGGAGAATGTGAAAAGTGTTCATATGTAGTAAAAACCTAAGAAATTCGTCCGTTTTCGTCATTTGTTATCGAATCGACTTAAAGCCAGATCGTCAGATTGGCCGCTCTTCTCTCTGAAACGGTTGTACTTATCGTCTGCAAAGCTATGTCGCATGCTGCGGTATGCGGAGACAATAAAAGCAACATAGTAGAACACAGATAAAGCTTCTAATTTGACGTAATAGCCAGGAAGAAGTAGTACAATTCAAGTTTTAGGTATTGATTATTGACTTTTTAGCTGGCTTTGGTGCCTTGGACATGAGCTAGGACCTTAAGATTCTGCATGAAAGGAGGACGAGCAGCCGAGTTGCAGGGGAGAATGTAAAAAGTGTTCATATGAAGTAAAAACCTGAGAAATCCGTCCGTTTTCGTCATTTGTTATCGAATCGACTTAAAGCCAGATCGTCACATTGGCCGCTCTTCTCTCTGAAACGGTTGTACTTATCGTCTGCAAAGCTATGTCGCGTGTTGCCGTAGGCGGAAGCAGGAAAAGCACCATAGTAGAACACAGATGAAGCTTCTAAGTTGATGTAATAGCGAGTAAGAAGTAGTCCAATTCAAGTTTTAGGTATCGATTATTGACTTTTTAGCTGGCTTTGGTGCCTTGGATATGAACTAGGACCTTATGATTCTGCATGAAACGAGGACGAGCGGCCGCGTTGCACGGGAGTATGTGAAAAGTGTTCATATGTAGTAAAAACCTGAGAAATCCGTCCGTTTTCGTCATTTGTTATCGAATCGACTTAAAGCCAGATCGTCACAATGGCCGCTCTTCTCTCTGAAACGGTTGTACTTATCGTCTGCAAAACTATGTCGCGTGCTGCGGTATGCGGAGAAACTAAAAGCACCGTAGTAGAACACAGATGTAGCTTCTACGTTGACGTAATAGATAGGAAGAAGTAGTACAATTCAAGTTTTAGGTATTGATTGTTGACTTTTTAGCTGGCTTTGGTGCCTTGGACATGAGCTAGGACCTTAAGATTCTGCTTGAATGGAGGACTAGCAGCCTAGTTGCAAAGGAGAATGTGAAAAGTGTTCATATGTAGTAAAAACCTGAGAAATCGGTCCGTTTTCGTCATTTGTTATCGAATCGACTTAAAGCCAGATCGTCACATTGGCCGCTCTTCTCTCTGAAACGGTTGTACTTATCGTCTACAAAGCTATGTCGCGTGCTGCGATATGCGGAGACACTAAAAGCACCATAGTAGAACACAAATGATGCTTCTAAGTTGATGTAATAGCCAGTAAGAAGTAGTCCAATTCAAGATTTAGGTATCGATTATTGACTTTTTACCTGGCTATGGTGCCTTGGACATGAGCTAGGACCTTAAGATTCTGCATGAAAGGAGGACTAGCAGCCGAGTTGCAAGGGAGAATGTGAAAAGTGTTCATATGTAGTAAAAACCTGAGAAATCCGTCCGTTTTCGTCATATGTTATCGAATCGACTTAAAGCCAGATCGTCACATTGGCCGCTCTTCTCTCTGAAACGCTTGTACTTATCGTCTGCAAAGCTATGTCGCGTGCTGCGGTATGCGGAAACACTAATATCACCATAGTAGAACACAGATGAAGCTTCTAAGTTGATGTAATAGCCAGTAAGAAGTAGTACAATTCAAGTTTTAGGTATCGATTATTGACTTTTTAGCTGGCTTTGGTGCCTTGGACATGAGCTAGGACCTTAAGATTCTGCATGAAAGGAGGACTAGCAGCCGAGTTGCAGGGGAGAATGTAAAAAGTGTTCATATGAAGTAAAAACCTGAGAAATCCGTCCGTTTTCGTCATTTGTTATCGAATCGACTTAAAGCCAGATCGTCACATTGGCCGCTCTTCTCTCTGAAACGGTTGTACTTATCGTCTGCAAAGCTATGTCGCGTGCTGCGGTATGCGGAGACACTAAAAGCACCATAGTAGAACACAGATGAAGCTTCTAAGTTGATGTAATAGCCAGTAAGAAGTAGTAGAATTCAAGTTTTTGGTATCGATTATTGACTTTTTTGCTGGATTTGGTACCTTGGACATGAGCTAGTACCTTAAGATTCTGCATGAAAGGAGGACTAGCAGCCGAGTTGCTCGGGAGAATGTGAAAAGTCTTCATATGTAGTAAAAACCTGAGAAATCCGTCCGTTTTCGTCATTTGTTATCGAATCGACTTAAAGCCAGATCGTCACATTGGCCGCTCTTCTCTCTGAAAAAGTTGTACTTATCGTCTGCAAAGCTATGTCGCGTGCTGCGGTATGCGGACACAATAAAAGCACCATAGTAGAACACAGATGAAGCTTCTAAGTTGATGTAATAGCCAGTAAGAAGTAGTACAATTAAAGTTTTAGGTATCGGTTAATGAATTTTACACTTCTTTGGTGCCTTGGACACGAGCTAGGAAATTAAGATTTTGCATGAAGTAGGACTATCAGCCGAGTTGCACGGGAGAATGTGAAAAGTGTTCATATGTAGTAAAAACCTGAGAAATCCGTCCGTTTTCGTCATTTGTTATCGAATCGACTTAAAGCCAGATCGTCACATTGGCCGCTCTTTTCTCTGAAACGGTTGTACTTATCGTCTTTAAAACTATGTCGCGTGCTGCGGTATGCGGAGAAACTAAAAGCACCGTAGTAGAACACAGATAAAGCTTCTAAGTTGATGTAATAGCCAGGAAGAAGTAGTACAATTCAAGTTTTAGGTATCGATTATTGACTTTTTACCTGGCTTTGGTGCCTCGGACATGAGCTAGGACCTTAAGATTCTGCATGAAAGGAGGACTAGCAGCCGAGTTGCAGGGGAGAATGTAAAAAGTGTTCATATGAAGTAAAAACCTGAGAAATCCGTCCGTTTTCGTCATTTGTTATCGAATCGACTTAAAGCCAGATCGTCACATTGGCCGCTCTTCTCTCTGAAACGGTTGTACTTATCGTCTGCAAAGCTATGTCGCGTGTTGCCGTAGGCGGAAACAGGAAAAGCACCATAGTAGAACACAGATGAAGCTTCTAAGTTGATGTAATAGCGAGTAAGAAGTAGTCCAATTCAAGTTTTAGGTATCGATTATTGACTTTTTAGCTGGCTTTGGTGCCTTGGACATGAGCTAGGACCTTAAGATTCTGCATGAAAGGAGGACTAGCAGCCGAGTTGCACGGGAGAATGTGAAAAGTTTTCATATGTAGTAAAAACCTGGGAAATTCGTCCGTTTTCGTCATTTGTTATCGAATCGACTTAAAGCCAGATCGTCACATTGGCCGCTCTTCTCTCTGAAACGGTTGTACTTATCGTCTGCAAAGCTATGTCGCATACTGCGGTATGCTGAGACACTACAAGCAGCGTAGGAGAACACAGATGAAGTTTCTAAGTTGATGTAATAGCCAGTAAGAAATAGTACAATTCAAGTTTTAGGTATCGACTATTGACTTTTTAGCTAGCTTTGGTGCCTTGGACATGAGCTAGGACCTTAAGATTCTGCATGAAAGGAGGACTAGGAGCCGAGTAGCACGGGAGAATGTGAAAAGTGTTCATATGTAGTAAAAACCTGAGAAATTCGTCCGTTTTCGTTATTTGTTATGGAATCGACTTAAAGCCAGATCGTCACATTGGCCGCTCTTCTCTCTGAAACGCTTGTACTTATCGTCTGCAAAGCTATGTCGCATGCTGCGGTATGCTGAGACACTAAAAGCAGCATAGTAGAACACAGATGAAGCTTCTATGTTGATGTAATATCCAGTAAGAAGTAGTACAATTCATGTTTTAGGTATCGATTATTGACTTTTTAGCTGGCTTTGGTGCCTTGGACATGAGCTAGGGCCTTAAGATTCTGCATGAAAGGAGGACTAGCAGCCGAGTTGCAGGGGAGAATGTAAAAAGTGTTCATATGAAGTAAAGACGTGAGTAATCCGTCCGTTTTCGTCATTTGTTATCGAATCGACTTAAAGCCAGATCGTCACATTGGTCGCTCTGCTCTCAGAAACGGTTGTACTTATCGTCTGCAAAGCTATTTCGCGTGTTGCCGTAGGCGGAAACAGAAAAGCACAATAGTAGAACACAGATGAAGCTTCTAAGTTGATGTAATAGCCAGTAAGAAGTAGACCAATTAGAGATTTAGGTATCGATTATTGACTTTTTAGCTGGCTTTGGTGCCTTGGACATGAGCTAGGACTTTAAGATTCTGCATAAAAGGAGGACTAGCAGCCCAGTTGCACGGGAGAATGTGAAAAGTGTTCATATGTATTAAAAACCTCAGACATCCGTCCGTTTTCGTCATTTGTTATCGAATCGACTTAAAGCCAGATCGTCACATTGGCCGCTCTTCTCTCTGAAACGTTTGTACTTATCGTCTGCAAAGCTATGTCGCGTGCTGCGGTATGCGGAGACACTAAAAGCACCATAGTAGAACACAGACGAAGCTTCTAAGTTGATGTTATAGCCAGTAAGAAGTAGTACAATTCAAGTTTTACGTATCGATTATTGACTTTTTAGCTGGCTTTGGTGCCTTGGACATGAGCTAGTACCTTAAGATTCTGCATGAAAGGAGGACTAGCAGCCGAGTTGCATGGGAGAATGTGAAAAGTGTTCATATGTATTAAAAACCTTAGAAATCCATCCGTTTTCGTCATTTCTTATCGAATCGACTTAAAGCCAGATCGTCACATTGGCCGCTCTTCTCTCTGAAACGGTTGTACTTATCGTCTGCAAAGCTATGTCGCGTGCTGCGGTATGTGGAGACACTAAAAGCACTATAGTAGAACACAGATGAAGCTTATAAGTTGATGTAATAGCCAGTAAGAAGTAGTACAATGCAAGTTTTAGGTATCGATTATTGACTTTTTAGCTGGCTTTGGTGCCTTGGACATGAGCTAGGACCTTAAGATTCTGCATGAAAGGAGGACTAGCAGCCGAGTAGCACGGGAGAATGTGAAAAGTGTTCATATGTTGTAAAAACCTGGGAAATTCGTCCGTTTTCGTCATTTGTTATCGAATCGACTTAAAGCCACATCGTCTTATTGGCCGCTCTTCTCTCTGAAACACTTGTACTTATTGTCTGCAAAGCTATGTCGCATGCTGCGGTATGCTGAGACACTACAGGCAGCATAGTAGAACACAGATGAAGCTTCTAAGTTGATGTAATAGCCAGTAAGAATTAGTACAATTCAAGTTTTAGGTATCGATTATTGACTTTTAACTAGCTTTGGTGCCTTGGACATGAGCTAGGACCTTAAGATTCTGCATGAAAGGAGGACTAGCAGCCGAGTAGCACGGGAGAATGTGAAAAGTGATCATATGTAGTAAAAACCTGAGAAATTCGTCCATTTTCGTCATTTGTTATCGAATCGACTTAAAGCCAGATCGTCACATTGGCCGCTCTTCTCTCTGAAACGCTTGTACTTATCGTCTGCAAAGCTATGTCGCATGCTGCGGTATGCTGAGACACTACAAGCAGCATAGTAAAACACAGATGAAGCTTCTAAGTTGATGTAATAGCCAGTAAGCAGTAGTACAATTCAAGTTTTAGGTATCGATTATTGACTTTTTAGCTGGCTTTGGTGCCTTGGACATGAGATAGGACCTTAAGATTCTGCATGAAAGGAGGACTAGCAGCCGAGTTGCAGGGGAGAATGTAAAAAGTGTTCATATGAAGTAAAAACCTGAGTAATCCGTCCGTTTTCGTCATTTGTTATCGAATCGACTTAAAGCCAGATCGTCACATTGGCCGCTCTGCTCTCGGAAACGGTTGTACTTATCGTCTGCAAAGCTATGTTGCGTGTTGCCGTAGGCGGAAACAGGAAAAGCACCATAGTAGAACACAGATGAAGCTTCTAAGTTGATGTAATAGCCAGTAAGAAGTAGACCAATTCAAGATTTAGGTATCGATTATTGACTTTTTAGCTGGCTTTGGTGCCTTGGACATGAGCTAGGACTTTAAGATTCTGCATAAAAGGAGGACTAGCAGCCGAGTTGCACGGGAGAATGTGAAAAGTGTTCATATGTAGTAAAAACCTGAGAAATCCGTCCGTTTTCGTCATTTGTTATCGAATCGACTTAAAGCCAGATCGTCACATTGGTCGCTCTTCTCTCTGAAACGGTTGTACTTATCGTCTATAAAACTATGTCGCGTGCTGCGGTATGCGGAGAAACTAAAAGCACCGTAGTAGAACACAGATGAAGCTTCTAAGTTGATGTAATAGCCAGGAAGAAGTAGTACAATTCAAGTTTTAGGTATCGATTATTGACTTTTTAGCTGGCTTTGGTGCCTTGGACATGAGCTAGGACCTTAAGATTCTGCATGAAAGGATAACTACCAGGCGAGTTGCACGGGAGAATGTGAAAAGTGTTCATATGTAGTAAAAACCTTAGAAATCCGTCCGTTTTCGTCATTTGTTATCGAATCGACTTAAAGCCAGATCGTCACATTGGCCGCTCTTCTCTCTGAAACGGTTGTACTTATCGTCTGCAAAGCAATGTCATGTGCTGCGGTATGCGGAGACACTAAAAGCACCATAGTAGAACACAGATGAAGCTTCTAAGTTGATGTAATAGCCGGAAGAGGTAGTAGAATTCAAGTTTAAGGTATCCATTATTGACTTTTTAGCTGGCTTTGGTACCTTGGACATGAGCTAAGACCTTAAGATTCTGCATGAAAGGAGGACTAGCAGCCGAGTTGCACGGGAGAATGTGAAAAGTGTTCATATGTAGTAAAAACCTGAGAAATCCGTCGGTTTTCTTCATTTGTTATCGAATCGACTTAAAGCCAGATCGTCACATTGGCCGCTCTTCTCTCTGAAACGGTTGTACTTATCGTCTGTAAAGCTATGTCACGTGCTGCGGTATGCGGAGACACTAAAATCGCCACAGTAGAACACAGATGAAGCTTCTAAGTTGATGTAATTGCCAGTAAGAAGTAGTACAATTCAAGATTTAGGTATCGATTATTGACTTTTTAGCTGGCTTTGGTGCCTTGGACATGAGCTAGGACCTTAAGATTCTGCATGAAAGGAGGACTAGCAGCCGAGTTGCACGGGAGAATGTGAAAAGTTTTCATATGTAGTAAAAACCTAAGAAATTCGTCCGTTTTCGTCATTTGTTATCGAATCGACTTAAAGCCAGATCGTCACATTGGCCACTCTTCTCTCTGAAACGGTTGTACTTATTGTCTGCAAAGCTATGTCGCGTGCTGCGGTATGCGGAGACACTAAAAGCACCATAGTAGAACACAGATGAAGCTTCTAAGTTGACGTAATAGCCAGGAAGAAGTAGTACAATTCAAGTTTTAGGTATCGATTATTGACTTTTTAGCTGGCTCTGGTGCCTTGGACATGAGCTACGACCTTAAGATTCTGCATTAAATTAGGACTAGCAGCCGAGTTGCACGGGAAAATGTGAAAAGTGTTCATATGTAGTAAAAACCTGAGAACTCCGTCCGTTTTCGTCATTTGTTATCGAATCGACTTAAAGCCAGATCGTCACATTTGCCGCTCTTCTCTCTGAAACGGTTGTACTTATCGTCTGCAAAGCTATGTCGCGTGCTGCGGTATGCGGAGACACTAAAATCACCATAGTAGAACACAGATGAAGCATCTAAGTTGATGTAATAGCCAGTAAGAAGTAGTCCAATTCAAGTTTTAGGTATCGATTATTGACTTTTTAGCTGGCTTTGGTGCCTTGGACATGAGCTAGGACCTTAAGATTCTGCATGAAAGGAGGACTAGCAGCCGAGTTGCCCAGGTGAATGTGAAAAGTGTTCATATGTAAAAAAATACCTGAGAAATCCGTCCGTTTTCGTCATTTGTTATCGAATCGACTTAAAGCCAGATCGTCACATTGGTCGCTCTTCTCTCTGACACGGTTGTACTTATCGTCTACAAAGATATGTCGCGTGCTGCGGTATGCGGAGACACTAAATTCACCATAGTAGAACACAGATGAAGCTTCTAAGTTGTTGTAATAGCCAGTAAGAAGTAGTACAATTCAAGTTTTAGGTATCGATTATTGACTTTTTAGCTAGCTTTGGTGCCTTGGACATGAGCTAGGACCTTAAGATTCTGCATGAAAGGAGGACTAGCAGCCGATTTGCACGGAAGAATGTGAAAAGTGTTCATATGCAGTAAAAACCTGAGACATCCGTCCGTTTTCGTCATTTGTTATCGAATCGACTTAAAGCCAGATCGTCACATTGGCCGCTCTTCTCTCTGAAACGGTTGTACTTATCGTCTGCAAAGCTATGTCGCGTGCTGCGGTATGCGGAGACACTAAAAGCACCATAGTAGAACACAGATGAAGCTTCTAAGTTGATGTAATAGCCAGTAAGAAGAAGTAAAATTCAAGTTTTAGGTATCGGTTATTGACCTTTTACACTTCTTTGGTGCCTTGGACACGAGCTAGGAACTTAAGATTTTTCATGAAGGAGGACTAGCAGCCGAGTTGCACGGGAGAATGTGAAAAGTGTTCATATGTAGTAAAAACCTGAGAAATCCGTCGGTTTTCGTCATTTGTTATCGAATCGACTTAAAGCCAGATCGTCACATTGGCCGCTCTTCTCTCTGAAACGGTTGTACTTATCGTCTGTAAAGCTATGTCACGTGCTGCGGTATGCGGAGACACTAAAATCGCCACAGTAGAACACAGATGAAGCTTCTAAGTTGATGCAATATCCAGTAAGAAGTAGTACAATTCGCGTTTTAGGTATCGATTATTGCCTTTTTAGCTTGCTTTGGTGCCTTGGACATGAGCTAGGACTTTAACATTCTGCATGAAAGGAGGACTAGCAGCTCAGTTGCACGGGAGTATGTGAAAACCTGAGAAATCCGTCCGTTTTCGTCATTTGTTATCGAATCGACTTAAAGCCAGATCGACACATTGGCCGCTTTTCTCTCTGAAACGGTTGTACTTATCGTGTACAAAGCTATGTCGCGTGCTGCGGTATGCTGAGACACTAAAAGCACTATAGTAGAACACAGATCAAGCTCCTAAGTTGACGTAATAGCCAGTAAGAAGTAGTACAATACAAGTATTAGGTATTGAATATTGACCTTTTAGCTGACTTTTGTGCCTTGGACATGAGCTGGGACCTTAAGATTCTGCATGAAAGGAGGACTAGCATCCGAGTTGCACGGGAGAATGTGAAAAGTGTTCATATGTAGTAAAAACCTGAGAAATCCGTCCGTTTTCGTCATTTATTATCGAATCTACTTAAAGCCAGATCGTCACATTGGCCGCTCTTCTCTCTGAAACGGTTGTACTTATCGTCTGCAAAGCTATGTCGTGTACTGCGGTATTCGGAGACACTAAAAGCACCATAGTAGAAAACAGATGAAGCTTCTAAGATGATGTAATAGCCAGTAAGAAGTAGTACAATTCAAGTTTTAGGTATCGGTTGTTGACGTTTTAGCTGGCTTTGGTGCCTTGGACATGAGCTAGGACCTTAAGATTCTGCAATAAAGGAGGACTACCAACCGAGTTGCACGGGAGAATGTGAAAAGTGTTCATATGTAGTAAAAACCTGAGAAATCGGTCCGTTTTTGTCATTTGTTATCGAATCGACTTAAAGCCATATCGTCACATTGGCCGCTCTTCTCTCTGAAACGGTTGTACATATCGTCTGCAAAGCTATGTCGCGTGTTGCCGTAGGCGGAAACAGGAAAAGCACCATAGTAGAACACAGATGAAACTTCTAAGTTGATGTAATAGCCAGTAAGAAGTAGTCCAATTCAAGATTTAGGTATCGATTATTGACTATTTAGCTGGCTTTGGTGCCTTGGACATGAGCTAGGACCTTAAGATTCTGCAATAAAGGAGGACTACCAACCGAGTTGCACGGGAGAATGTGAAAAGTGTTCATATGTAGTAAAAACCTGAGAAATCGGTCCATTTCGTCATTTGTTATCGAATCGACTTAAAGCCAGATCGTCACATTGGCCGCTCTTCTCTCTGAAACGGGTGTACTTATCGTCTGCAAAGCTATGTCGCGTGCTGCGGTATGCGGACACACTAAAAGCACCATAGTAGAACCCAGATGAAGCTTCTAAGTTGATGTAATAGCCAGTAAGGAGTAGTACAATTAAAGTTTTAGGTATCAGTTAATGACTTTTTACCCTTCTTTGGTGCATTGGACACGTTCTAGGAAATTAAGATTTTGCATGAAGGAGGACTATCTGCCGAGTTGCACGGGAGAATGTGAAAAGTGTTCATATGTAGTAAAAACCTGAGAAATCTGTCCGTTTTCGCCATTTGTTATCGAATCGACTTAAAGCCAGATCGTCACAATGGCCGCTCTTCTCTCTGAAAAGGTTGTACTTATCGTCTGCAAAACGATGTCGCGTGCTGCGGTATGCGGAGAAACTAAAAGCACCGTAGTAGAACACAGATGTAGCTTCTACGTTGACGTAATAGCCAGGAAGAAGTAGTACAATTCAAGTTTTAGGTATTGTTTATTGACTTTTTAGCTGGCTTTGGTGCCTTGGACATGAGCTAGGACCTTAAGATTCTGCATGAAAGGAGGACTAGCAGCCTAGTTGCAAAGGAGAATGTGAAAAGTGTTCATATGTAGTAAAAACCTGAGAAATCGGTCCGTTTTCGTCATTTGTTATCGAATCGACTTAAAGCCAGATCGTCACAATGGCCGCTCTTCTCTCTGAAACGGTTGTACTTGTCGTCTGCAAAGCTATGTCGCGTGTTGCCGTAGGCGGAAACAGGAAAAGCACCATAGTAGAACACAGATGAAAATTCTAAGTTGATGTAATAGCCAGTAAGAAGTAGTCCAATTCAAGATTTAGGTATCGATTATTGACTTTTTAGCTGGCTTTGGTGCCTTGGACATGAGCTAGGACCTTAAGATTCTGCATGAAAGGAGGACTAGCAGCCGAGTTGCACGGGAGAATGTGAAAAGTTTTCATATGTAGTAAAAACCTAAGAAATTCGTCCTTTTTCGTCATTTGTTATCGAATCGACTTAAAGCCAGATCGTCACATTGGCCGCTCTTCTCTCTGAAACGGTTGTACTTATCGTCTGCAAAAGTTATGTCGCGTGCTGCGGTATGCGGAGACACTAAAAGCACCATAGTAGAACACAGATGAAACTTCTAAGTTGACGTAAGAGCCAGGAAGAAGTAGTACAATTCAAGTTTTAGGTGTCGGTTATTGACTTTTTAGCTGGCTTTGGTGCCTTGGACAAAAGTTAGGACCTTAACATTCTGTATGAAAGGAGGACTAGCAGCTGATTTGCATGGGAGAATGTGAAAAGTGTTCATATGTAGTAAAAACCCGAGAAATCCTTCCGATTTCGTCATTTGTTATCGAATCGACTTAAAGCCAGATCGTCAAATTAGCCGCTCTTGTCTCTGAAACGGTTGTACTTATCGATTGCAAAGCTACGTCGCGTGCTGCGGTATGCGGAGACACTAAAAGCACCATAGTAGAACACAGATGAAGGTTCTAAGTTGATGTAATAGCCAGTAAGAAGTAGTACAATTCAAGTTTTAGGTGTCGATTATTGACTTTTTAGCTAGCTTTGGTGCCTTGGACATGAGCTAGGACCTTATGATTCTGCATGAAAGGAGGACTAGCAGCCGAGTCACGGGAGAATGTGAAAAGTGTTCATATGTAGTAAAAACCTGAGAAATCCGTCCGTTTTCGTCATTTGTTATCGAATCGACTTAAAGCCAGATCGTCACATTGGCCGCTCTTATCTCTGAAACGGTTGTACTTTTCGTCTGCAAAGCTATGTCGCGTGCTGCGGTATGCTGAGACACTAAAAGCACCATAGTAGAACACAGATCAAGCTTCTAAGTTGATGTAATAGCAAGTAAGAAGTAGTACAATTCAAGTTTTAGGTATTTAATATTGAATTTTTAGCTGGCTTTGGTGCCTTGGACATGAGCTAGGACCTTAATATTCTGCATGAAAGGAGGGCTAGCAGCCGAGTTGCACGGGAGAATGTGAAAAGTGTTCATATGTAGTAAAAACCTGAGATATCCGTCCATTTTCGTCATTTGTTATCGAATCGACTTAAAGCCAGATCGTCACATTGGCCGCTCTTCTCTCTGAAAAAGTTGTACTTATCGTCTGCAAAGCTATGTCGCGTGCTGCGGTATGCGGACACACTAAAAGCACCATAGTAGAACCCAGATGAAGCTTCTAAGTTGATGTAATAGCCAGTAAGAAGTAGTACAATTAAAGTTTTAGGTATCAGTTAATGACTTTTTACCCTTCTTTGGTGCATTGGACACGTTCTAGGAAATTAAGATTTTGCATGAAGGAGGACTATCAGCCGAGTTGCACGGGAGAATGTGAAAAGTGTTCATATGTAGTAAAAACCTGAGACATCCGTCCGTTTTCGTCATTTGTTATCGAATCGACTTAAAGCCAGATCGTCACATTGGCCGCTCTTCTCTCTGAAACGCTTGTACTTATCTTCTGCAAAGCTATGTCGCGTGCTGCGGTATGCGGAGGCACTAAAAGCACCATAGTAGAACACAGATGAAGCTTCTAAGTTGAGGTAATAGCCAGTAAGAAGTAGTACAATTCAAGTTTTAGGTATCGAATATTGACTTTTTAGCTAGCTTTGGTGCCTTGGACATGAGCTAGGACCTTAAGATTCTGCATGAAAGGAGGACTAGCAGCCGAGTTGCACGGGAGAATGTGAAAAGTGTTCATAAGTAGTAAAAACCTGAGAAATTCGTCCGTTTTCGTCATTTGTTTTCGAATCGACTTAAAGCCAGATCGTCACATTGGCCGCTCTTCTCTCTGAAACGCTTGTACTTATCGTCTGCAAAGCTATGCCGCATGCTGCGGTATGCTGAGACACTACAAGCAGCATAGTAGAACACAGATGAAGCTTCTAAGTTGATGTAATAGCCAGTAAGAAGTAGTACAATTAAAGTTTTAGGTATCGGTTATTGACTTTTTACCCTTCTTTGGTGCCTTGGACACGAGCTAGGAACTTAAGATTTTGCATGAGGGAGGACTAGCAGCCGAGTTGCACGGGAGAATGTGAAAAGTGTTCATATGTAGTAAAAACCTGAGAAATCTGTCCGTTTTCGCCATTTGTTATCGAATCGACTTAAAGCCAGATCGTCACAATGGCCGCTCTTCTCTCTGAAAAGGTTGTACTTATCGTCTGCAAAACGATGTCGCGTGCTGCGGTATGCGGAGAAACTAAAAGCACCGTAGTAGAACACAGATGTAGCTTCTACGTTGACGTAATAGCCAGGAAGAAGTAGTACAATTCAAGTTTTAGGTATTGATTATTGACTTTTTAGCTGGCTTTGGTGCCTTGGACATGAGCTAGGACCTTAAGATTCTGCATGAAAGGAGGACTAGCAGCCTAGTTGCAAAGGAGAATGTGAAAAGTGTTCATATGTAGTAAAAATCTGAGAAATCGGTCCGTTTTCGTCATTTGTTATCGAATCGACTTAAAGCCAAATCGTCACAATGGCCGCTCTTCTCTCTGAAACGGTTGTTTTTGTCGTCTGCAAAGCTATGTCGCGTGTTGCCGTAGGCGGAAACAGGAAAAGCACCATAGTAGAACACAGATGAAAATTCTAAGTTGATGTAATAGCCAGTAAGAAGTAGTCCAATTCAAGATTTAGGTATCGATTATTGACTTTTTAGCTGGCTTTGGTGCCTTGGACATGAGCTAGGACCTTAAGATTCTGCATGAAAGGAGGACTAGCAGCCGAGTTGCACGGGAGAATGTGAAAAGTTTTCATATGTAGTAAAAACCTAAGAAATTCGTCCTTTTTCGTCATTTGTTATCGAATCGACTTAAAGCCAGATCGTCACATTGGCCGCTCTTCTCTCTGAAACGGTTGTACTTATCGTCTGCAAAAGTTATGTCGCGTGCTGCGGTATGCGGAGACACTAAAAGCACCATAGTAGAACACAGATGAAACTTCTAAGTTGACGTAAGAGCCAGGAAGAAGTAGTACAATTCAAGTTTTAGGTGTCGGTTATTGACTTTTTAGCTGGCTTTGGTGCCTTGGACAAAAGTTAGGACCTTAACATTCTGTATGAAAGGAGGACTAGCAGCTGATTTGCATGGGAGAATGTGAAAAGTGTTCATATGTAGTAAAAACCCGAGAAATCCTTCCGATTTCGTCATTTGTTATCGAATCGACTTAAAGCCAGATCGTCAAATTAGCCGCTCTTGTCTCTGAAACGGTTGTACTTATCGATTGCAAAGCTACGTCGCGTGCTGCGGTATGCGGAGACACTAAAAGCACCATAGTAGAACACAGATGAAGGTTCTAAGTTGATGTAATAGCCAGTAAGAAGTAGTACAATTCAAGTTTTAGGTGTCGATTATTGACTTTTTAGCTAGCTTTGGTGCCTTGGACATGAGCTAGGACCTTATGATTCTGCATGAAAGGAGGACTAGCAGCCGAGTCACGGGAGAATGTGAAAAGTGTTCATATGTAGTAAAAACCTGAGAAATCCGTCCGTTTTCGTCATTTGTTATCGAATCGACTTAAAGCCAGATCGTCACATTGGCCGCTCTTATCTCTGAAACGGTTGTACTTTTCGTCTACAAAGCTATGTCGCGTGCTGCGGTATGCTGAGACACTAAAAGCACCATAGTAGAACACAGATCAAGCTTCTAAGTTGATGTAATAGCAAGTAAGAAGTAGTACAATTCAAGTTTTAGGTATTGAATATTGAATTTTTAGCTGGCTTTGGTGCCTTGGACATGAGCTAGGACCTTAATATTCTGCATGAAAGGAGGGCTAGCAGCCGAGTTGCACGGGAGAATGTGAAAAGTGTTCATATGTAGTAAAAACCTGAGATATCCGTCCATTTTCGTCATTTGTTATCGAATCGACTTAAAGCCAGATCGTCACATTGGCCGCTCTTCTCTCTGAAAAAGTTGTACTTATCGTCTGCAAAGCTATGTCGCGTGCTGCGGTATGCGGACACACTAAAAGCACCATAGTAGAACCCAGATGAAGCTTCTAAGTTGATGTAATAGCCAGTAAGAAGTAGTACAATTAAAGTTTTAGGTATCAGTTAATGACTTTTTACCCTTCTTTGGTGCATTGGACACGTTCTAGGAAATTAAGATTTTGCATGAAGGAGGACTATCAGCCGAGTTGCACGGGAGAATGTGAAAAGTGTTCATATGTAGTAAAAACCTGAGACATCCGTCCGTTTTCGTCATTTGTTATCGAATCGACTTAAAGCCAGATCGTCACATTGGCCGCTCTTCTCTCTGAAACGCTTGTACTTATCTTCTGCAAAGCTATGTCGCGTGCTGCGGTATGCGGAGGCACTAAAAGCACCATAGTAGAACACAGATGAAGCTTCTAAGTTGAGGTAATAGCCAGTAAGAAGTAGTACAATTCAAGTTTTAGGTATCGAATATTGACTTTTTAGCTAGCTTTGGTGCCTTGGACATGAGCTAGGACCTTAAGATTCTGCATGAAAGGAGGACTAGCAGCCGAGTTGCACGGGAGAATGTGAAAAGTGTTCATAAGTAGTAAAAACCTGAGAAATTCGTCCGTTTTCGTCATTTGTTTTCGAATCGACTTAAAGCCAGATCGTCACATTGGCCGCTCTTCTCTCTGAAACGCTTGTACTTATCGTCTGCAAAGCTATGCCGCATGCTGCGGTATGCTGAGACACTACAAGCAGCATAGTAGAACACAGATGAAGCTTCTAAGTTGATGTAATAGCCAGTAAGAAGTAGTACAATTAAAGTTTTAGGTATCGGTTATTGACTTTTTACCCTTCTTTGGTGCCTTGGACACGAGCTAGGAACTTAAGATTTTGCATGAGGGAGGACTAGCAGCCGAGTTGCACGGGAGAATGTGAAAAGTGTTCATATGTAGTAAAAACCTGAGAAATCTGTCCGTTTTCGTCATTTGTTATCGAATCGACTTAAAGCCAGATCGTCACAATGGCCGCTCTTCACTCTGAAACGGTTGTACTTATCGTCTGCAAAACTATGTCGCGTGCTGCGGTATGCGGAGAAACTAAAAGCACCGTAGTAGAACACAGATGTAGCTTCTACGTTGACGTAATAGCCAGGAAGAAGTAGTACAATTCAAGTTTTAGGTATTGATTATTGACTTTTTAGCTGGCTTTGGTGCCATGGACAAAAGTTAGGACCTTAACATTCTGTATGAAAGGAGGACTAGCAGCTGATTTGCATGGGAGAATGTGAAAAGTGTTCATATGTAGTAAAAACCCGAGAAATCCTTCCGATTTCGTCATTTGTTATCGAATCGACTTAAAGCCAGATCGTCAAATTAGCCGCTCTTCTCTCTGAAACGGTTGTACTTATCGATTGCAAAGCTACGTCGCGTGCTGCGGTATGCGGAGACACTAAAAGCACCATAGTAGAACACAGATGAAGGTTCTAAGTTGATGTAATAGCCAGTAAGAAGTAGTACAATTCAAGTTTTAGGTGTCGATTATTGACTCTTAGCTAGCTTTGGTGCCTTGGACATGAGCTAGGACCTTATGATTCTGCATGAAAGGAGGACTAGCAGCCGAGTCACGGGAGAATGTGAAAAGTGTTCATATGTAGTAAAAACCTGAGAAATCCGTCCGTTTTCGTCATTTGTTATCGAATCGACTTAAAGCCAGATCGTCACATTGGCCGCTCTTCTCTCTGAAACGGTTGTACTTTTCGTCTGCAAAGCTATGTCGCGTGCTGCGGTATGCTGAGACACTAAAAGCACCATAGTAGAACACAGATCAAGCTTCTAAGTTGATGTAATAGCAAGTAAGAAGTAGTACTATTCAAGTTTTAGGTATTGAATATTGAATTTTTAGCTGGCTTTGGTGCCTTGGACATGAGCTAGGACCTTAAGATTCTGCATGAAAGGAGGGCTAGCAGCCGAGTTGCACGGGAGAATGTGAAAAGTGTTCATATGTAGTAAAAACCTGAGATATCCGTCCATTTTCGTCATTTGTTATCGAATCGACTTAAAGCCAGATCGTCACATTGGCCGCTCTTCTCTCTGAAAAAGTTGTACTTATCGTCTGCAAAGCTATGTCGCGTGCTGCGGTATGCGGACACACTAAAAGCACCATGGTAGAACCCAGATGAAGCTTCTAAGTTGATGTAATAGCCAGTAAGAAGTAGTACAATTAAAGTTTTAGGTATCAGTTAATGACTTTTTACCCTTCTTTGGTGCATTGGACACGTTCTAGGAAATTAAGATTTTGCATGAAGGAGGACTATCAGCCGAGTTGCACGGGAGAATGTGAAAAGTGTTCATATGTAGTAAAAACCTGAGACATCCGTCCGTTTTCGTCATTTGTTATCGAATCGACTTAAAGCCAGATCGTCACATTGGCCGCTCTTCTCTCTGAAACGCTTGTACTTATCTTCTGCAAAGCTATGTCGCGTGCTGCGGTATGCGGAGGCACTAAAAGCACCATAGTAGAACACAGATGAAGCTTCTAAGTTGAGGTAATAGCCAGTAAGAAGTAGTACAATTCAAGTTTTAGGTATCGAATATTGACTTTTTAGCTAGCTTTGGTGCCTTGGACATGAGCTGGGACCTTAAGATTCTGCATGAAAGGAGGACTAGCAGCCGAGTTGCACGGGAGAATGTGAAAAGTGTTCATAAGTAGTAAAAACCTGAGAAATTCGTCCGTTTTCGTCATTTGTTTTCGAATCGACTTAAAGCCAGATCGTCACATTGGCCGCTCTTCTCTCTGAAACGCTTGTACTTATCGTCTGCAAAGCTATGCCGCATGCTGCGGTATGCTGAGACACTACAAGCAGCATAGTAGAACACAGATGAAGCTTCTAAGTTGATGTAATAGCCAGTAAGAAATAGTACAATTCAAGTTTTAGGCATCGATTTTTGACTTTTTAGCTGGCTTTGATGCCTTGGACATGAGCTAGGACCTTAAGAATCTGCATGAAAGGAGGACTAGCAGCCGAGTTGCAGGGAAGAATGTAAAAAGTGTTCACATGAAGTAAAAACCTGAGAAATCCGTCCATTTTTGTCATTTGTTATCGAATCGACTTAAAGCCAGATCGTCACATTGGCCGCTCTGCTCTCGGAAACGGTTGTACTTATCGTCTGCAAAGCTATGTCGCGTGCTGCGGTATGCGGAGACTCTAAAAGTACCATAGTAGAACACAGATGAAACTTGTAAGTTGCTGTAATAGCCAGTAAGAAGTAATACCATTCAAGTTTTAGGTATCGATTATTGACTTTTTAGCTGGCTTTGGTGCCTTGGACATGAGCTAGGACTTTAAGATTCTGCATAAAAGGAGGACTAGCAGCCCAGTTGCACGGGAGAATGTGAAAAGTGTTCATATGTAGTAAAAACCTGAGAAATCCGTCCGTTTTCGTCATTTGTTATCGAATCGACTTAAAGCCAGATCGTCACATTGGCCGCTCTTATCTCTGAAACGGTTGTACTTATCGTCTGCAAAGCTATGTAACGTGCTGCGGTATGCGGGGACACTAAAATCACCACAGTAGAACACAGATGAAGCTTCTAAGTTGATGCAATATCCAGTAAGAAGTAGTACAATTCGCGTTTTAGTTATCGATTATTGACTTTTTAGCTGGTTTTGGTGCCTTGGACATGATCTAGGACCTTAAGATTCTGCATGAAAGGAGGACTAGCAGGTCAGTTGCACGGGAGTATGTGAAAAGTGTTCATATGTAGTAAAAACCTGAGAAATCCGTCCGTTTTCGTCATTTGTTATCGAATCGACTTAAAGCCAGATCGACACATTGGCCGCTTTTCTCTCTGAAACGGTTGTACTTATCGTCTGCAAAGCTATGTCGCGTGCTGCGGTATGCTGAGACACTAAAAGCACCATAGTAGAACACAGATGAAGCTTCTAAGATGATGTAATAGCCAGTAAGAAGTAGTACAATTCAAGTTTTATTTATCGGTTGTTGACTTTTTAGCTGGCTTTGGTGCCTTGGACATGAGCTAGGACCTTAAGATTCTGCAATAAAGGAGGACTAGCAGCCGAGTTGCACGGGAGAATGTGAAAAGTGTTCATATGTAGTAAAAACCTGAGAAATCGGTCCGTTTTCGTCATTTGTTATCGAATCGACTTAAAGCCAGATCGTCACATTGGCCGCTCTTCTCTCTGAAACGGTGGTACTTATCGTCCGCAAAGCTATGTCGCGTGTTGCCGTAGGCGGAAACAGGAAAAGCACCATAGTAGAACACAGATGAAACTTCTAAGTTGATGTAATAGCCAGTAAGAAGTAGTCCAATTCCAGATTTAAGTATCGATTATTGACTTTTTAGCTGGCTTTGGTGCCTTGGACATGAGCTAGGACCTTAAGATTCTGCATGAAAGGAGGACTAGCAGCCGAGTTGCACGGGAGAATGTGAAAAGTGTTCATATGTAGTAAAAACCTGAGAAATCCGTCCGTTTTCGTCATTTGTTATCGAATCGACTTAAAGCCAGATCGTCACAATGGCCGCTCTTCTCTCTGAAACGGTTGTACTTATCGTCTGCAAAACTACGTCGCGTGCTGCGGTATGCGGAGAAACTAAAAGCACCGTAGTAGAACACAGATGTAGCTTCTACGTTGACGTAATAGCCAGGAAGAAGTAGTACAATTCAAGTTTTAGGTATTGATTATTGACTTTTTAGCTGGCTTTGGTGCCTTGGACATGAGCTAGGACCTTAAGATTTCGCATGAAAGGAGGACAAGCAGCCTAGTTGCAAGGGAGAATGTGAAAAGTGTTCATATGTAGTAAAAACCTGAGAAATCGGTCCGTTTTCGTCATTTGTTATCGAATCGACTTAAAGCCAGATCGTCACATTGGCCGCTCTTCTCTCTGAACGGTTGTACTTATCGTCTACAAAGCTATGTCGCGTGCTGCGATATGCGGAGACACTAAAAGGACCATAGTAGAACACAAATGATGCTTCTAAGTTGATGTAATAGCCAGTAAGAAGTAGTCCAATTCAAGATTTAGGTATCGATTATTGACTTTTTAGCTGGCTTTGGTGCCTTGGACATGAACTAGGACCTTATGATTCTGCATGAAACGAGGACGAGCGGCCGCGTTGCACGGGAGTATGTGAAAAGTGTTCATATGTAGTAAAAACCTGAGAAATCCGTCCATTTTCGTCATTTGTTATCGAATCGACTTAAAGCCAGATCGTCACATTGGCCGCTCTTCTCTCTGAAACGGTTGTACTTATCGTCTGCAAAACTATGTCGCGTGCTGCGGTATGCGGACACACTAAAAGCACCATAGTAGAACCCAGATGAAGCTTCTAAGTTGATGTAATAGCCAGTAAGAAGTAGTACAATTAAAGTTTTAGGTATCAGTTAATGACTTTTTACCCTACTTTGGTGCCTTGGACACGTTCTAGGAAATTAAGATTTTGCATGAAGGAGGACTATCAGCCAAGTTGCACGGGACAATGTGAAAAGTGTTCATATGTAGTATAAACCTGAGAAATTCGTCCGTTTTCGTCATTTGTTATCGAATCGACTTAAAGCCAGATCGTCACATTGGCCGCTCTTCTCTCTGAAACGGTTCTACTTATCGTCTACAAAGCTATGTCGCGTGCTGCGATATGCGGAGACATTAAAAGCACCATAGTAGAACACAAATGATGCTTCTAAGTTGATGTAATAGCCAGTAAGAAGTAGTCCAATTCAAGATTTAGGTATCGATTATTGACTTTTTAGCTGGCTTTGGTGTGCCTTGGACATGAGCTAGGACCTTATGATTCTGCATGAAACGATGACTAGCGGCCGCGTTGCACGGGAGTATGTGAAAAGTGTTCATATGTAGTAAAAACCTGAGAAATCGGTCCATTTTCGTCATTTGTTATCGAATCGACTTAAAGCCAGATCGTCACATTGGCCGCTCTTCTCTCTGAAACGGTTGTACTTATCGTCTGCAAAACTATGTCGCGTGCTGCGGTATGGGGACACAATAAAAGCACAATAGTAGAACACAGATGAAGCTTCTAAGTTGATGTAATAGCCAGTAAGAAGTAGTACAATTAAAGTTTTAGGTATCGGTTAATGACTTTTACCCTTCTTTGGTGCCTTGGACACGAGCTAGGAAATTAAGATTTTGCATGAAGGAGGACTATCAACCGAGTTGCACGGGAGAATGTGAAAAGTGTTCATATGTAGTAAAAACCTGAGAAATCCGTCCGTTTTCGTCATTTGTTATCGAATCGACTTAAAGCCAGATCGTCACATTGTCCGCTCTTTTCTCTGAAACGGTTGTACTTATCGTCTTTAAAACTATGTCGCGTGCTGCGGTATGCGGAGAAACTAAAAGCACCGTAGTAGAACACAGATGAAGCTTCTATGTTGATGTAATAGCCAGGAAGAAGTAGTACAATTCAAGTTTTAGGTATCGATTATTGACTTTTTAGCTGGCTTTGGTGCCTTGGACATGAGCTAGGACCTTAAGATTCTGCATGAAAGGAGGAATAGCAGCCGAGTTGCAGGGGAGAATGTAAAAAGTGTTCACATGAAGTAAAAACCTGAGAAATCCGTCCGTTTTTGTCATTTGTTATCGAATCGACTTAAAGCCAGATCGTCACATTGGCCGCTCTGCTCTCGGAAACGGTTGTACTTATCGTCTGCAAAGCTATGTCGCGTGCTGCGGTATGCGGAGACTCTAAAAGTACCATAGTAGAACACAGATGAAACTTGTAAGTTGCTGTAATAGCCAGTAAGAAGTAATACCATTCAAGTTTTAGGTATCGATTATTGACTTTTTAGCTGGCTTTGGTGCCTTGGACATGAGCTAGGACTTTAAGATTCTGCATAAAAGGAGGACTAGCAGCCCAGTTGCACGGGAGAATGTGAAAAGTGTTCATATGTAGTAAAAACCTGAGAAATCCGTCCGTTTTCGTCATTTGTTATCGAATCGACTTAAAGCCAGATCGTCACATTGGCCGCTCTTATCTCTGAAACGGTTGTACTTATCGTCTGCAAAGCTATGTAACGTGCTGCGGTATGCGGGGACACTAAAATCACCACAGTAGAACACAGATGAAGCTTCTAAGTTCATGCAATATCCAGTAAGAAGTAGTACAATTCGCGTTTTAGGTATCGATTATTGACTTTTTAGCTGGCTTTGGTGCCTTGGACATGAGCTAGGACCTTAAGATTCTGCATGAAAGGAGGACTAGCAGGTCAGTAGCACGGGAGTATGTGAAAAGTGTTCATATGTAGTAAAAACCTGAGAAATCCGTCCGTTTTCGTCATTTGTTATCGAATCGACTTAAAGCCAGATCGACACATTGGCCGCTTTTCTCTCTGAAACGGTTGTACTTATCGTCTGCAAAGCTATGTCGCGTGCTGCGGTATGCTGAGACACTAAAAGCACTATAGTAGAACACAGATCAAGCTTCTAAGTTGATGTAATAGCCAGTAAGAAGTAGTACAATACAAGTATTAGGTATTGAATATTGACCTTTTAGCTGGCTTTTGTGCCTTGGACATGAGCTGGGACCTTAAGATTCTGCATGAAAGGAGGACTAGCAGCCGAGTTTCACGGGAGAATGTGAAAAGTGTTCATATGTAGTAAAAACCTGAGAAATCCGTCCGTTTTCGTCATTTATTATGGAATCTACTTAAAGCCAGATCGTCACATTGGCCGCTCTTGTCTCTGAAACGGTTGTACTTATCGTCTGCAAAGCAATGTCGCGTACTGCGGTATTCGGAGACACTAAAAGCACCATAGTAGAACACAGATGAAGCTTCTAAGATGATGTAATAGCCAGTAAGAAGTAGTACAATTCAAGTTTTATTTATCGGTTGTTGACTTTTTAGCTGGCTTTGGTGCCTTGGACATGAGCTAGGACCTTAAGATTCTGCAATAAAGGAGAACTAGCAGCCGAGTTGCACGGGAGAATGTGAAAAGTGTTCATATGTAGTAAAAACCTGAGACATCCGTCCGTTTTCGTCATTTGTTATCGAATCGACTTAAAGCCAGATCGTCACATTGGCCGCTCTTCTCTCTGAAACGGTTCTACTTATCGTCTACAAAGCTATGTCGCGTGCTGCGATATGCGGAGACATTAAAAGCACCATAGTAGAACACAAATGATGCTTCTAAGTTGATGTAATAGCCAGTAAGAAGTAGTCCAATTCAAGATTTAGGTATCGATTATTGACTTTTTAGCTGGCTTTGGTGTGCCTTGGACATGAGCTAGGACCTTATGATTCTGCATGAAACGATGACTAGCGGCCGCGTTGCACGGGAGTATGTGAAAAGTGTTCATATGTAGTAAAAACCTGAGAAATCGGTCCATTTTCGTCATTTGTTATCGAATCGACTTAAAGCCAGATCGTCACATTGGCCGCTCTTCTCTCTGAAACGGTTGTACTTATCGTCTGCAAAACTATGTCGCGTGCTGCGGTATGGGGACACAATAAAAGCACAATAGTAGAACACAGATGAAGCTTCTAAGTTGATGTAATAGCCAGTAAGAAGTAGTACAATTAAAGTTTTAGGTATCGGTTAATGACTTTTACCATTCTTTGGTGCCTTGGACACGAGCTAGGAAATTAAGATTTTGCATGAAGGAGGACTATCAACCGAGTTGCACGGGAGAATGTGAAAAGTGTTCATATGTAGTAAAAACCTGAGAAATCCGTCCGTTTTCGTCATTTGTTATCGAATCGACTTAAAGCCAGATCGTCACATTGTCCGCTCTTTTCTCTGAAACGGTTGTACTTATCGTCTTTAAAACTATGTCGCGTGCTGCGGTATGCGGAGAAACTAAAAGCACCGTAGTAGAACACAGATGAAGCTTCTATGTTGATGTAATAGCCAGGAAGAAGTAGTACAATTCAAGTTTTAGGTATCGATTATTGACTTTTTAGCTGGCTTTGGTGCCTTGGACATGAGCTAGGACCTTAAGATTCTGCATGAAAGGAGGAATAGCAGCCGAGTTGCAGGGGAGAATGTAAAAAGTGTTCACATGAAGTAAAAACCTGAGAAATCCGTCCGTTTTTGTCATTTGTTATCGAATCGACTTAAAGCCAGATCGTCACATTGGCCGCTCTGCTCTCGGAAACGGTTGTACTTATCGTCTGCAAAGCTATGTCGCGTGCTGCGGTATGCGGAGACTCTAAAAGTACCATAGTAGAACACAGATGAAACTTGTAAGTTGCTGTAATAGCCAGTAAGAAGTAATACCATTCAAGTTTTAGGTATCGATTATTGACTTTTTAGCTGGCTTTGGTGCCTTGGACATGAGCTAGGACTTTAAGATTCTGCATAAAAGGAGGACTAGCAGCCCAGTTGCACGGGAGAATGTGAAAAGTGTTCATATGTAGTAAAAACCTGAGAAATCCGTCCGTTTTCGTCATTTGTTATCGAATCGACTTAAAGCCAGATCGTCACATTGGCCGCTCTTATCTCTGAAACGGTTGTACTTATCGTCTGCAAAGCTATGTAACGTGCTGCGGTATGCGGGGACACTAAAATCACCACAGTAGAACACAGATGAAGCTTCTAAGTTGATGCAATATCCAGTAAGAAGTAGTACAATTCGCGTTTTAGGTATCGATTATTGACTTTTTAGCTGGCTTTGGTGCCTTGGACATGAGCTAGGACCTTAAGATTCTGCATGAAAGGAGGACTAGCAGGTCAGTAGCACGGGAGTATGTGAAAAGTGTTCATATGTAGTAAAAACCTGAGAAATCCGTCCGTTTTCGTCATTTGTTATCGAATCGACTTAAAGCCAGATCGACACATTGGCCGCTTTTCTCTCTGAAACGGTTGTACTTATCGTCTGCAAAGCTATGTCGCGTGCTGCGGTATGCTGAGACACTAAAAGCACTATAGTAGAACACAGATCAAGCTTCTAAGTTGATGTAATAGCCAGTAAGAAGTAGTACAATACAAGTATTAGGTATTGAATATTGACCTTTTAGCTGGCTTTTGTGCCTTGGACATGAGCTGGGACCTTACGATTCTGCATGAAAGGAGGACTAGCAGCCGAGTTTCACGGGAGAATGTGAAAAGTGTTCATATGTAGTAAAAACCTGAGAAATCCGTCCGTTTTCGTCATTTATTATGGAATCTACTTAAAGCCAGATCGTCACATTGGCCGCTCTTGTCTCTGAAACGGTTGTACTTATCGTCTGCAAAGCAATGTCGCGTACTGCGGTATTCGGAGACACTAAAAGCACCATAGTAGAACACAGATGAAGCTTCTAAGATGATGTAATAGCCAGTAAGAAGTAGTACAATTCAAGTTTTATTTATCGGTTGTTGACTTTTTAGCTGGCTTTGGTGCCTTGGACATGAGCTAGGACCTTAAGATTCTGCAATAAAGGAGAACTAGCAGCCGAGTTGCACGGGAGAATGTGAAAAGTGTTCATATGTAGTAAAAACCTGAGACATCCGTCCGTTTTCGTCATTTGTTATCGAATCGACTTAAAGCCAGATCGTCACATTGGCCGCTCTTCTCTCTGAAACGGTTCTACTTATCGTCTACAAAGCTATGTCGCGTGCTGCGATATGCGGAGACATTAAAAGCACCATAGTAGAACACAAATGATGCTTCTAAGTTGATGTAATAGCCAGTAAGAAGTAGTCCAATTCAAGATTTAGGTATCGATTATTGACTTTTTAGCTGGCTTTGGTGTGCCTTGGACATGAGCTAGGACCTTAAGATTCTGCATGAAACGATGACTAGCGGCCGCGTTGCACGGGAGTATGTGAAAAGTGTTCATATGTAGTAAAAACCTGAGAAATCGGTCCATTTTCGTCATTTGTTATCGAATCGACTTAAAGCCAGATCGTCACATTGGCCGCTCTTCTCTCTGAAACGGTTGTACTTATCGTCTGCAAAACTATGTCGCGTGCTGCGGTATGGGGACACAATAAAAGCACAATAGTAGAACACAGATGAAGCTTCTAAGTTGATGTAATAGCCAGTAAGAAGTAGTACAATTAAAGTTTTAGGTATCGGTTAATGACTTTTACCCTTCTTTGGTGCCTTGGACACGAGCTAGGAAATTAAGATTTTGCATGAAGGAGGACTATCAACCGAGTTGCACGGGAGAATGTGAAAAGTGTTCATATGTAGTAAAAACCTGAGAAATCCGTCCGTTTTCGTCATTTGTTATCGAATCGACTTAAAGCCAGATCGTCACATTGTCCGCTCTTTTCTCTGAAACGGTTGTACTTATCGTCTTTAAAACTATGTCGCGTGCTGCGGTATGCGGAGAAACTAAAAGCACCGTAGTAGAACACAGATGAAGCTTCTATGTTGACGTAATAGCCAGGAAGAAGTAGTACAATTCAAGTTTTAGGTATCGATTATTGACTTTTTAGCTGGCTTTGGTGCCTTGGACATGAGCTAGGACCTTAAGATTCTGCATGAAAGGAGGAATAGCAGCCGAGTTGCAGGGGAGAATGTAAAAAGTGTTCACATGAAGTAAAAACCTGAGAAATCCGTCCGTTTTTGTCATTTGTTATCGAATCGACTTAAAGCCAGATCGTCACATTGGCCGCTCTGCTCTCGGAAACGGTTGTACTTATCGTCTGCAAAGCTATGTCGCGTGCTGCGGTATGCGGAGACTCTAAAAGTACCATAGTAGAACACAGATGAAACTTGTAAGTTGCTGTAATAGCCAGTAAGAAGTAATACCATTCAAGTTTTAGGTATCGATTATTGACTTTTTAGCTGGCTTTGGTGCCTTGGACATGAGCTAGGACTTTAAGATTCTGCATAAAAGGAGGACTAGCAGCCCAGTTGCACGGGAGAATGTGAAAAGTGTTCACATGAAGTAAAAACCTGAGAAATCCGTCCGTTTTCGTCATTTGTTATCGAATCGACTTAAAGCCAGATCGTCACATTGGCCGCTCTTATCTCTGAAACGGTTGTACTTATCGTCTGCAAAGCTATGTAACGTGCTGCGGTATGCGGGGACACTAAAATCACCACAGTAGAACACAGATGAAGCTTCTAAGTTGATGCAATATCCAGTAAGAAGTAGTACAATTCGCGTTTTAGGTATCGATTATTGACTTTTTAGCTGGCTTTGGTGCCTTGGACATGAGCTAGGACCTTAAGATTCTGCATGAAAGGAGGACTAGCAGGTCAGTTGCACGGGAGTATGTGAAAAGTGTTCATATGTAGTAAAAACCTGAGAAATCCGTCCGTTTTCGTCATTTGTTATCGAATCGACTTAAAGCCAGATCGACACATTGGCCGCTTTTCTCTCTGAAACGGTTGTACTTATCGTCTGCAAAGCTATGTCGCGTGCTGCGGTATGCTGAGACACTAAAAGCACTATAGTAGAACACAGATCAAGCTTCTAAGTTGATGTAATAGCCAGTAAGAAGTAGTACAATACAAGTATTAGGTATTGAATATTGACCTTTTAGCTGGCTTTTGTGCCTTGGACATGAGCTGGGACCTTAAGATTCAGCATGAAAGGAGGACTAGCAGCCGAGTTGCACGGGAGAATGTGAAAAGTGTTCATATGTAGTAAAAACCTGAGAAATCCGTCCGTTTTCGTCATTTATTATGGAATCTACTTAAAGCCAGATCGTCACATTGGCCGCTCTTGTCTCTGAAACGGTTGTACTTATCGTCTGCAAAGCTATGTCGCGTGCTGCGGTATGCGGACACACTGAATGCACCATAGTAGAACTCAGATGAAGCTTCTAAGTTGATGTAATACCCAGTAAGAAGTAGTACAATTACAGTTTTAGGTATCGGTTGTTGACTTTTTAGCTGGCTTTGGTGCCTTGGACATGACCTAGGACCTTAAGATTCTGCAATAAAGGAGGACTAGCAGCCGAGTTGCACGGGAGAATGTGAAAAGTGTTCATATGTAGTAAAAACCTGAGACATCCGTCCGTTTTCGTCATTTGTTATCGAATCGACTTTAAGCCAGATCGTCAAATTGGCCGCTCTTCTCTCTGAAACGCTTGTACTTATCGTCTGCAATGCTATGTCGCGTGCTGCGGTATGCGGAGGCACTAAAAGCACCATAGTAGAACACAGATGAAGCTTCTAAGTTGATGTAATAGCCAGTAAGAAGTAGTACAATTCAAGTTTTAGGTATTGATTATTGACTTTTTAGCTGGCTTTGGTGCCTTGGACATGAGCTAGGACCTTAAGATTCTGCATGAAAGGAGGACTAGCAGCCGAGTTGCACGGGAGAATGTGAAAAGTGTTCATATGTAGTAAAAACCTGAGAAATCCGTCCGTTTTCGTCATTTGTTATCGAATCGACTTAAAGCCAGATCGTCACAATGGCCGCTCTTCTCTCTGAAACGGTTGTACTTATCGTCTGCAAAATTATGTCGCGTGCTGCGGTATGCGGAGAAACTAAAAGCACCGTAGTAGAACACAGATGTAGCTTCTACGTTGACGTAATAGCCAGGAAGAAGTAGTACAATTCAAGTTTTAGGTATTGATTATTGACTTTTTAGCTGGCTTTGGTGCCTTGGACATGAGCTAGGACCTTAAGATTTTGCATGAAAGGAGGACAAGCAGCCTAGTTGCAAGGGAGAATGTGAAAAGTGTTCATATGTAGTAAAAACCTGAGAAATCGGTCCGTTTTCGTCATTTGTTATCGAATCGACTTAAAGCCAGATCGTCACATTGGCCGCTCTTCTCTCTGAACGGTTGTACTTATCGTCTACAAAGCTATGTCGCGTGCTGCGATATGCGGAGACACTAAAAGGACCATAGTAGAACACAAATGATGCTTCTAAGTTGATGTAATAGCCAGTAAGAAGTAGTCCAATTCAAGATTTAGGTATCGATTATTGACTTTTTAGCTGGCTTTGGTGCCTTGGACATGAACTAGGACCTTATGATTCTGCATGAAACGAGGACGAGCGGCCGCGTTGCACGGGAGTATGTGAAAAGTGTTCATATGTAGTAAAAACCTGAGAAATCCGTCCATTTTCGTCATTTGTTATCGAATCGACTTAAAGCCAGATCGTCACATTGGCCGCTCTTCTCTCTGAAACGGTTGTACTTATCGTCTGCAAAACTATGTCGCGTGCTGCGGTATGCGGACACACTAAAAGCACCATAGTAGAACCCAGATGAAGCTTCTAAGTTGATGTAATAGCCAGTAAGAAGTAGTACAATTAAAGTTTTAGGTATCAGTTAATGACTTTTTACCCTTCTTTGGTGCCTTGGACACGTTCTAGGAAATTAAGATTTTGCATGAAGGAGGACTATCAGCCGAGTTGCACGGGAGAATGTGAAAAGTGTTCATATGTAGTATAAACCTGAGAAATTCGTCCGTTTTCGTCATTTGTTATCGAATCGACTTAAAGCCAGATCGTCACATTGGCTGCTCTTCTCTCTGAAACGGTTCTACTTATCGTCTACAAAGCTATGTCGCGTGCTGCGATATGCGGAGACATTAAAAGCACCATAGTAGAACACAAATGATGCTTCTAAGTTGATGTAATAGCCAGTAAGAAGTAGTCGAATTCAAAATTTAGGTATCGATTATTGACTTTTTAGCTGGCTTTGGTGCCTTGGACATGAGCTAGGACCTTATGATTCTGCATGAAACGAGGACTTGGGGCCGCGTTGCACGGGAGTATGTGAAAAGTGTTCATATGTAGTAAAAACCTGAGAAATCCGTCCGTTTTCCTCATTTGTTATCGAATCGACTTAAAGCCAGATCGTCACATTGGCCGCTCTTCTCTCTGAAACGGTTGTACTTATCGTCTGCAAAGCTATGTCGCGTGCTGCGGTATGCGGAGACACTAAAAGCACCATAGTAGAACACAGATGAAGCTTCTAAGTTGATGTAATAGCCAGTAAGAAGTAGTACAATTCAAGTTTTAGGTATCGATTATTGACTTTTTAGCTGGCTTTGGTGCCTTGGACATGAGCTAGGACCTTAAGATTCTGCATGAAAGGAGGACTAGCAGCCGAGTTGCACGGGAGAATGTGAAAAGTGTTCATATGTAGTAAAAACCTGAGAAATCCGTCCGTTTTCGTCATTTGTTATCGAATCGACTTAAAGCCAGATCGTCACATTGGCCGCTCTTCTCTCTGAAACGGTTCTACTTATCGTCTACAAAGCTATGTCGCGTGCTGCGATATGCGGAGACATTAAAAGCACCATAGTAGAACACAAATGATGCTTCTAAGTTGATGTAATAGCCAGTAAGAAGTAGTCCAATTCAAGATTTAGGTATCGATTATTGACTTTTTAGCTGGCTTTGGTGTGCCTTGGACATGAGCTAGGACCTTATGATTCTGCATGAAACGATGACTAGCGGCCGCGTTGCACGGGAGTATGTGAAAAGTGTTCATATGTAGTAAAAACCTGAGAAATCGGTCCATTTTCGTCATTTGTTATCGAATCGACTTAAAGCCAGATCGTCACATTGGCCGCTCTTCTCTCTGAAACGGTTGTACTTATCGTCTGCAAAACTATGTCGCGTGCTGCGGTATGGGGACACAATAAAAGCACAATAGTAGAACACAGATGAAGCTTCTAAGTTGATGTAATAGCCAGTAAGAAGTAGTACAATTAAAGTTTTAGGTATCGGTTAATGACTTTTACCCTTCTTTGGTGCCTTGGACACGAGCTAGGAAATTAAGATTTTGCATGAAGGAGGACTATCAACCGAGTTGCACGGGAGAATGTGAAAAGTGTTCATATGTAGTAAAAACCTGAGAAATCCGTCCGTTTTCGTCATTTGTTATCGAATCGACTTAAAGCCAGATCGTCACATTGTCCGCTCTTTTCTCTGAAACGGTTGTACTTATCGTCTTTAAAACTATGTCGCGTGCTGCGGTATGCGGAGAAACTAAAAGCACCGTAGTAGAACACAGATGAAGCTTCTATGTTGATGTAATAGCCAGGAAGAAGTAGTACAATTCAAGTTTTAGGTATCGATTATTGACTTCTTAGCTGGCTTTGGTGCCTTGGACATGAGCTAGGACCTTAAGATTCTGCATGAAAGGAGGAATAGCAGCCGAGTTGCAGGGGAGAATGTAAAAAGTGTTCACATGAAGTAAAAACCTGAGAAATCCGTCCGTTTTTGTCATTTGTTATCGAATCGACTTAAAGCCAGATCGTCACATTGGCCGCTCTGCTCTCGGAAACGGTTGTACTTATCGTCTGCAAAGCTATGTCGCGTGCTGCGGTATGCGGAGACTCTAAAAGTACCATAGTAGAACACAGATGAAACTTGTAAGTTGCTGTAATAGCCAGTAAGAAGTAATACCATTCAAGTTTTAGGTATCGATTATTGACTTTTTAGCTGGCTTTGGTGCCTTGGACATGAGCTAGGACTTTAAGATTCTGCATAAAAGGAGGACTAGCAGCCCAGTTGCACGGGAGAATGTGAAAAGTGTTCATATGTAGTAAAAACCTGAGAAATCCGTCCGTTTTCGTCATTTGTTATCGAATCGACTTAAAGCCAGATCGTCACATTGGCCGCTCTTATCTCTGAAACGGTTGTACTTATCGTCTGCAAAGCTATGTAACGTGCTGCGGTATGCGGGGACACTAAAATCACCACAGTAGAACACAGATGAAGCTTCTAAGTTGATGCAATATCCAGTAAGAAGTAGTACAATTCGCGTTTTAGGTATCGATTATTGACTTTTTAGCTGGCTTTGGTGCCTTGGACATGAGCTAGGACCTTAAGATTCTGCATGAAAGGAGGACTAGCAGGTCAGTTGCACGGGAGTATGTGAAAAGTGTTCATATGTAGTAAAAACCTGAGAAATCCGTCCGTTTTCGTCATTTGTTATCGAATCGACTTAAAGCCAGATCGACACATTGGCCGCTTTTCTCTCTGAAACGGTTGTACTTATCGTCTGCAAAGCTATGTCGCGTGCTGCGGTATGCTGAGACACTAAAAGCACTATAGTAGAACACAGATCAAGCTTCTAAGTTGATGTAATAGCCAGTAAGAAGTAGAACAATACAAGTATTAGGTATTGAATATTGACCTTTTAGCTGGCTTTTGTGCCTTGGACATGAGCTGGGACCTTAAGATTCTGCATGAAAGGAGGACTAGCAGCCGAGTTGCACGGGAGAATGGGAAAAGTGTTCATATGTAGTAAAAACCTGAGAAATCCGTCCGTTTTCGTCATTTATTATGGAATCTACTTAAAGCCAGATCGTCACATTGGCCGCTCTTGTCTCTGAAACGGTTGTACTTATCGTCTGCAAAGCAATGTCGCGTACTGCGGTATTCGGAGACACTAAAAGCACCATAGTAGAACACAGATGAAGCTTCTAAGATGATGTAATAGCCAGTAAGAAGTAGTACAATTCAAGTTTTATTTATCGGTTGTTGCCTTTTTAGCTGGCTTTGGTGCCTTGGACATGAGCTAGGACCTTAAGATTCTGCAATAAAGGAGAACTAGCAGCCGAGTTGCACGGGAGAATGTGAAAAGTGTTCATATGTAGTAAAAACCTGAGACATCCGTCCGTTTTCGTCATTTGTTATCGAATCGACTTAAAGCCCGATCGTCACATTGGCCGCTCTTCCCTCTGAAACGGTTCTACTTATCGTCTACAAAGCTATGTCGCGTGCTGCGATATGCGGAGACATTAAAAGCACCATAGTAGAACACAAATGATGCTTCTAAGTTGATGTAATAGCCAGTAAGAAGTAGTCCAATTCAAGATTTAGGTATCGATTATTGTCTTTTTAGCTGGCTTTGGTGTGCCTTGGACATGAGCTAGGACCTTATGATTCTGCATGAAACGATGACTAGCGGCCGCGTTGCACGGGAGTATGTGAAAAGTGTTCATATGTAGTAAAAACCTGAGAAATCGGTCCATTTTCGTCATTTGTTATCGAATCGACTTAAAGCCAGATCGTCACATTGGCCGCTCTTCTCTCTGAAACGGTTGTACTTATCGTCTGCAAAACTATGTCGCGTGCTGCGGTATGGGGACACAATAAAAGCACAATAGTAGAACACAGATGAAGCTTCTAAGTTGATGTAATAGCCAGTAAGAAGTAGTACAATTAAAGTTTTAGGTATCGGTTAATGACTTTTACCCTTCTTTGGTGCCTTGGACACGAGCTAGGAAATTAAGATTTTGCATGAAGGAGGACTATCAACCGAGTTGCACGGGAGAATGTGAAAAGTGTTCATATGTAGTAAAAACCTGAGAAATCCGTCCGTTTTCGTCATTTGTTATCGAATCGACTTAAAGCCAGATCGTCACATTGTCCGCTCTTTTCTCTGAAACGGTTGTACTTATCGTCTTTAAAACTATGTCGCGTGCTGCGGTATGCGGAGAAACTAAAAGCACCGTAGTAGAACACAGATGAAGCTTCTATGTTGATGTAATAGCCAGGAAGAAGTAGTACAATTCAAGTTTTAGGTATCGATTATTGACTTTTTAGCTGGCTTTGGTGCCTTGGACATGAGCTAGGACCTTAAGATTCTGCATGAAAGGAGGAATAGCAGCCGAGTTGCAGGGGAGAATGTAAAAAGTGTTCACATGAAGTAAAAACCTGAGAAATCCGTCCGTTTTTGTCATTTGTTATCGAATCGACTTAAAGCCAGATCGTCACATTGGCCGCTCTGCTCTCGGAAACGGTTGTACTTATCGTCTGCAAAGCTATGTCGCGTGCTGCGGTATGCGGAGACTCTAAAAGTACCATAGTAGAACACAGATGAAACTTGTAAGTTGCTGTAATAGCCAGTAAGAAGTAATACCATTCAAGTTTTAGGTATCGATTATTGACTTTTTAGCTGGCTTTGGTGCCTTGGACATGAGCTAGGACTTTAAGATTCTGCATAAAAGGAGGACTAGCAGCCCAGTTGCACGGGAGAATGTGAAAAGTGTTCATATGTAGTAAAAACCTGAGAAATCCGTCCGTTTTCGTCATTTGTTATCGAATCGACTTAAAGCCAGATCGTCACATTGGCCGCTCTTATCTCTGAAACGGTTGTACTTATCGTCTGCAAAGCTATGTAACGTGCTGCGGTATGCGGGGACACTAAAATCACCACAGTAGAACACAGATGAAGCTTCTAAGTTGATGCAATATCCAGTAAGAAGTAGTACAATTCGCGTTTTAGGTATCGATTATTGACTTTTTAGCTGGCTTTGGTGCCTTGGACATGAGCTAGGACCTTAAGATTCTGCATGAAAGGAGGACTAGCAGGTCAGTTGCACGGGAGTATGTGAAAAGTGTTCATATGTAGTAAAAACCTGAGAAATCCGTCCGTTTTCGTCATTTGTTATCGAATCGTCTTAAAGCCAGATCGACACATTGGCCGCTTTTCTCTCTGAAACGGTTGTACTTATCGTCTGCAAAGCTATGTCGCGTGCTGCGGTATGCTGAGACACTAAAAGCACTATAGTAGAACACAGATCAAGCTTCTAAGTTGATGTAATAGCCAGTAAGATGTAGTACAATACAAGTATTAGGTATTGAATATTGACCTTTTAGCTGGCTTTTGTGCCTTGGACATGAGCTGGGACCTTAAGATTCTGCATGAAAGGAGGACTAGCAGCCGAGTTGCACGGGAGAATGTGAAAAGTGTTCATATGTAGTAAAAACCTGAGAAATCCGTCCGTTTTCTTCATTTGTTATCGAATCGACTTAAAGCCAGATCGACACATTGGCCGCTTTTCTCTCTGAAACGGTTGTACTTATCGTCTGCAAAGCTATGTCGCGTGCTGCGGTATGCTGAGACACTAAAAGCACTATAGTAGAACACAGATCAAGCTTCTAAGTTGATGTAATAGCCAGTAAGAAGTAGTACAATACAAGTATTAGGTATTAAATATTGACCTTTTAGCTGGCTTTGGTGCCTTGGACATGAGCTAGGACCTTAAGATTCTGCAATAAAGGAGGACTAGCAGCCGAGTTGCACGGGAGAATGTGAAAAGTGTTCATATGTAGTAAAAACCTGAGACATCCGTCCGTTTTCGTCATTTGTTATCGAATCGACTTTAAGCCAGATCGTCAAATTGGCCGCTCTTCTCTCTGAAACGCTTGTACTTATCGTCTGCAATGCTATGTCGCGTGCTGCGGTATGCGGAGGCACTAAAAGCACCATAGTAGAACACAGATGAAGCTTCTAAGTTGATGTAATAGCCAGTAAGAAGTAGTACAATTCAAGTTTTAGGTATTGATTATTGACTTTTTAGCTGGCTTTGGTGCCTTGGACATGAGCTAGGACCTTAAGATTCTGCATGAAAGGAGGACTAGCAGCCGAGTTGCACGGGAGAATGTGAAAAGTGTTCATATGTAGTAAAAACCTGAGAAATCCGTCCGTTTTCGTCATTTGTTATCGAATCGACTTAAAGCCAGATCGTCACAATGGCCGCTCTTCTCTCTGAAACGGTTGTACTTATCGTCTGCAAAACTATGTCGCGTGCTGCGGTATGCGGAGAAACTAAAAGCACCGTAGTAGAACACAGATGTAGCTTCTACGTTGACGTAATAGCCAGGAAGAAGTAGTACAATTCAAGTTTTAGGTATTGATTATTGACTTTTTAGCTGGCTTTGGTGCCTTGGACATGAGCTAGGACCTTAAGATTTTGCATGAAAGGAGGACAAGCAGCCTAGTTGCAAGGGAGAATGTGAAAAGTGTTCATATGTAGTAAAAACCTGAGAAATCGGTCCGTTTTCGTCATTTGTTATCGAATCGACTTAAAGCCAGATCGTCACATTGGCCGCTCTTCTCTCTGAACGGTTGTACTTATCGTCTACAAAGCTATGTCGCGTGCTGCGATATGCGGAGACACTAAAAGGACCATAGTAGAACACAAATGATGCTTCTAAGTTGATGTAATAGCCAGTAAGAAGTAGTCCAATTCAAGATTTAGGTATCGATTATTGACTTTTTAGCTGGCTTTGGTGCCTTGGACATGAACTAGGACCTTATGATTCTGCATGAAACGAGGACGAGCGGCCGCGTTGCACGGGAGTATGTGAAAAGTGTTCATATGTAGTAAAAACCTGAGAAATCCGTCCATTTTCGTCATTTGTTATCGAATCGACTTAAAGCCAGATCGTCACATTGGCCGCTCTTCTCTCTGAAACGGTTGTACTTATCGTCTGCAAAACTATGTCGCGTGCTGCGGTATGCGGACACACTAAAAGCACCATAGTAGAACCCAGATGAAGCTTCTAAGTTGATGTAATAGCCAGTAAGAAGTAGTACAATTAAAGTTTTAGGTATCAGTTAATGACTTTTTACCCTTCTTTGGTGCCTTGGACACGTTCTAGGAAATTAAGATTTTGCATGAAGGAGGACTATCAGCCGAGTTGCACGGGAGAATGTGAAAAGTGTTCATATGTAGTATAAACCTGAGAAATTCGTCCGTTTTCGTCATTTGTTATCGAATCGACTTAAAGCCAGATCGTCACATTGGCCGCTCTTCTCTCTGAAACGGTTCTACTTATCGTCTACAAAGCTATGTCGCGTGCTGCGATATGCGGAGACATTAAAAGCACCATAGTAGAACACAAATGATGCTTCTAAGTTGATGTAATAGCCAGTAAGAAGTAGTCCAATTCAAGATTTAGGTATCGATTATTGACTTTTTAGCTGGCTTTGGTGCCTTGGACATGAGCTAGGACCTTATGATTCTGCATGAAACGAGGACTTGGGGCCGCGTTGCACGGGAGTATGTGAAAAGTGTTCATATGTAGTAAAAACCTGAGAAATCCTTCCATTTTCGTCATTTGCTATCGAATCGACTTAAAGCCAGATCGTCACATTGGCCGCTCTTCTCTCTGAAACGGTTGTACTTATCGTCTGCAAAACTATGTCGCGTGCTGCGGTATGCGGACACACTAAAAGCACCATAGTAGAACCCAGATGAAGCTTCTAAGTTGATGTAATAGCCAGTAAGAAGTAGTACAATTAAAGTTTTAGGTATCAGTTAATGACTTTTTACCCTTCTTTGGTGCCTTGGACACGTTCTAGGAAATTAAGATTTTGCATGAAGGAGGACTATCAGCCGAGTTGCACGGGAGAATGTGAAAAGTGTTCATATGTAGTAAAAACCTGAGACATCCGTCCGTTTTCGTCATTTGTTATCGAATCGACTTAAAGCCAGATCGTCAAATTGGCCGCTCTTCTCTCTGAAACGCTTGTACTTATCGTCTGCAATGCTATGTCGCGTGCTGCGGTATGCGGAGGCACTAAAAGCACCATAGTAGAACACAGATGAAGCTTCTAAGTTGATGTAATAGCCAGTAAGAAGTAGTACAATTCAAGTTTTAGGTATTGATTATTGACTTTTTAGCTGGCTTTGGTGCCTTGGACATGAGCTAGGACCTTAAGATTCTGCATGAAAGGAGGACTAGCAGCCGAGTTGCACGGGAGAATGTGAAAAGTGTTCATATGTTGTAAAAACCTGAGAAATCCGTCCGTTTTCGTCATTTGTTATCGAATCGACTTAAAGCCAGATCGTCACAAAGGCCGCTCTTCTCTCTGAAACGGTTGTACTTATCGTCTGCAAAACTATGTCGCGTGCTGCGGTATGCAGAGAAACTAAAAGCACCGTAGTAGAACACAGATGTAGCTTCTACGTTGACGTAATAGCCAGGAAGAAGTAGTACAATTCAAGTTTTAGGTATTGATTATTGACTTTTTAGCTGGCTTTGGTGCCTTGGACATGAGCTAGGACCTTAAGATTCTGCATGAAAGGAGGACTAGCAGCCTAGTTGCAAGGGAGAATGTGAAAAGTGTTCACATGTAGTAAAAACCTGAGAAATCGGTCCGTTTTCGTCATTTGTTAACGAATCGACTTAAAGCCAGATCGTCACATTGGCCGCTCTTCTCTCTGAAACGGTTGTACTTATCGTCTACAAAGCTATGTCGCGTGCTGCGATATGCGGAGACACTAAAAGGACCATAGTAGAACACAAATGATGCTTCTAAGTTGATGTAATAGCCAGTAAGAAGTAGTCCAATTCAAGATTTAGGTATCTATTATTGACTTTTTAGCTGGCTTTGGTGCCTTGGACATGAACTAGGACTTTAAGATTTTGCATAAAAGGAGGACTATCAGCCGAGTTGCACGGGAGAATGTGAAAAGTGTTCATATGTATTAAAAACCTGAGACATCCGTCCGTTTTCGTCATTTGTTATCGAATCGACTTAAAGCCAGATCGTCACATTGGCCGCTCTTCTCTCTGAAACGGTTGTACTTATCGTCTGCAAAACTATGTCGCGTGCTGCGGTATGCAGAGAAACTAAAATCACCGAAGTAGAACACAGATGTAGCTTCTACGTTGACGTAATAGCCAGGAAGAAGTAGTACAATTCAAGTTTTAGGTATTGATTATTGACTTTTTAGCTGGCTTTGGTGCCTTGGACATGAGCTAGGACCTTAAGATTCTGCATGAGGGAGGACTAGCAGCCGAGTTGCACGGGAGAATGTGAAAAGTGTTCACATGTAGTAAAAACCTGAGAAATCGGTCCGTTTTCGTCATTTGTTAACGAACCGACTTAAAGCCAGATCGTCACATTGGTCGCTCTGCTCTCGGAAACGGTTGTACTTATCGTCTGCAAAGCTAGGTCGCGTGCTGCAGTATGCGGAGGCTCTAAAAGCACCATAGTAGAACACAGATGAAACTTCTAAGTTGCTGTAATAGCCAGTAAGAAGTAATACCATTAAAGTTTTAGGTATCGATTATTGACTTTTTAGCTGGCTTTGGTGCCTTGGACATGAGCTAGGACTTTAAGATTTTGCATAAAAGGAGGACTATCAGCCGAGTTGCACGGGAGAATGTGAAAAGTGTTCATATGTATTAAAAACCTGAGACATCCGTCCGTTTTCGTCATTTGTTATCGAATCGACTTAAAGCCAGATCGTCACATTGGCCGCTCTTCTCTCTGAAACGGTTGTACTTATCGTCTGCAAAACTATGTCGCGTGCTGCGGTATGCGGAGACACTAAAAGCACCATAGTAGAACACAGATGAAGCTTCTAAGTTGATGTAATAGCCAGTAAGAAGTAGTACAATTAATGTTTTAGGTATCGGTTATTGACTTTTTACCCTTCTTTGGTGCCTTGGACACGAGCTAGGAACTTAAGATTTTGCATGAGGGAGGACTAGCAGCCGAGTTGCACGGGAGAATGTGAAAAGTGTTCATATGGAGTAAAAACCTGAGAAATCCGTCCGTTTTCGTCATTATTTATCGAATCGACTTAAAGCCAGATCGTCACAATGGCCGCTCTTCTCTCTGAAACGGTTGTACTTATCGTCTGCAAAACTATGTCGCGTGCTGCGGTATGCAGAGAAACTAAAATCACCGAAGTAGAACACAGATGTAGCTTCTACGTTGACGTAATAGCCAGGAAGAAGTAGTACAATTCAAGTTTTAGGTATTGATTATTGACTTTTTAGCTGGCTTTGGTGCCTTGGACATGAGCTAGGACCTTAAGATTCTGCATGAAAGGAGGACTAGCAGCCTAGTTGCAAGGGAGAATGTGAAAAGTGTTCACATGTAGTAAAAACCTGAGAAATCCGTCCGTTTTCGTCATTTGTTATCGAATCGACTTAAAGCCAGATCGTCACATTGGCCGCTCTTCTCTCTGAAACGGTTATACTTATCGTCTACAAAGCTAAGTCGCGTGCTGCGATATGCGGAGACACTAAAAGCACCATAGTAGAACACAAATGATGCTTCTAAGTTGATGTAATAGCCAGTAAGAAGTAGTCCAATTCAAGATTTAGGTATCGATTATTGACTTTTTAGCTGGCTTTGGTGCCTTGGACATGTGCTAGGACCTTATGATTCTGCATGAAACGAGGACTAGCGGCCGCGTTGCACGGGAGTATGTGAAAGGTGTTCATATGTAGTAAAAACCTGAGAAATCGGTCCATTTTCGTCATTTGTTATCGAATCGACTTAAAGCCAGATCGTCACATTTTCCGCTCTTCTCTCTGAAACGGTTGTACTTATCGTCTGCAAAACTATGTCGCGTGCTGCGGTATGCGGAGAAACTAAAAGCACCGTAGTAGAACACAGATGAAGCTTCTAAGTTGATGTAATAGCCAGGAAGAAGTAGTACAATTCAAGTTTTAGGTATTGATTATTGACTTTTTAGCTGGCTTTGGTGCCTTGGACATGAGCTAGGACCTTAAGATTCTGCATGAAAGGAGGACTAGCAGGCGAGTTGCAAGGGAGAATGTGAAAAGTGTTCATATGTAGTAAAAACCTGAGAAATCGGTCCGTTTTCGTCATTTGTTATCGAATCGACTTAAAGCCAGATCGTCACATTGGCCGCTCTTCTCTCTGAAACACTTGTACTTATCGTCTGCAAAGCTATGTCGCGTGCTGCGGTATGCGGAAACACTAAAATCACCATAGTAGAACATAGATGAACCTTCTAAATTGCTGTAATAGCCAGTAAGAAGTAATACCATTCAAGTTTTAGGTATCGATTATTAACTTTTTAGCTGGCTTTGGTGCCTTGGACATGAGCTAGGACCTTAAGATTCTGCATAAAAGGAGGACTAGCAGCCCAGTTGCACGGGAGAATGTGAAAAGTGTTCATATGTATTAAAAACCTGAGACATCCGTCCGTTTTCGTCATTTGTTATCGAATCGACTTAAAGCCAGATCGTCACATTGGCCGCTCTTCTCTCTGAAACGGTTGTACTTATCGTCTGCAAAGCTATATCACGTGCTGCGGTATGCGGAGACACTAAAAGCACCATAGTAGAACACAGATGAAGCTTCTAAGTTGATGTAATAGCCAGTAAGAAGTAGTACAATTAAAGTTTTAGGTATCGGTTATTGACTTTTTACCCTTCTTTGGTGTCTTGGAAACGAGCTAGGAACTTAAGATTTTGCATGAGGGAGGACTAGCAGCCGAGTTGCACGGGAGAATGTGAAAAGTGTTCATATGTAGTAAAAACCTGAGAAATCCGTCCGTTTTCGTCATTTGTTATAGAATCGACTTAAAGCCAGATCGTCACATTGGCCGCTCTTCTCTCTGAAACGCTTGTACTTATCGTCTGCAATGCTATGTCGCGTGCTGCGGTATGCGGAGGCACTAAAAGCACCATAGTAGAACACAGATGAAGCTTCTAAGTTGATGTAATAGCCAGTAAGAAGTAGTACAATTCAAGTTTTAGGTATTGATTATTGACTTTTTAGCTGGCTTTGGTGCCTTGGACATGAGCTAGGATCTTAAGATTCTGCAAGAAAGGAGGACTAGCAGCCGAGTTGCACGGGAGAATGTGAAAAGTGTTCATATGTAGTAAAAACCTGAGAAATCCGTCCGTTTTCGTCATTTGTTATCGAATCGACTTAAAGCCAGATCGTCACAATGGCCGCTCTTCTCTCTGAAACGGTTGTAATTATCGTCTGCAAAACTATGTCGCGTGCTGCGGTATGCGGAGAAACTAAAAGCACCGTAGTAGAACACAGATGTAGCTTCTACGTTGACGTAATAGCCAGGAAGAAGTAGTACAATTCAAGTTTTAGGTATTGATTATTGACTTTTTAGCTGGCTTTGGTGCCTTGGACATGATCTAGGAACTTAAGATTCTGCATGAAAGGAGGACTAGCAGCCTAGTTGCAAGGGAGAATGTGAAAAGTGTTCATATGTAGTAAAAACCTGAGAAATCGGTCCGTTTTCGTCATTTGTTATCGAATCGACTTAAAGCCAGATCGTCACATTGGCCGCTCTTCTCTCTGAAACGGTTGTACTTATCGTCTACAAAGCTATGTCACGTGCTGCGATATGCGGAGACACTAAAAGGACCATAGTAGAACACAAATGATGCTTCTAAGTTGATGTAATATCCAGTAAGAAGTAGTCCAATTCAAGATTTAGGTATCGATTATTGACTTTTTAGCTGGCTTTGGTTTCTTGGACATGAACTAGGACCTTATGATTCTGCATGAAACGAGGACGAGCGGCCGCGTTGCACGGGAGTATGTGAAAAGTGTTCATATGTAGTAAAAACCTGAGAAATCCGTCCATTTTCGTCATTTGTTATCGAATCGACTTAAAGCCAGATCGTCACATTGGCCGCTCTTCTCTCTGAAACGGTTGTACTTATCGTCTGCAAAACTATGTCGCGTGCTGCGGTATGCGGAGAAACTAAAAGCACCGTAGTAGAACACAGATGAAGCTTCTAAGTTGATGTAATAGCCAGGAGGAAGTAGTACAATTCAAGTTTTAGGTATTGATTATTGACTTTTTAGCTGGCTTTGGTGCCTTGGACATGAGCTATGACCTTAAGATTCTGCATGAAAGGAGGACTAGCAGGCGAGTTGCAAGGGAGAATGTGAAAAGTGTTCATATGTAGTAAAAACCTGAGAAATCGGTCCGTTTTCGTCATTTGTTAGCGAATCGACTTAAAGCCAAATCGTCACATTGGCCGCTCTTCTCTCTGAAACACTTGTACTTATCGTCTGCAAAGCTATGTCGCGTGCTGCGGTATGCGGAGACACTAAAAGCACCATAGTAGAACACAGATGAACCCTCTAAGTTGATGTAATAGCCAGTAAGAAGTAGTACAATTCAAGTTTTAGGTATCGATTATTGACTTTTTAGCTGGCTTTGGTGCCTTGGACATGAGCTAGGACCTTAAGATTCTGCATGAAAGGAGGACTAGCAGCCGAGTTGCAGGGGAGAATGTAAAAAGTGTTCATATGAAGTAAAAACCTGAGAAATCCGTCCGTTTTCGTCATTTGTTATCGAATCGACTTAAAGCCAGATCGTCACATTGGCCGCTCTGCTCTCGGAAACGGTTGTACTTATCGTCTGCAAAGCTATGTCGCGTGCTGCGGTATGCGGAGGCTCTAAAAGCACCATAGTAGAACACAGATGAAACTTTTAAGTTGCTGTAATAGCCAGTAAGAAGTAATACCATTCAAGTTTTAGGTATCGATTATTGACTTTTTAGCTGGCTTTGGTGCCTTGGACATGAGCTAGGACTTTAAGATTCTGCATAAAAGGAGGACTATCAGCCGAGTTGCACGGGAGAATGTGAAAAGTGTTCATATGTATTAAAAACCTGAGACATCCGTCCGTTTTCGTCATTTGTTGTCGAATCGACTTAAAGCCAGATCGTCACATTGGCCGCTCTTCTCTCTGAAACGGTTGTACTTATCGTTTGCAAAACTATGTCGCGTGCTGCGGTATGCGGAGACACTAAAAGCACCATAGTAGAACACAGATGAAACTTCTAAGTTGATGTAATAGCCAGTAAGAAGTAGTACAATTAATGTTTTAGGTATCGGTTATTGACTTTTTACCCTTCTTTGGTGCCTTGGACACGAGCTAGGAACTTAAGATTTTGCATGAGGGAGGACTAGCAGCCGAGATGCACGGGAGAAGGTGAAAAGTGTTCATATGGAGTAAAAACCTGAGAAATCCGTCCGTTTTCGTCATTTGTTATCGAATCGACTTAAAGGCAGATCGTCACATTGGCCGCTCTTCTCTCTGATACGGTTGTACTTATCGTCTACAAAGCTATGTCGCGTGCTGCGATATGCGGAGACATTAAAATCACCATAGTGGAACACAAATGATGCTTCTAAGTTGATGTAATAGCCAGTAAGAAGTAGTCCAATTCAAGATTTAGGTATCGATTATTGACTTTTTAGCTGGCTTTGGTGCCTTGGACATGAGCTAGGACCTTATGATTCTGCATGAAACGAGGACTAGCAGCCGAGTAGCACGGGAGAATGTGAAAAGTGTTCATATGTAGTAAAAACCTGAGAAATCGGTCCGTTTTCGTCATTTGTTATCGAATCGACTTAAAGCCAGATCGTCACATTGGCCGCTCTTCTCTCTGAAACGCTTGTACTTATCGTCTGCAAAGCTATGTCGCGTCCTGCGGTATGCGGAGACACTAAAATCACCATAGTAGAACACAGATGAAGCTTCTAAGTTGATGTAATAGCCAGTAAGAAGTAGTACAATTGAAGTTTTAGGTATCGATTATTGACTTTTTAGCTGGCTTTGGTGCCTTGGACATGAGCTAGGACCTTAAGATTCTGCATGAAAGGTGGACTAGCAGCCGAGTTGCAGGGGAGAATGTAAAAAGTGTTCATATGAAGTAAAAACCTGAGAAATCCGTCCGTTTTCGTCATTTGTTATCGAATCGACTTAAAGCCAGATCGTCACATTGGGCGCTCTACTCTCGGAAACGGTTGTACTTATCGTCTGCAAAGCTATGTCGCTTGTTGCCGTAGGCGGAAACAGAAAAGCACCATAGTAGAACACAGATGAAGCTTCTAAGTTGATGTAATAGCCAGTAAGAAGTAGTACAATTCTAGTTTTAGGTATCGATTATTGACTTTTTAGCTGGCTTTGGTGCCTTGGACATGAGCTAGGACCTTAAGATTCTGCATGAAAGGAGGACTAGCAGCCGAGTTGCACGGGAGAATGTGAAAAGTGTTCATATGTAGTAAAAACCTGAGACATCCGTCCATTTTCGTCATTTGTTATCGAATCGACTTAAAGTCAGATCGTCACATTGGCCGCTCTTCTCTCTGAAACGCTTGTACTTATCGTCTGCAAAACTATGTCGCGTGCTGCGGTATCCGGAGAAACTAAAAGCACCGTAGTAGAACACAGATGAAGCTTCTAAGTTGATGTAATAGCCAGGAAGAAGTAGTACAATTCAAGTTTTAGGTATCGATTATTGACTTTTTAGCTGGCTTTATTGCCTTGGACATGAGCTAGGACCTTAAGATTCTGCATGAAAGGAGGACTAGCAGGCGAGTTGCAAGGGAGAATGTGAAAAGTGTTCATATGTAGTAAAAACCTGAGATATCGGTCCGTTTTCGTCATTTGTTATCGAATCGACTTAAAGCCAGATCGTCACATTGGCCGCTCTCCTCTCTGAAACACTTGTACTTATCGTCTGCAAAGCTATGTCGCGTGCTGCGGTATGCGGAGACACTAAAAGCACCATAGTAGAACACAGATGAAGCTTCTAAGTTGATGTAATAGCCAGTAAGAAGTAGTACAATTCAAGTTTTAGGTATCGATTATTGACTTTTTAGCTGGCTTTGGTGCCTTGGACATGAGCTAGGACCTTAAGATTCTGCATGAAAGGAGGACTAGCAGCCGAGTTGCAGGGGAGAATGTAAAAAGTGTTCATATGAAGTAAAAACCTGAGAAATCCGTCCGTTTTCGTCATTTGTTATCGAATCGACTTAAAGCCAGATCGTCACATTGGCCGCTCTGCTCTCGGAAACGGTTGTACTTATCGTCTGCAAAGCTATGTCGCGTGCTGCGGTATGCGGAGGCTCTAAAAGCACCATAGTAGAACACAGATGAAACTTTTAAGTTGCTGTAATAGCCAGTAAGAAGTAATACCATTCAAGTTTTAGGTATCGATTATTGACTTTTTAGCTGGCTTTGGTGCCTTGGACATGAGCTAGGACTTTAAGATTTTGCATAAAAGGAGGACTATCAGCCGAGTTGCACGGGAGAATGTGAAAAGTGTTCATATGTATTAAAAACCTGAGACATCCGTCCGTTTTCGTCATTTGTTATCGAATCGACTTAAAGCCAGATCGCCACATTGGCCGCTCTTCTCTCTGAAACGGTTGTTCTTATCGTCTGCAAAACTATGTCGCGTGCTGCGGTATGCGGAGACACTAAAAGCACCATAGCAGAACACAGATGAAGCTTCTAAGTTGATGTAATAGCCAGTAAGAAGTAGTACAATTAATGTTTTAGGTATTGGTTATTGCCTTTTTACCCTTCTTTGGTGCCTTGGACACGAGCTAGGAACTTAAGATTTTGCATGAGGGAGGACTAGCAGCCGAGTTGCACGGGAGAATGTGAAAAGTGTTCATATGGAGTAAAAACCTGAGAAATCCGTCCGTTTTCGTCATTTGTTATCGAATCGACTTAAAGCCAGATCGTCACATTGGCCGCTCATTTCTCTGATACGGTTGTACTTATCGTCTACAAAGCTATGTCGCGTGCTGCGATTTGCGGAGACATTAAAAGCACCATAGTAGAACACAAATGATGCTTCTAAGTTGATGTAATAGCCAGTAAGAAGTAGTACAATTGAAGTTTTAGGTATCGATTATTGACTTTTTAGCTGGCTTTGGTGCCTTGGACATGAGCTAGGACCTTAAGATTCTGCATGAAAGGTGGACTAGCAGCCGAGTTGCAGGGGAGAATGTAAAAAGTGTTCATATGAAGTAAAAACCTGAGAAATCCGTCCGTTTTCGTCATTTGTTATCGAATCGACTTAAAGCCAGATCGTCACATTGGCCGCTCTACTCTCGGAAACGGTTGTACTTATCGTCTGCGAAGCTATGTCGCTTGTTGCCGTAGGCGGAAACAGAAAAGCACCATAGTAGAACACAGATGAAGCTTCTAAGTTGATGTAATAGCCAGTAAGAAGTAGTACAATTCTAGTTTTAGGTATCGATTATTGACTTTTTAGCTGGCTTTGGTGCCTTGGATATGGGCTAGTACCTTAAGATTCTGCATGAAAGGAAGACTAGCAGCCGAGTTGCACTGGAGAATGTGAAAAGTGTTCATATGTAGTAAAAACCTTAGAAATCCATCCGTTTTCGTCATTTGTTATCGAATCGACTTAAAGCCAGATCGTCACATTGGCCGCTCTTCTCTCTGAAACGGTTGTACTTATCGTCTGCAAAGCTATGTCGCGTGCTTGCGGTATGTGGAGACACTAAAAGCACCATATGAGATCACAGATGAAGCTTCTAAGTTGATGTAATAGCCAGTAAGAAGTAGTACAATTCATGTTTTAGGTATCGATTATTGACTTTTTAGCTGGCTTTGGTGCCTTGAACATGAGCTAGGACCTTAAGATTCTGCATGAAAGGAGGACTAGCAGCCGAGTTGCAGCGGAAAATGTGAAAAGTGTTCATATGTAGAAAAAACCTGAGATATCCGTCTGTTTTCGTCATTTGTTATCGAATCGACTTAAAGCCAGATCGTCACATTGGCCGCTCTTCTCTCTGAAACGGTTGTACTTATTGTCTGCAAAGCTATGTCGCGTGTTGCCGTAGGCGGAAACAGGAAAATCACCATAGTAGAACACAGATGAAAATTCTAAGTTGATGTAATAGCGAGTAAGAAGTAGTCCAATTTAAGTTTTAGGTATCGATTATTGACTTTTTAGCTGGCTTTGGTGCCTTGGACATGAGGTAGGACCTTAAGATTCTGCATGAAAGGAGGACTAGCAGCCGAGTTGCACGGGAGAATGTGAAAAGTGTTCATATGTAGTAAAAACCTGAGAAATCCGTCCGTTTTCGTCACTTGTTATCGAATCGACATAGAGCCAGATCGTCACATTGGCCGCTCTTCTCTCTGAAACGGTTGTACTTATCGTCTGCAAAGGTATGTCGCGTGCTGCGGTATGCGGAGCCACTAAAAGCACCATAGTAGAACACAGATGAAGCTTCTAAGTTGATGTAATAGCCAGGAAGAAGTAGTACAATTCAAGTTTTAGGTATTGATTATTGACTTTTTAGCTTGCTTTGGTGCCTTGGACATGAGCTAGGACCTTAAGATTCTGCATGAAAGGAGGACTAGCAGCCGAGTTGCACGGGAGAATGTGAAAAGTGTTCATATGTAGTAAAAACCTGAGAAATCGGTCCGTTTTCGTCATTTGTTATCGAATCGACTTAAAGCCAGATCGTCACATTGGCCGCTCTACTCTCGGAAACAGTTGTACTTATCGTCTGCAAAGCTATGTCGCTTGTTGCCGTAGGCGGAAACAGAAAAGCACCATAGTAGAACACAGATGAAGCTTCTAAGTTGATGTAATAGCCAGGAAGAAGTAGTACAATTGAAGTTGTAGGTATCGATTATTGACTTTTTAGCTGGCTTTGGTGCCTTGGACATGAGCTAGGACCTTAAGATTCTGCATGAAAGGAGGACTAGCAGCCGAGTTGCAGGGGAGAATGTAAAAAGTGTTCATATGAAGTAAAAACCTGAGAAATCTGTCCGTTTTCGTCATTTGTTATCGAATCGACTTCAAGCCAGATCGTCACATTGGCCGCTCTGCTCTCGGAAACGGTTGTACTTATCGTCTGCAAAGCTATGTCGCGTGCTGCGGTATGCGGAGGCTCTAAAAGCACCATAGTAGAACACAGATGAAACTTCTAAGTTGCTGTAATAGCCAGTAAGAAGTAATACCATTCAAGTTTTAGGTATCGATTAGTGACTTTTTAGCTGGCTTTGGTGCCTTGGACATGAGCTAAGACTTTAAGATTCTGCATGAAAGGAGGACTAGCAGCCGAGTTGCACGGGAGAATGTGAAAAGTGTTCATATGTATTAAAAACCTGAGAAATCGGTCCGTTTTCGTCATTTGTTATCGAATCGACTTAAAGCCAGATCGTCACATTGGCCGCTCTACTCTCGGAAACGGTTGTACTTATCGTCTGCAAAGCTATGTCGCTTGTTGCCTTAGGCGGAAACAGAAAAGCACCATAGTAGAACACAGATGAAGCTTCTAAGTTGATGTAATAGCCAGTAAGAAGTAGTACAATTCTAGTTTTAGGTATCGATTATTGACTTTTTAGCTGGCTTTGGTGCCTTGGACATGAGCTAGTACCTTAAAATTCTGCATGAAAGGAGGACTAGCAGCCGAGTTGCACGGGAGAATGTGAAAAGTGTTCATATGTAGTAAAAACCTGAGAAATCGGTCCGTTTTCGTCATTTGTTATCGAATCAACTTAAAGCAAGATCGTCATATAGGCCGCTCTTCTCTCTGAAACACTTGTACTTATCGTCTGCAAAGCTATGTCGCGTGCTGCGGTATGCGGAGACACTAAAAGCACCATAGTAGAACACAGATGAACCTTCTAAGTTGATGTAATAGCCAGTAAGAAGTAGTACAATTCAAGTTTTAGGTATCGATTATTGACTTTTAAGCTGGCTTTGGTGCCTTGGACATGAGCTAGTACCTTAAGATTCTGCATGAAAGGAGGACTAGCAGCCGAGTTGCAGGGGAGAATGTAAAAAGTGTTCATATGAAGTAAAAACCTGAGAAATCCGTCCGTTTTCGTCATTTGTTATCGAATCGACTTAAAGCCAGATCGTCACATTGGCCGCTCTTCTCTCTGAAACACTTGTACTTATCGTCTGCAAAGCTATGTCGCGTGCTGCGGTATGCGGAGACACTAAAAGCACCATAGTAGAACACAGATGAAGCTTCTAAGTTGATGTAATAGCCAGTAAGAAGTAGTACAATTAAAGTTTTAAGTATCGGTTACTTACTTTTTACCCTTCTTTGGTGCCTTGGACACGAGCTAGGGACTTAAGATATTGCATGAGGGAGGACTAGCAGCCGAGTTGCACGGGAGAATGTGAAAAGTGTTCATATGTAGTAAAAACCTGAGAAATCCGTCCGTTTTCGCCATTTGTTATCGAATCGACTTAAAGCCAGATCGTCACATTGGCCGCTCTTCTCTCTGAAACGCTTGTACTTATCGTCTGCAAAGCTATGTCGCGTCCTGCGGTATGCGGAGACACTAAAATCACCATAGTAGAACACAGATGACTTTCTAAGTTGGTGTAATAGCCAGTAAGAAGTAGTACAATTGAAAATTTAGGTATCGATTATTGACTTTTTAAATGGCTTTGGTGCCTTGGACATGAGCTAGGACCTTAAGATTCTGCATGAGAGGTGGACTAGCAGCCGAGTTGCAGGGGAGAATGTAAAAAGTGTTCATATGAAGTAAAAACCTGAGAAATCCGTCCGTTTTCGTCATTTGTTATCGAATCGACTTAAAGCCAGATCGTCACATTGGCCGCTCTACTCTCGGAAACGGTTGTACTTATCGTCTGCAAAGCTATGTCGCTTGTTGCCGTAGGCGGAAACAGAAAAGCACCATAGTAGAACACAGATGAAGCTTCTAAGTTGATGTAATAGCCAGTAAGAAGTAGACCAATTAGAGATTTAGGTATCGATTATTGACTTTTTAGCTGGCTTTGGTGCCTTGGACATGAGCTTGGACTTTAAGATTCTGCATAAAAGGAGGACTAGCAGCCCAGTTGCACGGGAGAATGTGAAAAGTGTTCATATGTAGTAAAAACCTTAGAAATCCATCCGTTTTCGTCATTTGTTATCGAATCGACTTAAAGTCAGATCGTCACATTGGCCGCTCTTCTCTCTGAAACGGTTGTACTTATCGTCTACAAAGCTATGTCACGTGCTGCGGTATGTGGAGACACTAAAAGCACCATATGAGATCAGAGATGAAGCTTCGAAGTTGATGTAATAGCCAGTAAGAAGTAGTACAATTCATGTTTTAGGTATCGATTATTGACTTTTTAGCTGGCTTTGGTGCCTTGAACATGAGCTAGGACATTAAGATTCTGCATGAAAGGAGGACTAGCAGCCGAGTTGCAGGGGAAAGTGAAAAGTGTTCATATGTAGAAAAAACCTGAGAAATCCGTCTGTTTTCGTCATTTGTTATCGAATCGACTTAAAGCCAGATCGTCACACTGGCCGCTCTTCTCTCTGAAACGGTTGTACTTATCGTCTGCAAAGCTATGTCGCGTTTTGCCGTAGGCGGAAACAGGAAAATCACCATAGTAGAACACAGATGAAGCTTCTAAGTTGATGTAATAGCGAGTAAGAAGTAGTCCAATTCAAGTTTTAGGTATCGATTATTGACTTTTTAGCTGGCTTTGGTGCCTTGGACATGAGCTAGGACCTTAAGATTCTGCATGAAAGGAGGACTAGCAGCCGAGTTGCGCGGGAGAATGTGAAAAGTGTTCATATGTAGTAAAAACCTGAGAAATCCGTCCGTTTTCGTCACTTGTTATCGAATCGACATAGAGCCAGATCGTCACATTGGCCGCTCTTCTCTCTGAAACGGTTGTACTTATCGTCTGCAAAGCTATGTCGAGTGCTGCGGTATGCGGAGACACTAAAAGCACCATAGTAGAACACAGATGAAGCTTCTAAGTTGATGTCATAGCCAGCGAGAAGTAGTAGAATTCAAGTTTTTGG